>NW_026850565.1:0-543410 GCF_030913465.1 Colletotrichum navitas
ATAAGGAGTATATATTAAAGTAATTATATTTAGTATTTAGGTAATACTTTCTTAATATATATCTAATATATTCTAAGTATATACTAATTATATTCTAGAGATATACCTAAGAATAATAAAGTCTAGTATTAATCCTTTGTATATAGTTAGAGAGTTTAAAAAAAATACAAAATACAATACAATACAAAAATATAATACAAATACAATACAATACAATACAAATACAATACATGTATTTATATTATATCATATAGGAAAGACAATACATGTATTTATATTTATATTATATTATATCTGTATTATATTTTATATAATATACAACTATACAACATAAAAAATAAAAATAATTAAAATTAGTAAATTAATTATATATAATATTACTTAATTTTTACTTATAGTATAGTATTATTTATATATTTTACTTAAAACATTATATACTTTAAAACTAAGATTTAGTAATAACTATTAAGTACTATATATATAATAAATATAAGTTAATACTAAGTTAATTAATATATAGTATAATAAGTATAATTTATTAATATATTTAACTATACTAAAGTTATTATAAATAACTATCTATATAATAAGTAATAATATTATAACTTACTTTATAGTAACTAACTAAAGTATAACTATTTATATAATAACTAGTTAACTATAATATAACTATTAATAATATAACTAACTATATAATAAGTAACTTTAAAATAACTTATAATATAATAAATAACTAAATTATAACTAACTATAAAATAACTAATAATAGTAGTATTAATATAGTTTATTATAACTAATATAGTATATAGTCTTATATACTAAGTAAAATATAAGTAGAAGTAAAAATTATATAAATAATTAAGAGAAAAGTAAAAATAGACTATTTTTTACTACTCTAAATAGTATATATACTTGTCTTACTATAAGTAAATACCTTATAAATAAGTATATTGATTATATATTATAACTATAGAATATAAATATATACTATAACTATTAGTATAAGCTATTTCTAGAAGATATAACTATATACTATACCTATAAACTATTTATATAAACTATAACTATAAAGTATAACTATAAAGTATACTTATAAAGTTTAATAAATAATAACTATAAAATATAACTATAATCTATAACTATAGACTATAACTATAGAGTATAACTTTAAAGTATTACTATAGTCTATAACTAAAAATAATAAGTATAAAAGTATAAAAGTATACTTATATAAGCTATAGTTTATAGTTATAAATAAGTTTATTTATTATAAGTATAGTAAATAATTATATAGTCTATAGTTATATAAAGATAATAATAATTTATAAGTTATTTATATAATATATTTATATATATTAATATTATAAACTTAATTAATATTTATATAGTTAATACTTAAAATATATATTAATTCTCTTAAGTGTTATATACTATATATAACTATAAGACTTCTTTTCTAAGTACTTCTTTCTTTAATTAGTATATTATATTATATATTTATATATTATAATATACTTTATATAACTAATAAATATATATTATAGTTATAAGCTATATAACTTTATAAAATTATAACTTTAATTTTATAAAGAACTTTACTATAACTTATTTATAGTAGTATATTAGATATAATATAACTATATATAATTTATAATATACTTTAGGTTCTATACTTTATAAAGTAAAACTTATAAGCTATAGCTTATAAGTATAATATATAATTTTTATATATAATTACACTATTTAATTATACTTAGTAGAGTAGATTAAATTATAAATACTATAATACTTAAGATCTTTAGATTTATAGCGTTTTACTTTTTAATTCTTAAGGTTTTATTATACTTATTAATACTACTATATTACTAGTAAATTATACTTATTACTAACCTAAAATTAGTTTTTTCTCTAGTTATAGTCTTTCTTTTTAGAAGAATATATAAAAATAGTAAATATAAATACTTTTAAATATTTTATTCTTATACTATATAATATAATATTATAATATAAGATAAAGATATTATAATAATTAACTATTATTTTATATATTTAATTATACTTTAATATAGTAATTAATAAATAGTAAAGAATATAGTACTTATTAAGACTTTAAAGTAACTAATGTAATAGTTATTATTATTACTAAACTTAGTCTATAACTTATACTAATATATTATATAATAAAATATTATTAGTAATACTATAGAATATAGTATTAGTTATAATTACTATAACTAAAAAAAAGTAATATAGATTAAAATAAAGGTTTTACTTATTATATTAAAGAAGTAAAAAATATTATACTACTTATATTATCCTAATTACTTTATAATATTAAAGTTAAAAGTCTTAAAAGTAATAACTATATAACTAATAGTAAATAATAATATAATTACTTTCTATATATATAATAGTAATAATATTAATATAGTATATTATATTTAATTAAAGTTAAACTATTACTTATACTAGTATATTATATAATAGAATACTATTAAGGATACTATAAAGTATAGTATTAGTTATAACTACTATAACTAATAAAAAAGTAATATAGATAAGGTTTTAAACTATAATATTAAAGAAGTAAAGTAATATTATATTACTAATATTATTCTAAATACTCTTTATAGTAATAATCTAAAGAGTCTTAGTATTAGTAACTAAGTAACTAAGAGTAAATAGTAATATAAATACTTTTATATATATATAAAGAAGTAATAGTATTAGTATTAATAAAATATTTTTTTTAATATATAAATATATATATAAACCTACTAATATACTTTTACTTATATATTATTAGACTACTATATAAATATATATAAAAAGAATTAATCTTGTATTTTTTCTTTGTATTTTGTATAATATACAAAATACAATACATGTATTTGTATTTGTATTGTATCGTGTATAGGAAAAAATACAATATAAATACATGTATTGTATCGTACTAGAAAAAAAATACAAATACATGTATTGTATTTGTATTGTATTTGTATTGTATTTTTTTAATACTCTGTATACAGTAAGGTTAAATACTATAAATTTATCTCTAAGTCTCTTCTAAGGCTTAATTAGCTTTATAATAAAGGGAAGGCTATCTAAGTATATTAAAAGCTTTATAAAAAAACTAAAAGGTTAAGAATTACCTTAACACTTAAAGAGAATATCTAATCTTAGACTAAAGTATATATTATACCTATACCCTATATATACTAAGAGAGTACTAATTATATACTAATATAACTATATTTAGATACTTTAAGTTAATCTAAGGCTATTAGTAAGTAAATTACCCTTATAAGTAGCCTAGTTAAAATAAGGACTAAGACATTTATACTTGCTAAGGACAGAGATTTAAGGTCTTTACTTAGAATAAGGTATATATATACTAAGTATATACTAGCACTAAGTATTAATTATATCTATTTCTAGATTACCTATATTAGTTATAGATAGTTAAGTAATATAGAGCCTTAGTATACTATATATAGTATTTTATACTCCTAAAGCTAGATTAATATTAAGTATTTACGTTAGCTTTACTTAATAAGTTAACTATATAGCTAAAGTAATAAGTGTGTCTAGGCTAAGAAGATATTAAGTATAAAATAAATATATAGTAAGTATATATATAGTATATACTTACTATATACTAAACCTTAGCTAAACCTATAGGCTACTTATATCTAGTTAGTGTAGGTATTAGAACTATCTAGAAGTATAAGTGTAGTATTAAAATAAATATCTATATCTTTATTAACTAGGTCTACTTCTTATTTATTCTCCTTCTTTACTAAAGGTCCTATACCTATATCTTACTTTTACTAATAACTCTTTTATCCTAGCTTTTAGAATATATTATATTAAGCCTAAAGGATAAGCTAAATATTATAACTTTAACACTATATAAGTACAGTATATACTTAGTATATCTTATATATAGACTAAATATATATAGGTCTACTCCTTATAAATCTAAGGATTTAAGAGGTATACTAAAAGTTTAGTGTAAGCTTATTTAAGGCTATTTATATAGCCTTAAAGAATAAAATATTATTAGTGTTCTTATCTATAAAGTACACTTACTTAAGTTTCTAGCTAGTTATAGTTTTACTAGTATATACTCTATACTAAACTAAGGTATAGCCTATACCTAGTATATACTAAGGATATACTAACTATATACTAAGTGTTCTATATAAATATACCTTTAATAAACAAAGATTAAAGGAGGATTAATAGATTTATAGGGTTACCTTTAGACTAGATAGTAGATTTATTATTATCTATATTAAGTATATATAAGCTTAAGCCTTTTTAAAGGCCTAATTTCTTAAGGTTAATTTATTCTTTAAGATAGTTAAAAAGAAACTAATACTTTTAAGATATATAGGTAGAACATAAAGACTTAGAGTATATTTAGTCTATATAGACCTTATATATAGTATATACTTAGAGTATATACTAATAGTACCTAGAAATTAACTTATATATCTACGCCTAGACTAACTAGTACTTATAAAATAAATATAAAGCACTATTTTTATAGTACTTTAAAGAGCTTTATAAGCTTCTAGTATATATAGAGCTAGTACTATATTAATCTATCTAGGTATTCTCTAATCTATATAATTACTATAGATATAGATAAGAAATAAGTAAAGGTAGGTTTATATATACTAATTATATACTATATATATACTAAAGCTATACTAACTAGATACTAGGTCTTAAGGACTACTTATAAAGCTAGATCTTTAAAGACTTAGGATATATACCTCTACTATATCCTAATCTTTTATTAAGTCTATATATAGCAAAATTAGTGTAAGAAGTTCCTTAATTATATAGCTAAATAAGCTTTAGAGATTATAGAAGTCTAGTATAGCTTTAGTATATACTAAGTATATTATAGGTATTACCTCTTAATATCTAAGACTAAGTTATAGTTTAAAGTAAAAAGGCTAAATAAATTATATATAGGCTTACACTATAGATTAGTAATATTAATCCTAAAGCTAAGGTGTTAGCTTAGAAGTATAATAATATAGTTAAATTAGCTATAATTAGGATAATTAGGCTATTAAGAAAAGGCTTTAGCTTTTTACTACTATTATATAGTATAGTATATCCTTTATATATACTAAGTATATACTAACTATAAGTAGACTTTAGCTTTATTATTTTAATAGGCAGTAAAAGTAAAAACTAAAGCTTTACTAGTATTAAGTCTTCTTAGTAAAATTAACCTAGGTAGTAACTATACCTAAGCACTAGGAAAAACATAAAAGAAGTAGGCTATTTAGGCCTAATAACGCTAAAATAACCTAACCTTTCTATTTAATTATATAATTTATATAATATACTAATACTTAGTATTAAAATAATAAAGATAATAGGTTAAAGGAAGTAAGTAAGCTAGAGTATATTAAAGGTAAAGTCTTAGTATATACTTTATATATCCTAAGTATTCTCTTATATACCTAGACCTTAGTCCTAGTATTATCTCTACCTTTACTATATTATCTTTAGTATTATTTTATTTTTATAGTATTATTACTATCTAGATCTTATATATATTTATAGAAGTATACTACTTACTTTTAATTAATAGGCTAGCAAGAGGTTTCTATATTTATTAAAGGATATAAGCTTATTCTTAGTAATAATATATTTATACTAAAAGAGAGTAAAATAAACTTAGGATTTAAAGCTTAAGTATAAAGTAAAAGGCTATAAAGAGAAGTATATCTAAGACTTAGAGGAAAGCTATATAACTTAGGTAAAATCTAAGTAAAAATAAAGTAAGTATATTACTAGTATATATAAGTATATATAAAGTACTATTTATATTTTAATTACCTTAATATATAGTACTAGTCTAGTATATACTAAAAAAATATTTAGCTAATATATTACTTATATTTTATCTTATTATTATATTAGCTTTTCTTAGTATATACTAAAAGTAGTAATACTTATATAAAGAAATACTTAGTATATACTTAACACTATTTAGTTAATATCCTCCTTAAAGTAATCTCTTTTAAACACTTTACTACTTCTAGAGCCTACTAAGTATTAGCTATATATATACTAAGATAATACTAAGATACTTATAAGTCTTATAGGTAGTAAAGTACTAAAGCCTTCTTATAAGGGCTAAATAGGTTAGTACTATATATATACTAGGTTAATACTAGGATATACTTAGCTTCTTCTTAGAAGTAGTAGGGCACTACTTAGTTAAGGTCTTAGGGACTCTTATAGTTAAGTAAACTACATTATATAAGTATATACTAAGTATATACTAGAAAAGTACTAAATTAAACTTATATTCTTACGCTTATATAAAGAAAAAAAGCTAAACTATATACTATTTTATATTAGTATCCTTTATATATATAGTAAGTGCTTAGTATATACTATCTATATCCTTTATTATATTTAGTTAAAGTTAGTTCTAATATAGCTTAGATTTATTATAAGGTTAGTAGTATAGGATATTTTCTAGATTATTCTCTATATATACTAAGAGTATACTCTACTTATTAAAAGTAAATACTAAACTATCCTATAGCACCTTCTTATAATAACTTTTACTATAGTTTAATACTATAATATAGTACCTAGGATTATTAGTATATTAAAGATAAATTATAATAAATAGTAAAATAAATAGTATCTTCTAGGTCTATACTAAGTATATACTTAGATTATATACTTATAGGGTAATAGAAGTAGTACTATAAGTAGTAGTAAAGTTAGTATTATTCTAGCTAAAGTAAAGCGTTAGTTTAGTATATATAGAGTATAAAGGAAGAATATACTTATATTAACTCCTCTATAGCGTTAGTATAGGTCTTAATAAGACTACTAGTAGGTCTAGCACTAACAAGGTGTTAGTAAGGTATATACTAAGACTAGGCAGAGAATATATATAGGCTTATAAATATAATTAGTATTATACTAACTACTAGAGTAGACCTAGTTCTAAATAGCCTTAGTATAGCGTTAGTATATACTTAGTAAATATTAAGTTAATAGTCTAGTATATATAAAGAATATACTATTTACTAATAGACTTTTTATTAATACTAGTGTTAGTGTAAATAAGATTAATAACTAGTATATAATTAGTATATACTCTATATATACTAAAGATATACACCTATAAGCGCTAAGGTAAGTAAAGTAAATATAGTAGTAAAGCTAGGTATTATATTAGTATAGTTTTAGTATATACTTAGTGTATATATACTATAGGCTAAAAGGTAATAATAGTACTATATATAGTGTTAGTATTAAGATTAATAATAATATTATAGCTAGGTATAAAGTTAGTATATACCTAGTAGACACTAGATCTATATCTACTTATACTTTAGTATTAATTAAGGAAAGTCTATTACCTTAGTTAAGTATAGCTAGGTATATAATAAGTATATACTAGTAATATTCCTAGTCTTTTATAAATTAATATACTAGTGTTTATTTTAGTAGTAATAGTGTTTATTAAGAATAAAGTTAGTATATACTAAATATATATCTAAATAAAGCTAAGAATATATAAGTATAACTAGTATTATAAAGCTCTTAGATATCTATATATAATAAGTTAATACCTTATATATATATTATATAAGTAAAGAATAAAGGTTATACTAAAGAGGACTTAGCTATAGTTTAGGTTAAAAATAGGTCCTATATTAAATTAGTATATACCTTATTATAACTTAATAAAGATTATATATATACTTACTATAGTAGTAACTAAAGTTACTAAGATTATTAGTATTAGAAATACTAAAGTTTATATAGTTAGTAAACATCTAGAATATTATTAGTATATACTAGGAATATAATAAGAATAGATTAAGAAAATACTTTACTATTACTATTACTATTACTATTACTACTGCTACATAGGTTAGTAATAGTTTAAAAAAAAGAAAAAAGAAGAGGAGAAATTTACTAAGCTAAAGCTTAGTATATACTAAGAGTAAGTTAACACTAAGCCTAGAGTAGATATATAAACAAAGTCATATAATAGGCACTAGCGCTTAATTAAAAATTCTTTACTGTGTATACAGCGCAACTGCCTTCTATTTTTGCATATATTAACTTTGTATAACTCTGTGGGTCCCTCGCTAATACCCCTGCCCTAACTTTTCGGCCCCACAACGGATACCCCCCCCTGAAGCTGGAATACCCCCCTACCAACTGTTCTCCCCGTCTTCTTGGTGTTACGGATTTTCTACTTTCTCGTATTCGTGCGATGGTCAACCGGTCGACTCGTGGCTGTTTGGCGTCCAGAGTTGGAGGGCAGGAGCGGAGGAACCGGCCGAGGCAAGGAGCATGCGTCTTGCTCATGAAATAGAAATTCCGGCAGCAAGAGGCCTCAAGAGCAATGAGGTCAATCATGTAACCCCAGACCCGAAGAATCAAGGCGCATCTGAAAGTCACTCGAACAACGTCCAATGTCGGCTCCCCGTACCGTACTTTGGCCCATGATCCCCATCCATCAGAGGGGGAGGAAGGGTGCACTAGCGCCGGCACAGCACAGCACAGCACAGCACAGCCGGAAAACCAGTACACCACACGGCCCACGGGCAGTCTCCAGACTTTTTCCCAGGGACAGTAGGGCTGTGCAGAAAACCCGAGGTAGTAGTATAGCGGGCTGGCTGCGCCAGGAATAGGACTTGTGGGTTCACTGCCTTGCGTGTGACTCTCCACTCTGTTAGTGCGCGACACAGCCGATGCCTGTGGGTGGCTGGAGAGGGATGCACTCGGCTAACATGGAATTGTCGAGTGGGCCTCTGGCGCTGCACTATCGAAATGGCAGCTCCTCCTCCTCTCCTCTCCTGCAAGCAAGTCAATCCTGGCCACTAACCCGCTCTCGCCAAAGGCAGAACACGCGACCCATTTCCCCTTAACATGCACGACTTTATTGACATTGGCACCACTAATATGCTCGGCTCAGCAACCCAGCCAGGTCATCTCAGGGTCAAAGCTAGACTAGGACTGCCTGGGCCTGAGAGATGAGGCTTCCTCACAGCCACAGTCTCGCCAGTCCTACACTACCGGTACCTAATCCAAGCCTCTCTCTGTCTTCCTTGTTCTGTCGATTCTCTGCATGAGACCTGCATCGTCCCCTTGCCTTACCTTAAATCTGCCCAACCAGACTGAAGATTCTCGACCTGACAAGATGCCCAGCCGGACTACGCCGTGGCGCTCCCAGCTGCTAGGCTCGTTGACGAACCGTCACCAACGCTCGGCGCGCTTTCTGGTGTTTTCTGATGTCGCGATGGTCAAAGGTCCCCTTCACATGCCGTGCTTGCAGGTGGCTGGATCCAATCCCGTGCCTTCTTAGTAGGCACTATTGACTTTTCTCGTCCCTGTCATTTACATTCGTGCACCAAACCAGCGGCATCTTCCGCCACGGATTGATTGTGTTACAGATACAGAGTCCGGCAAAGAAACGACCAATATCTCAATAATAATATCTCAATTAAGCGAATACAGAATACAGCGCCTCTCTTTTCTCCCGCTGCCCTTGGTTAGGTATCCGCAGACGCACCGTCAGTCCGGTTAACACTCGCTCTACTCCGATCTACCCAACTACCTACACAGTACCCAAGTATGTATCTACATCTCTTTGTCGGCTCACACTGTCATTTCCACAACCCCGCCATACCACTCTTCCGTTGCGCTCCTCCATTCGATTCGCTCCATCCCTCCCACTCATCAATGCCGCGCCCGTCCTTGGCCCACATGCTGTGATCCCAGGCCAACCCCCTCCCCCACTGAGAACCGGGAACCAATCCGCGTGCGCCGTCCCGAGCAATGTGCGATGATGAAAGAGAGATGATTGACATTGACCCTGTTGCAGTGACGACAGACGCATGTGAGGACGCTCAGCCACGCCAGGAACTCCACCGCGGCATCACGGTGGTTTGAGGCTCAGTCAAGGTTGAACCACCATGGCAAGACACAATTCTCACCCTGACACAGACCCTTCCGTCGTCTCACGGTTCATGCTCAACTTTCAAGTGAGATCGGATAACCCGCCGATGAACCGCCCGCACGGCGGCCTTTGCCCTACCGGCCTGATTAGCGCGCATCTTATCGCGGTTGACGTCTCCATTTCAATGCTTCGCATCTTGCAAAACAGGCTCAATGCCGTCTGGGCCGCAGATCGCTCCTCGTGCCAGACTTTTATTATCTTCCTCCGAAGTATTGAAACAACGTCCTTCTTTTTCCCCTTTTGCCCAAACCCCCGAGTTTGCCCAACTTGGACGCACTGGCCAGGAGGGCCACCACCACTCCTCGGCCATCCTCTGAACCCGTCCCGTTCCATTCTCTGTTCCTCGGAGGAAAAGGGTCACCACCATCCCTGCTCCAGATCTGGGCGAGTCAAACGAGCAGTGGGTGCCCGAACCCTCGGTCGTCCGTCACTCAACATAGTTACGATTGGCATCGTTGTCCATGCAAGCGGTCGGTGATGCCTACAGTGGATCAACCGATATTGCTTCCCCGACCATGATCATTACCGCGGTCTATCCTGACTCTTTTTTCCCCTCAAACAAATTACCTAGGCTATTTTTTTATTTTTATTTTCGTGCCACCCGTCTGGAAGTCGTCGGTGCTTGCTATGTTTAATGCATACCAGAGTAAACGGGGCACCTGCTGGGACGGTGCCACAGTTGCCCTGTCAAACCCTCTTGTCCGTGCGGTAACAAGGCAGTCTCAACAACAACCCGGCACCTCGCTCACTCACTCATACAGTCATACTTCAGGAGGAAACTTTTAGGGAGAAAAGATCATGTTCAGATTCATGGTCTTCAGACAGGAAATGTGCATCCTGGCACCGATACAGGCTTCTGTGTAGCCTGCAATGAAGTCTGCATGGCCCCTAATTAATGGCTAGGTCGAGTCTCCTTTCCACCATTTCTCCAGATGACACATCTAGGATGGTCTAGCTTTTCCCGCGAGGCCCTCGGTGCTTCATGTGTGCCAATGCGGCATCGTTGTATTTATTTGCCGCTGCTTAAAGTGAAAACTGTCAACTGGGGCTCGGCATACCTCAAGTCCTGGGTTCCTGGGCTTACGGTCTGTTCGAAGCCCAGTTGGCGGCTTGTCACGGCTGCTTCCCAGCCCACAGCATGTCGGCCGAAAGGAAATTATCGGCCGTCTTCCATTGTCGCTGAGTGGAGGGAACTATTCTACCATCGACGCCCGAACATACGAAGACGTCCTGAGTCACGTGGGAGACCGGATCTGCCCCAACTCCGATGGGGTCTTTTTTCTCATGGGTCTTGTGCAAGACGATTCCGCCTGCACACCAATCAAGACGAGTAGTATCGAGTACTATGTATCCATGCAGTGATTTGAAACGGCCCAACGGTGCCCTGATGTACAGGTTGGATTGTAGAATGCGGATGACGGCACCCTCGGAGAAGCCCTCTGTGGGCGATGTAACAAAACCACTCCACAATGGTGAGGGGAAGGCCAAGATCGTCCCGCTCGCCGGCTCCCGACTCTCGGATCCGGGTTGCCGGCAAGTACGACGATATTACGCGTTGCTGTCTGGGTTCTGACTAAGAGTTATTATGCAACGGTAGGGGAGTGTTAAATATGACAATCAAACGTGTGACGAAATGAAATGATTAAATCTGGTTGGCGGAAGCCACGGGCTCGGTCGATTATATGGAAGCATCCAAGACCATCGTCGTCTGACTGAGCGGCCACGGTCTGTCAAGACACGCATGTTACTTTGAGGGATCGAGTGGGCGGGATTTGCGCACCAAGATCGCTCAAACTAACTCCCCTAGGCTCCATGGTTTAGATTCTCGTCGCTAGAAGTTTGGCTCCAAATGGGTTGGCTAAGCCTGAGAAGTCCTTCGGCGTCAGACATGCCATGCATTCCGACCCAAACCTTCTTCGCGAGGCGGGCCATGTGCCATCCCAGTTGACTATATCAGATATTGCTGGTTTGGGGATGCCTCGTCGAATCTGCTAGGCGCAACTGGGAACGTCCCTCATCCTGTGGAATACGATCCTATTGAATACAGAGCATCGCGCTCCTTACCTGACATTAAAGTAGAGCAAGGTTTGCAAGATCCCGGTAAATAGTAAGTCAAAAACATTGAGAGGGCGTCAAGGGCATCTGCCATGCCTGTGAGATGCGAGAAGCGTGACTTTCTGTATGTCTCACGGGCACGCGGCGTCCGGATATGTCCCCAAACCAGGAGCAGGCTTCGAGAAGTGTGCAAAGCGGAATGTGAGAGTAGTTCTCTTCATTGAAAGGACCTTCTGGTGGTCCTTCCCATATTATACACGAAGCCCCCGGTTGCGGGGTTGCTTCTAAAAACACACCAGAACCCCCAAGGTATCACAACCCCCAATATAGAGACCAAAAGGCCTGGAGACGTCGATACGGGAACCCGCTCCCATCAATAATCTCACCCGTGATATACACGTCACCACCGCGTTCAGGGTCCCAAAGGAAGCAGACCGGTCGTCCCACGGTGATGCTGTGTCGTTGCTCCTTTTCTCAAGCTCTGTTATGCTTCGTCTTTCGTTTCTTTGCCCTTCAATGCTTGTCGTTGTTATTGTTGTTGTTGTTTTTAGAACATGCCGCCTCCCATGCCACCGCCTCTCTTCTGGCTCTCGTTCTGCATCACTTCGGACGCCTTCATGTGCGCCTCGAAGAACTTGGCGGCGCAGCGATCGAGGCAAACGGACTCGCCCTTGTTCAGGTCGGCCTCGCGGTAGTCGGGAAGGCACTTGGACTGGCAAATCTTGGTCAAGCTAATCGCGCGCGGAAAGCATGTTAGCAAATATATCCTCATCTTCCGGATCCACGATTCATTGCTCATTGATGCTGCGAATGGGCCTTCAGGGGTCAAATGTCGTGGTGACGCACCGGTTGTGCATGTCAGCCAGCAGACGCATCTCCTGCTCGGCCATGGCGATCTTCTCCTCCGAGGAGAGCTTGGGGCGACCCATTCCAAAGAAAGACATGTTGGCGGTTGGGAAGGATGGATGAGTGGAAGGTTTGGGTGATGGGTTCGACTTGGATTCCGTTGGATGCGACGAGGGAGCGTTGTTTTGATTATGGGCAGCTAGCTTTGCTTGCTGGGAAGGCTGCTTGACGTGCTAAGTCGAGATTTTACAAAGCTCTTTTGCCTTATCTTATCGCTCTTCTCTTCTCTTGGAGTTCAGCACTCGTCGGGGAGCCCCGCTTTGAAGTGTAATGTCCAATCAACAGCCGTTTGACATGAGCTCGCTCCGGGCCGGTTTGTCCCGCAGCTCGTGTTCAAGCGTTATCGATAACGTCAGGAATTGGGATAAAACTGCGCCGGCGCAAAATTTCTCTGCGAGTAGTCCTCACATACTTGGCCACCTCAAGAAGAGCCAAAATCTTCTTGAGCAACTATGGTGGTAAGTCTAGCTCGGGAATTGCATTTCCACCCTTCCAACTTCCCCCCTTATATGATGATTGCAAGCAATTCAGAACCGCTGCGACTTACACAGCTTCTGCTGTGGTTGATTTAAACCGCCTATTATCTGATATCCTACTCCTACCCTTACTTCTACATGCATCCATACCTGATTGGACAACGAAGCTAACAGGAGATCACCAGACGCAATGACTTCAATTCAGAGTCTACGGCTGTTACGGCCATTGGTGCGCGTACCGCGGGTCGCTAGGTTCGCGCAGTCTTTCCATGTTGGGCAGCCAAGTGGCACAAGCAGACTTCAGCAGGATGGGGCTAGGAGGGAGAAGGATAGGATAGCAAATCGGACAGAAGAACAAGACGCTTCAGTGCATGGTGGAGAGGAGGCTAGGGTATCGGAGTTCAAGAAGATGCGCACCAAGGCGCTTGAGGAGGCCAGCGAGAAGGGACTATACGAGGAGACGCACCCACGGCTGGTCCATCGCAAGAAGCCTATGTCTGTCCCTGCCTTTAGGAAGATTTGGAAGAATGCCAAGCTGGACGACCCGGGCAATACTGAGGTCGTCACCCTGTATGGTACGCAGAATGAATACAAGTTGTCCCTAACCACCATCGGCGCCTTGCTGACAGGGCCACAGGCCGCGTCCAATCCATCCGTTCGCACGGGCACAAGCTCGTCTTCGTCACCATTGTCAATGAGTTCGAGAAGATCCAGGGCATGATCAACTACCGCAACCTCGGCAACGTCCCCGACATGACCCTTGACACCTTTAAGCTCTTTGCCCGGCTGATCGAGAAGGGCGACCACATATGTAAGCACCCACCAAGGTACTTCTTCATGGTGACTAAATGCTAAACAAACCCGCAGCCATCACTGGCAAGCCCACTCGTACGAGCACTGGCGAGCTCACCATCCAGGCCGTAGTGCTCCCGGAGCTACTCTCCCCGGCCATGGAACAAATCCCGCAGACCCTGACGGACCCGGAGACGAAGTCGCGCAAGCGGCACGTCGACATGATTGTCAACCCCGAGGTCGCCGACATCCTGCGGCTGCGCTCACACATCACAAAGTACATGCGCGACTACTTCCACGAGCAGTCCTTCCTCGAGTTCCAGACGCCCATCCTTGCTGAGAACGCTGGCGGCGCCGTTGCGCGCTCCTTCACCACCCAGGCCACCGAGTTCCCCTCCAAGGAGCTCGCCCTCCGCATCGCGCCCGAGCTCTGGCTCAAGCGCCTCGTCGTTGGCGGCGTCCACAAGGTCTTCGAAATCGGCCCGGCCTTCCGCAACGAGGGCATCGACGGCACCCACAACCCTGAGTTCACAATGTGCGAGTTCTACAGCGCCTATACGAACCTACCCGAGCTCATCACCCGCACCGAAGAGCTCCTCGCGGGCCTCGCGGCCCACTGCCAGCACCTCATCGAGACCCAGCTCACCTCCCTCGAGCCCATCGACGCCTCCAAGTTCGCCCGTCCCTTCCGTCAGCTCGAGTTCATCCCGGCCCTCGAAGACGCTCTCGGCTTCCGCTTGCCCAGGCTCACTGGCAAGGACGCCTACTCGGAGCTCATCGCCGCGCTGGCCCTCTGCAAGATCGAGGTTCCCGGCGGCATTCCGCCGACGATGCCCAAGCTCCTCGACCGCCTGGCAGCCGTCTACCTCGAGCCCAAGTCCTTTGAGGGCCCGCTCTTCATCACGCACCACCCGACGTGCATGTCGCCGCTCGCCAAGAGCTTCGTCTGTCCCACCACGCTGCAGCTCGTGTCAGCGCGCACAGAGCTCTTCGTCAAGGGCCGCGAGCTGGCCAACATGTACGAGGAGGAAAACGACCCGGCGGCGCAGGCGCGCAAGCTGGCGGAGCACCGCTCCTTCGGCACCGGAAAAGACCCGGCGCTGCTCGAGGACAAGGACGAGCCGCACCCGCACAGGGACGCGCCCCTCGACAAAAGCTACATCCGGGCGCTCGAGGCCGGGTTGCCGCCGACGGGGGGTTGGGGCTGTGGCGTCGAGAGGCTGGTTATGCTGTTCTCCGGTGCCAACCGGATAAGCGATTGCTTGAGCTTCGGGACGTTGAAGAATGTGGTCGGCCTAACGTCCGAGGCGCAGAGCCGCACAGAGTCTTAGTGAGCGTCGTCATGTTGACGGCGTTGGTATATTTCTCCGGGTTTTTTTTTTTTTTTTTTTTTTTTTATGTTTTTGGCTTTTTTCCTTTTTTGGTTTTGCATGAGCCACCGAGCATTGGAACTGTCTGACTTGAGCCGAAGCCGTCTGGAGATGAGTAAGGAGAAGGGAATATGGAGGGGAGTTCAGAAGCATGCAATAACCTGTACAACATCGGGCCAGCATAGATGTACCACTTTGTAGAATACCCAAGCATAAGAGGAGCTTGAGGGCAGCAAGGCCACCTTTTCGGAAAAAGTTAACCAATGGATGCCTATAGAGTTCATTAAATCAACTCGTTGTTGCTTATAGACTACCAAACTATGCTAAATTAGAAAGAATATAGGCAGTGCCTATGACCGTGCAAGAAAATGCAACGCATTAAGCCGCGATGATAGAAAGCCGAATAAGCCAAGAAGGTGGTGAAATCAACCGAACTAGACTGCCATCGTTCTTCCAGAAACCTCTTTCGTCGAGGAGCACTCTTGCATATAAGCCAGAATCCGAGAGTTCGTCCAAGGCAGAATTGCGCCTTACCTAATGCTGTTTTCCGATTTCCTATGCGCGCTCTTCCTTTCCTTCATTGCATCGGCATTCCATAGATTATCCGATGTTCAAAGTAGTGGTCATTCCGCCACGGTGTGATATTGATAATCACTAGTCGGAGTCTAGAATGCAAACGATGACGCTGATCGATATGTGCTGCCCGTCGCCAGTAGGTAATTGCCAGGGGTACAAGCTTAGGCAATAGACGAGAAGCAGTCGTACAAAAACGTGATGCTGAGTTTCTCTATGTCCTTACCAGAACCGACTCGCCTGGTGCTCCGCAGAGTCTTTCACCGCGTCCTTCCATAGAATATATTCCCAAGACTGGTTACGGATTCTTTTGCCGTTAAGCCGAGCCCAGGTGGGAATAGTCTGCCTCGTCAGCGTTGGATGGTCCATGTAGATACCCCCCAGCTCCTGTAGCTTGTTATGGACGTCAAGCAGTGCTGCCTCTCCAGAAGCTCCGAGAATGGCGTAATCCCTCTCGGGTGCGATGAGGTGCAGTACTCTGGGCAGGTTTTGGCGGTTCCGAACGGCTTCGGTACGAGCCACGCTGCAGAGTGCCGGAGAGCGAGCAAAGGGGTTGACGAGGAGCGGTGCCACGGTATCTTGGAGCTCCCTGTCTATGACCTGGTCTGGGCTCTGTACAATTTCATCCGACGAGGAAAGGAACATGTTGAGAAGTTCCCTCTTCTCGATCAACCGATGGTGAGCCTCTCCGTTGAGGGCGTATTGCAGGTCGCATATGCGACAAACCCAATGCTCTGGCCGCCGGATTTCCATCTCTGGTCGGAAAAAGGTTCGAATGAGGATATTGCTGCATCGGTTACAGGTGTGTTGCTTGAATTGCTCGTTCCGTTCACGATACTTCATCTTCTGGTCGCAGCCCTGAAGCAGGCTCATTAGAACCTGGTCCTCGAGGCCGTCCTTGACAATGTCAGGGAGGAGAGCGTAGGAAGGGGGACTCATGGCCGAGTCAATCCATGTGAAGATATGATGAAGAAAGGCAGCACCTTGGCCGGGCTTCATCGGCACGAGGTCGAAAAACCTGCGGAAATCTTGGCGTTCTGAGAGTAGTTCTATACCCATTGGAATGGCTTTCATGACGGCCAGGAAGACTGTGGCGAAGAAGCTGGTTAGAACGTTGACATTGATCGGGTCCCATGAGACGATGTGAGTACCAAGACGATTGTTCAGCGGGCCAAAGTACGTTCGAGGATAGAACTGAAGGACAACTGGTTTCTTTGCCATCCTTTTAGAGTTCCAGTAAAAAAGGTCCAGTAGTGGGATGAGATGACCGACGTGAAGTAGCTCGCAGTTAATGACTCCTAAAATCTCGATCTGTGGGCATGTCATGAGAATCATCTCAACGATTCGCGTGTCCATCATAGGAACTTCATGCAGACGGATATTCTTCAGGGCACCGCCGTATTGGTTGAGCGAACGTACTGTCAGTGAATTAGCTTCAAACACAAGTCATGTACAACCCATGTTGGGTAATCAACGTACACAATGGGATGTTGTACGACACCTCTTGTAGATAGTGGTTCGCCGCCTCCATATGGAATAGACCCTGCTCTTGAAGCCTAGCACCTAACTTGGCTTCAGCTTCGAGAAGTCTCTTTTCATTGACCAGGAACGGGAAAAACTTCTCATAGGTGTCCGCGTCTGCTTTGTTGTCCTGCGCAATGTTCCACAACGTATTGCGCGTCTTGTGGCTCAACCAGGCCTTCGGAATGCCCTTGATATCCCCGTGAGCAACACTGGGGTCTCTACCCCGAATGAAGAGGTTGCAGCCGATCCCAATCGTCGATCGGCGTGCGCTGGCGATCCCGTCAAGCGCAGAGGGAAGCCAATCGCAATCTTGGTAATCGCCGAGAGGGAGATGAAAGCGAGACTGCGGCAGGTTAGTGGTATGTAAGGGTATCTGATTGGTACTGGGCTGGGCCTACCACATATATAGCTACTGCATCCGAACAAGCCTTGGAAGCGGAGGCAAGTCTGCCGACCGCTGGGGTGTCCATAGACCAAAGGCATGCTATCACTTCGCGGCCGATTGGCACGACAGCAAGAATCTGCTCGAAAAGAGTTGTGAGGCTAGGTAGTACTGCCTCGCTGGGGATCTTCTCATCCTGGTAAGATTCTCTAATCGACTCTCCACTTTCTTCGGCAGAAAGGGAATGGTTCAACTCTGTATCGTTGTCTGAGACCTGCCGCAGTTCGTTCCAAAACACTGGTCCTGGAAATGCCTTACAGGGCAGCTTCGGCAAAGACTTCTTGCCTCCCATTATCAGACCGATGACGGTGCTAAGTTGGTCCCGGCACTTCTCCGTGTACGTGCGGCCCACCATCGGGTGACACTTGTCATTCTCGGGAACCATAAGCTTCATCTCACCGTGACGGATGGGTTTTTCGGCGTAGGCCATTGCAGATACCGGTCTCTCCCCCGACGGACTGATGATTGAAGGTAAGCGGAGAAAGAACTGACCAGCTTCGTCCAACTGTCTGAAGATAGGCCACGCGGTTGGAGTATATATAACTGAATTAGAGAGAAGCGAAGTAGCGGTAGAAGAGAGGAAGAGGAGTCAAAAGTGAGATCGAAAGGTGCAGGCCGGATAGTGCAGCTTCCTTACGGCCAATATAGGAAAGTGAGATCAAAAGATGATTCAGAGTTTGAGTATCTTCCAAATGAGCTTCTCGCTATTATCTCTGGCTGGTTAGCGTGAAGAAAGAGCTACGAGGAAATGAAACTAAGACTTGAAGTGGTATGCTATTGAGAAAAGGCCTGCCAAAGCCGAAGGTGAGGTGTGAAAAGCTGGTTGATAGGTAGCTGATCAACTCAAAGGTTAACCCATGGGAATTGAGCAGGGACCGGAGCAGATCAGACGAAAACCCAAGGTTTCGAGCGTCGTTTCCTCTTGGAGGTTGGAGGTTAGCGAGGACGTCGAGGTGAGTTGGTATGTGTCTATAACGAGGAGAGCAAAGCTAGGCGCGCCAAACGTCATGGACAAGATGAACTGCGTACAAATTTAGAGGCGAAACGATTATGAAATTTGAACGTAGTACTTGAATTAATTCAAGAACCAAAGTTTGATGGGGTATTTAAATTATGAGGTTGGCCGAGAAAGGGAAATGAAGTCGAGGGGGAGGAAGGAGGGACCTACCGCTGTTAAGGGAACTACCTTCGAGAGCTGAACCGGCTTTAATGTAGCAGGAGAATTGCGAAGTAATTATGATGATGATGTCTACCATGGATGGGAGAGCTAACATGTGCATAACCTATGGGAGCCACAGCATCCCCTGATTGCTTGATACCAAGAGAAGTCCGGAATACAAAAGAACTGATATTAGTATAATCAAACATCTTCCATTGGGAGATGCCGTTCTTCGCAGGGGCAGGAGATACCAGCTCGCCGATATGAGCTAATATAAGCCGTCGTTTGACAGGGGAGACTGCTCCCAGGAGCTCTCACAAAAGGGACTCAATCACATTCGAGCAACAACATGAGGTGGATTGGGAACGCGCTTGTCAAAACATGCAAGAGTTTGGACCTTCCAATATAACTCGAAAGCAAGATCTGTCCTCGTACTAACCCTCACCCAATAGATACAATATGTTTAGGTATTGCATAGGCAGCAGGTAAGAGCGGGTGGGATCTTGCCAAAGAGACCTAAGAACATGGACGTTGCATAGACCTCAGACTGTTTAGATGGCATCTGTCAAGCCCGAGGAGACAACTTGTTTGCTGCCTCCTGCATTCGTCGCATTATGCTTATTGGTGTGAGGGGGAATGGGTTTTGCGGATTTCTGTCCCCAGAGATGTTCAATATGATCCGTTTCAGTAGACAAAGCACTACTATATACGATCACTAGGCCTGTGAAAACCCAAGACGGCTAACCTTGTTTGACTATTGGCTGTAGCTTCTCTCCCTCGTGCTTGACCCTGAAACCGTAAGCATTTGTTTCTCTGCACTGCTGATAGAACCTACAATAACCCCCCCGCCCTCACCGTCGTTCTTGGCGGCTTAGGACCCATTAGCCATCAGGAAGATTGTGAGATTGTCTATACTAGGGGCTGGCCGAAGTTGGATCTGCGTCGCCGCTTTCGATCGGCACGGCATAGCAGAGCCTGCTAGCCAAAGAAACAAGCCAGCAAGCGTATATCTAGGAACCCATCCCTTATTATCGAACAAATAGCAATCACATGCAGCCAATCGAATATCTGAAGAGCTTGAGGATTGGTATTTTGCACCAGATTGAACCTCATTGAATAAATCCGAGGCGTAGGCGTAAGTTCTTTCGCGAGTCAGAACGGCAAAAGAATTAATAGCGTTGAGTTGAGAATAATAACATACCATTTCGATTTTCAAGGGGCGTAAGGTTGCAGTCAACTTCTCAGCGCTTGCGTTGAAGTCAAAACCAGCCGAAGTAAAGCCTAATCGCCCAAGTCAAAGCTCCCATCTAGGATAATGAGTCTTTGGTGCCACAAAGCCCATGGCAAACCCGTCTCGTAGTGGCTTGATGTCTCGTCCTATGGTGTGACAGGAGCTGCATCCCCCCTACAAGGAGTACTGCATAAACCACCAACGATGGGCTCCACCGACGGCACCGAAAATGACCGCTAAGACGGACGGTACCGTCGGACAAATCTAAGGATTCGCGGCACTAGCGGCGACGATGAAAATAGGTTCGAAATGTGGTACGGCTGATGTCGAGAGCCGGCCAATGCGACCTACCCCAAGATAAGAAGACTCGTGCGGCCCACCTATAGCTTGATAGCGGGCACTTGACTCGTCATGGTGCAATACAAGCACCGGTACGCGGGGATCTTGGTACGTGATGAGGGGAAGAAGCCGAGAGAGAAGACGCATCATGTGCATGCCACACAGTGGCGGGGTTTGCATAAACGTTTCCGACGTGTGCCGGACGGGCTTTGCAAGCGGGCGTGCATGGTGAGGACGTCGAGGATTGATACTTGGATAGCAATGGTATGGTGTCAAACCCCAGGCGGGTCTAGATCAGACACCGTCACCGCAACTTTGTTTCGACAAGGACGCCGGTTTGGCAAAAACCAGGCTCGGAAGAGGCGGGAACAGTCGGTCATTGGAAATAGACTCGGCAGGGAAGGCTACGCATCGACGCCGGTTGGTGCCCGCCTATCGTCAACAATAAAAGAAGTTTCCCAGTATTCATGAGCCAGTGTAACGTCGGTCACATATAAATAAGGACGCCCTTCTGGGTCAGCAGAGGCCAGAAAGATCGCTACCCCGTATTCGATACTGCGCAGTTGCCCTTACCTAGGCAGTAAGCTGCGACAACAGACCTGGTTAGTGGCAACTCAGTTCGGACTGGGAAAACAAATAGCATGAATGGTAGGTTCGGGCAGAGGCACTGATATGACTTGGATCACCTTGTAACCAACAGCAAAGCAGGTGTGCTGTATTTGTATTTGCTGCGTTCCATAGCTGACCTTGGTGTGGCTTCGCCGCCTCTGCAGCGGAATGCCTGCCTTTCTTCGGGTTGTCTCGACGGGGCCCCACCTGCATCAAACGAGAGACGGGTTTGTTTCAGTTGCGGCATCGAGAACGATCAACAAGCAACACCTGGTTGGCTGGATCCTCCGTATTAGTTGGGCGTGCTTATTAAGACCATCGACCACCAGAGCCATCGGTGTTGGCTTTTTGTATATGGTCCGACAAAATGCGCCATCGTGGCGAGGGAATGTGTGTCGTGGCAGGACATTGTTGATTTCCCGGATCCCATTGGCAACGTCCGCAGCACAGTCATCCATGACGGTGCCGGCCAGGGAGAGGATGCCCTCAACTGATACTCAAAAAGTGAGCATTCCACGGCTGAGACTGCGGATATGCGAGCAGTTGATGAGGTCCCTTGGGCTGAAGTAAAAGGTAAGTTGTCTGTAGGAAACCCTGTTTCAAGCAAGCCGGCGGACTCGGGGCAGAACTTCCGGAACGTCCCGTGAGCCAGGTAGTAGTACATCGTACGAGCAAACCCGAAGGGCGGAGGCAAGCAAGGGAAGACCTGGGTGCCGTATGAGTCTAGGCTCGCGGCGATGGTTGTAATATTCCTTGGTATATCAATGTTTTACTCCGCAAAGCCGTCGTAAGCTACCCCAATGCCGTCTGTCTCAGGTAGTGGGCGACGGCATGCACGTCCAATGAGGCCGGCACGCGAAGCTTGTCTGGACGGAGAGCAGCGGGTGCTCGCACATAAAGGCGGTCGGTACTCAACGATTCTTGCTGGAGCAAGTCAGCGACTCTGCAGCAATCGATGATAGCGATGACAACGATGAATTTCCTTACCTGGCAACTACTGAAGTGGATTAACGAACGATAGCCGTGTTAAAGTCGGCAGAGGGCAACGACAGCCCCGACAATGATGCAAAACGGACGGCCGGACCAGGGGCGGCATTTCAACCAAGAATAGCCACTGCTTGAAAACGTAACAGAAAGTGATCATGCGCATACGCAGGAAAGACAGGGAGGAGGGGCGATGGATGTGCTGGTAGCATAGTCGTAGATCTGCCGGCCACCATCAGTCAATACAGTCCAAAGTGCTGTAGGTAGTCAGTCAGGGGGATAGGAGGGTGGCCATCGACGCAGACCCCATCAAGAAGGGTTGTGGTTGCGTTCAACGTGGGACGAAAAAGGGTGGTGGCCAAACCCCCCAACACCAACAAGTGACCGGCACACCTCGATTGGCAAAGTGTGTATCCGTAGACTTGAATTAAAAGAAACCGGCTTGGATGGAATCCGGTACTTGGAAGGCAACATGCACGAAGCAACAAACAAGCCTTGGCCTTAGGCAACTAAACCACCATAGTACCTGCTCGATTGCTGGTCGCTCTTTCCATGACTTTCCATTCCTGCTTCCTACCTTAGGTAGTAGGTAGTGTAGGAAACTTCCTGGCTACGCTACGGTTATTTGTAGGCGGCGACGATCAAGATCATGAGAGCAGCCTTTCACCAGGACCCCAGCCCGCTATCTCGAATTCTTGACCTACGCCATCGGCATAGCCCAATGGGACGCGTTTAGACGGTGCCCACCACCCGCGGCATGCTACAAAAAAGCGCCGCCACACACATACAGCACACTGCCTTGCTTCTGTAATGTCACGCCAGGTAATTGGATACGGTAATCTACCATCCTTAATGGGCGCCATTCTTGGCCAGGCCATCCACACCTCTCAACTTCCGCGTCGACTCGTCGGTCATGTGTACAATATCTGAGACTGTAACCACGGCCCCAGTTTAGACCTGGGTGACCCGCTGCGCGATGCTGCAGTTCATCGTCACAGATGGCGAGATGCCTTGCACCAAGATCGAGCGGATGACGATGTCGCCATCCAGCCAAGCAGGGCTATACGCTGTCTGATGAACAGCAGTCTCTTGCGTCCACCCAGCGTCTCATCATCCGACTATGTTCCTCTGCTGCACAAATACTGTTCGCTAACGACCGCTAGCGAAGCCCTTGCCTCGTGCCAGAGATCCAGTGAACCTACAATATCACCCGGCCGTTCTAGAAATTGCCTGAAAATCCACTTGGGCGACAATACAAATCGACACCATCACGGATCTTCAGTTTCGGGGGCAAGTCATGCCCGGCTCCGAGCCTTGCTCTGCTGCGATGAGCTGTCCTCCGACAGCTGGGCTTTTCCCTGGAGTCACCACCAGCGTGACTGGTCACGGCGTGGGGCCAGATGAAAATCTGCTGCAAATGTAACTTCCTAACCCAGAAAGTAAAATCGGCGAGGAACAAGACAGGGGTCAGCTGGCAGGGTTGGTGTGGGCTGTCCTGAGGGTGGTACGCGCAACCAGCACATAACAAACATTGATCATGGGCACCCTGGAAGTTGGACCGCATTCCACAAGTGGCAACCTCATCCCAAGCCAACACACACCATCCCAAGAGGTTTTCGGTGTGGGTTGTTCGACGGCCTCCAACGGATCCAGACGACGGACTGCGGCGGCGTTCAGGGGCAAGGCATACATACATACACGACGGTCAAATCCGTAATAGCCAACCAAGCGTGATTCACAGAACTCTCGTCTTTCGGACTTCGGGATAGGTAATCTGCTCATAGCCGCCAGACGCCGCCCACCTATCTGCTGTCGCTTGTCAGCCCACTTGGAACAACGTCGTTCGCCCGTCACATTGAGCAAGGTACGGATACTGGACCGTGGCCTTCATCGATCGCTCGAGCCTGCAGGTTAGGTACGCTTCAGGCCAAGTGGTCTAATAGGGTCGCGACGGTAGCGCCGCGCTGGAACCCCAAAGCCAATAGTGGCCGATTCGGACGGCCCAAGGGTCTTTATTGAAATGAACGCCGTGCCCATCAGCACTTTTTAGCTCGGCAGCGGCCGCAATTTGCCGTCCCTGTACACCTGCATCGCAGCCCCGTTATGGATGGTTACCAAAGCAGCCAGCAACGCCCAAGCTTCGGTCTGTTAGGAATAATATGTTGTGGCTAGAATTAGCCTCAGGCTTCTCGACAGGCCTAGCCTCATGTGTGTGTTCGAAAAGAAGTTGCCACAAGTGTCGTCGGGAATCTGTTTTTTTCTTTTCTTCTTCTTCTTCTTCTTCTTCTTCTTCTTCTTCTTCTTCTTCCTCTTTGTGGTTGTCGATAGGTTGGCAAGGCAAGTCGTCGGCGAGTGTGCTTATTTCCAGGTCAGCTTCCAGGATGGGCGGTGGAGGAGGAAGAGGTTTGATGTTCCTGGTTCTTATGCTGTGGTCCTGAGAATCTCGAGAGGAAAGAAGACGAAAATCATTGGAGACCAGGGGGGGCGACCCCCCTGCATCCCCGTCAGTTCCTGTATGTCCAAGACTAGGCCTGGCGGCAGCTAGGGTTATTTGGATCAAATATGCGGAATGGGTCCAGAGGCCAATCAAGGGTTTGTGGACCTCAGATTGATTGGCTGTGCGTCGGGGCGGCTTTCGTTTCTGCTTGTCATGAGAAGAGTAGCCGTCGCCGTCGTCCTCTGGCTCTGGTGGATCCATCGTGCCGGTCTGACGACGAATCTTCTTTGAACGACTTCTCCTTTTTCCTGATCCGCAACCGGTGGGGATGCCAACGCCTCAGATACCCGTAAGGCAGCTTTTTGCGCAGGCATGGTGCCATATTAGGAGTACGGAGCGCATTGTGCATCAGACGGACACATCTGGACCAAGTATAGAGGCTCTGCTATCCCACCTGTATCGTATCCTTTTATGCATGAAGAGCACTACTATGATGGCTTAGCCGGGACTTGAGGGTTCTCCGGGGTTGGATCTCCCACGAACAGGGCCAGCGCACACGGAGTCAGGACAGACAGGTCGCTCAAGAGCGCATCTTGAGATAAGAGGGAGCCCCTACTATGCAGGTTGGGCTGCCGCATATCTCGTTACCCAACTTGGTTTGTGCGCAAGCGTCATGGCCAAAGAGAGCGCCATCGGCTTGCTGGTTGACGACACGCACCCACACACACACAGACACAAACACACACACGTACGTACATTGCCGGTCAGAGAGGCGTGGCTGACATCCATTATCCATCGGCCAGTCAGTTGTTGTGCAGCCTGAAAGGCAATCAGTCCAATGAAGCATCAGGATAAGATGCACAGGGCGATTAATCAACGACAGTTGCCATCGACGGTCCTGTGTCCTGAGTCACATGGTTCTGATAGGGATGCAGCTAGTGGGCTAGCGGCACATCTCAAGTACATTACCCTCCGTCTTCCCCATTGTTGCCCTATGGTGTGGTCGGTTGGGATAGGGGTCCACTTTGGCTCCTATTTTTCCTCATCCTTCCTCATGCTTGTACGGGTAGTGTACAGTATCTGTACACTACACTACCGCTCTGACCATGTGGATTCCGACCCAAGGCTTAACGACAGCCATCGATCCTTTGATGGGTGACCTGACAGGACAAAGATTTGTGTCGCAAAGTAGTGGGGGCGAGAGAGTAGCAAGTAGGAGACCCCTTTCCTCCCCATGGTATGTATGTATGTACAGGTATGATGACCAAGTAAAAACTCCTTAACCGGTGGTGTGGAGTTGTGACCTACCTGTACGTACGTACGTTGAGACTCTCACTGGCCGGATTGTGTGCTGAATGTCGTCGCTGAGATAATGGAAGATGTACTGCCACATTTACCTGACATGGGGTGGTTTTTTTTTTGTGCCAAACACGACAGCCGCACACGCTCCCCTTTTTTGTTTGGCGGCACTCGAACGGTTCATTTCGAGATGTTTCCCGACGGAAGCAACGTGATGATCGTTGTTGTTTAGCGGTAAGTCCTCAAGAAACGGCGGCCTGCGTAGTTTAGACAAACGGTCACCGGCTTTTAGAGCAAGGGGGGTGTAAGACGGAATATCTGAAGCGCTACGGATGTGCGCCCAGCCATGCCGGCACTTGGCGGCCGGTCGCAACGCCGCACTCTCTCCCATGTGCTTTCTTGCAGGGCAGAGGAACACCAGCCCGGTCGGAGACGTCTGCGGCGCATGCGATGAGATACGAGAGCAGGAGATGATCAGTCGGTAGGCATGGACGGTACACTACTCCTTATGGAGGGGGGATACGGCCAGGCAGTGCAGCCCACTTCACTCCATCAGCCCAGAACATCAGCCAATTCCCGAAGCCCCTTCTCAAGCGGGTAGTGGTGGTGGTGTTCGTCAAGAGTCCCTCCCTCGTCCTGGAAGGTGGTGGGATGCGATGCGCGCCAGTTGCAGGCCGGGTGCTACTGTTGAATGTTGTGTGGTTGTCATGCCACACAAAAAGCTTGCATGCAATGCACGAAAATGGAGCACATCAACGGCAGCCGTCGAGGCCCAGAGTATGACGTCCGTCGCGGGCTGGCTGCATGACCATCACGCGAGTGCAGTCGTCTAGCTCAAGGGTTGTTCTTCTCGTGATTGTACCCGTACCGGTCGGTAGTGTAGGTATTTGTACGACTTTTTTTTTTTCCTTTTTCTTTTTTCTTTTTCTACTTCTCTTCCCCATGTACGTACTTTGTTGGGCCCCTGTATTCCAATCGGGAGAACAGAAGAGGACTCGGATGCAGAGAGAACATTGTGTCCCGTGATTTGCTTATGCAGCTTGCATCTCATCCACTTCCGATCGTCGCGTTGTGGCCTTGGAGTGTAACGGTATCCGTACCTCTTCTACAGACATTCCATCCAACTTTGGAAAACGTTGGGAACGGCAAGGGCAGTAAGCAAAAGAGCGGTATCGGGGGGGGAGACAGGAGGCAGAATCCGGGGCCTTGCTGGTTCGAGTGCAACACGAGTCACTTCGCGAAACGTTGCTGGAAATCATGCCAGATTACATCGTCCCGCCGACGATGGAGAGAGAGTTGGCCAGGCTAGTAGTGTGCTCTGTACAGATAGAGCGAGACGAGAGGGCGCGATGCGGACGGCCGCTCGCCCCCTATTTACCTTTTCCCTGCCTACCTTATCTCGACAGAAGGAGAGAAAGGGTCGGTCGCCCAGGTCTAGGTCCAGGTCCAGCGCGTATCGAAATCACCCAGCCATCTCGTTCTGGTCCACCAGCTCTGGGCTGCAAGATGAAAGGAGTGGGTTCTATTGGGTAAAACGCCTGGACAAACGAAACGGCGGAGCGGTTACCGGGCTGTTGATGAGAGAAGAGAAAAGTGAAGGGGGGGGGAAACCACAAAAACAAAAGACAGGAAGATGAGGAATTCCTGCCACACACGGGTTTGATTCCCTCTTCAACGATACTTAGGCTCGTCTACGAATCCCTTGTTCTACTTCTTCTCCAAGGTGTACATACATCAATCACAACGTAGCGTCTGTCGTTGCATTGGTGAGGAACGATCGTTCGACAGGCACAGGGGAGGGACACGGTGACGCCGCTCGCAGAGAGAGGCTTTAAGCAGAATAGAAAAAAGGAAAGAAGGGGGGGGGGGAAAGATTAGCAAATGAAATAGGATGGCTGCTAACGTCTAGGATTGACGGCCAGGGGTGGGCCCCGCATGGCATATCCCCGGCAAAGCAGCAGGGTCTAGGGAGGTTACGAGCCCCTGACGCTGGCCAAAGTACCTGTGGAAATGCTAGTCCTCATTCTCACCCTCAGTCGTCGTTGTCGTCGTCCTTCCCGTCCTGTCCGTCCTGCATCTTTCCCGCTCGCCTGGCTGTTCTTGTCCCTCGGCACTATGTATCGCAGACACCTTAAGATTGATCCCCCCCTTCCTTTCCTTTCCTTTCCTTTCCTTCCCTTTTCCTTCCCTTCCTTTCCCTTCCCTTCCCTTCCCTCTCTCCATAGTACAGCGCGCAAAGGCAGGACAGCCTGCAACGCAACGCAACGCTACGCGACTACCACCTACCTGTGTAGTAGTTTACACTAAAAAAAAAAAAAAAAAAAAGGGATCCCGTTACGGGTCTGGCAAATTTCGTCCCACCCGCTTGCATGTTGCACAGACCAGTCTGCGTTCTCATCTCGCCCACCTGGCAACCGAGCGACACACCTACTATAAGCGCATTGACAGGCAGGGAAAGAGTTACCAGATGCGACGCCCCGCTCCCATTTTAAAGTGCAAAGTACCATATACACACAGCACAGTAAGTAGGTGGGTAGGTACCTGCGCCGGGAAAAGGTATCTGGTCCTGTGCAGCATTCTGCGATGCATGCCCTCCCTGTACGTATAAGTCTAGTAGTATGCCTGAACCTGTGGTGGCTATTTTTCTACATCGTCCTGTTACTTGGCATTCCTCTGCATAGATACCTACCTGCTCCGTCACAAAATAGTAGTGTCAAACAACATCAGAATCTTAGTCGTAGTGACTAGACTAGTCTAGAAGAGACCGACCAGCAGACACCAATGACAGGCACGGGCGGCGAAGGGAAGGAACGAGATGGGAGGTTCCGCCACCATACGAGCAAGGCGACGCGACACAGGGTCAGTGTGGTCTTTGACAATGACTGACTGCCTGCTGACTTGCATGTACAAGTTAGTACGTACTCTACCTAGGTACTTGTACGGCAGTATCAGTTTGACGGGACTGCAAGGGAAAGTACCCCCCACTACAAAGTATCCGTTTGGAACCAGACCCTTGTCATTGATTGCACCTCACTCGTCGAACCTCACACTCACACACACAACACAGAGAGAGTCACTCGCAACTCTCATACACACCGCGTCCTTTTTTTTTTTTTTTGCCCCCCCCAAAGCTGCTCAGCAGACCGGCCACCAGACTGACCTTTGACCTTCGTCGCACTTGCCTGGACCTGGTCACTGCTCTCAAGCCCAGACAAGCATCCTCTCATCCCATCATCCTACCCCATACCGCCCGCCCCTTCCCCCTTCTCGGGCTCTCTACGGTTTGGATCAAGCCCACCGTCCAGTCCATACCGTATCGCCTCCCGTACCGTCCTTGTCTTCACCCAAGCAACGAGACAGCTTCCAAGCCAGTGCCGCCCTACGAGCTGACACTGACACACTCTGTACGAGATACATCCCTACCTCTTTTCTCCGACCAATCTAGAGGTACCTCTCACACACCCGGCGGGGAGCCACTCCGAACGGGGCCACGCCTCTTTTTTCCTTCGCAAGGGACTAGCTGGGCCGTGTGAACCTCGTTCAACCGGGCCTCCTGACAAGGGCAAAGCCTCTTCTTGTCACGCTTCTGCGAATAAGTACCCCCAGCATCCCACACCACCTCCCATTCTTCTTCTCTTCCTTCCCGTCTTTCCTCTGCCACCATTTACAGGTCTTCCTTTTTTCTTCTGCCACTATTCGCCCCTCTTGACTATTCCTGACCAAGAGATCACACCACCCCCTCTCCCAACCAATACAGTACTTTCAATAGTGCTTTTGTTTTAACCCCTTTTCATTGTGATACCCAAGTCTGTCGCCTGACTTTTTGATACCCACCCCCCCCTTTCAACCACACACCAGACACAATGGCCGAAGAACAGAAGCCTGTCGAAGTCCCCAAGGAGACTGTCCCTGCCACCACCGAGCAGCCCGCTGCCGAGACGAAGCCCGTGGAGACCACTGAGACTCCTGCCGACGCCGCTCCCGCTGCTGACGCGACCGCCGAGACTCCGGCTGCCGCCACCGAGACCCCCGCCGAGGCCGTCGCCGAGGCCGCTGCTCCCGCCGAGGAGGCCAAGAAGGAGGTCGTCCCCGTTGAGGAGGGTACCCTTGAGCACAAGGGCGTTAACTTCCCCAAGTAAGTCGCATCTGCCAACGCTATTTTTTAAAGTCTGCTAACAGCTATTATCAGGAACTTCATCTACTCCAAGGAGTTCTTCTGGTTCGGAAACGATGCCGTCGAGTCCAAGAGCCTCTCCTCCTACCTGAAGAGCGAGAAGTCCGCCGAGACTGCTCACCACAACGCTGCCTGGGCTTCCTACACCGGCAAGGGCCTCCTTTTCTTCGGCGACAAGGCCGCTCCTCAGGGTGTCATCAACTTGGTAAGACTTGAGATAACGCCCCCTCCAGATGTCATTCCGCTAACGAACATCCCAGGCTGATGCCTCTGAGCCCGCCGCTGATGGCGCCAACAAGTTCCATTTCACTGCCAAGGGTCAGAAGCACACATTCAAGGCCCCCAATGCCGAGGACCGTGACAACTGGATTTCCCAGCTGAAGCTCAAGATCGCCGAGGCGAAGGAGCTTGCCTCCACCGTCACCGAGACTGAGGCCTACAAGACCGCTCTTGAGAGCTTCAAGCCTGCCAAGAAGGAGGAGAAGAAGGAAGAGAAGAAGGAGGACAAGCCCGCCGAAGCCCCCGCTGCTGAGGCCGCTGCTGTCGCCGAGACCCCTGCTGTCGAGACTCCTGCCGCCCCCGCCGCTACCGAGGAGGCTGCCAAGGAGGAGGAGACCAAGAAGGAGGACCCCAAGCGCCGCTCTGCTAGCCGCAAGCGTGCCTCCATCTTCGGCAGCCTGCTCGGCAAGAAGGACGAGAAGAAGGAAGAGAAGGAGGAGGCCGCTGCCACTCCTGCTGAGGCCGCCAAGGAGGAGACTCCCGTCGCTGAGGCCCCCGTTGTTGAGGAGCCCGCTGCCGAGACCCCGGCTGCTCCCGCCACTGAGGCTGCTGCCACTGAGACGGCTGCTGAGGACAAGCCCGCAGAGGCCGCCAAGGAGGAGAAGAAGGAGAAGCCTGTCCCAGCCAAGCGCAACAGCATCTTTGGCGTCTTCGGCAAGAAGGAGAAGAAGGCTGCCGTCGTTGCCGAGGCGGAGGCCGCCCCCGCCCCCGCTAAGGAGGGCGAGGTCACTCCCGCCACTGAGACTGCCCCCGTTATCCCTCCCGTTGAGGCTACCACCCCTCTGGCCGTTGATGTCGCCAACCCTAGCACCGTCCCCACTGAGGTCAAGGAGACGGCTCCCGCCACCAATGGCGAGACTCGCCCTGAGCTCAAGGAGAAGCGCAAGTCTTCCCTGCCGTTCGGCTTCGGCAAGCGCGACAAGTCTCCTGCCAAGTCCCCCATTCAGTCTGAGGGCGAGGAGGTTGAGAAGCAGGAGAAGACCAGCGCCTTCTCCAAGCTCCGTGCTACCATCAAGGCCCGTGGCAAGGCCGACAAGCCTGCCGACAAGGTCGAGCAGACTGAGAAGACCGAGGAGACCCCTGCTGCCGATGCTGCTGAGCCCGCCGCCGAGACTCCCGCTGCCGAGACATCCAAGGCCACTGAGGAGCCTGAGAACAAGCCTGAGAACGTCGCCTCCTCTACCCCCGCCCCTGTCACTGCCGCCGCATAGAGTGCGCGGCTGAGTTCGATGTCGCTTCCCCGCAAGCGGAAGTCACGCTCAAAGGAATGAAGCAAACAAAAAACAAAGAAACCAAATCACAAAAAAACAAGTGCACGCATCGAATCGAGATTCGGAGGAAGAGCAACAAACATCACGTGACAACTTGTTTCACTCGGATGGGTTTGTTCGGGAATCGGATCTGCATTTCAAGATACCCCGTCAAGACTGGTTCTACCTGATACCCTTTCCTATTTCCCTCTTTTACGGCACACGCATTGGAAGGCGAAACCCGGCGGGAGGTGATACCGTTCCATTTTCTGTCGTTCTCGAAGTCAGTTTCCTCCGTCTTTGCTCTCTTTCGTTTGGCTTGGTTTTTATCCCGTTTTCTTTTTACAAGTATCGTGCTTTGATACCCAGTTATACCCGTCGCTCCAGACAAGAACACGAAAAAGGAAAATACCCACGACAAAAAATCGAAGTTGCCTTGGGTCGACAGGATGGACGGACCTCTTGTGTTTGGTTCAACTCTCGGGCAAGGGTCAGGAATTGTCAGACTCGAGTTTGGAGATGTTGCTGTTGATGGACAAAGACTGCATGAAACTGTCTGTGCTGGCCATTAGGGCTAGTGTCAGCTCATTCGCATCCACTTAATACTTAATAGAAGCTCGCTGCGTGTTGTCTAGTCGTGTATTTTGGTCCGTTTCGATTCAGCCCTAGCAGTGACTCTGGACGGATGATGTAGTCAAATAAGTGCCCGGCCTTCGTCGCTCAAGCCTCTGGATACGTAAGCTGGATGCCCTCACGCCTCGTCACGTCAGTCTACATGCCTTGCGGCGTCAAAAATGCGGCGGGCAAATCCCGCCAACGGCCATGTCGTCGATCCTCGAAACGGGCGAACAAGCGTGAGAGTCTGAGCTCTGCCACCACACCACACCACGTGCAGCTGCGAAGCCTGCTAGCCACGTTCCAGAAGGTTAGTAAGCGTGAAACGTATGTGACGATGCACGGCTCCATCGACCTGCCTTTGCTGGCCCGATCTCTTGTACGGACGTGCTGCGTGTTCACGTACACTATATAACCTGCCTTGCCACGCCGTCCTGCTCCTGAGGCGGGTTGGAAACCATCCGGGGGGCAAATGTCGAGGCACACTCGGCATACAGCACTGTACGAGTCCTGTCAGAAGGTGCCTCTCAGTACGTGGAGGAGATGAAGCGGGGTATATAGGCAATGGCTGGTGGTGCCTCGTCTGGCCCCCCCATTGGCTTTCTAGCATCTGACCTATAGAGCACGCAGTTACGGGTACATGTCCTGCCGTTATTCTCCTTTTCCGTGTCGTGTGTGTGTGTGTGTGTGTATGTGTGTGTATGTGTGTGTGTGAAATAGTCAATCAATATTTCTGCGCAAGGCGGGGACGGTTTGAGAGGGAAGGGGTTCGCGAGGAAGGTGATCGCTGCTCTCGCCTGTTTGACCGATGCCACATAGCGTTTGCGACAGTCTGTGTCGTAGTAGAGGGGACGGACAAAGGGGCCCCCGGCGTCAGCCAAGTACATGGATAGAGTAAGCCTCTTCGGTGCAGCGTTCCGTTCTCTCCCCAGTACTCGTTTGGTTCTCCGGGCCTTCGCACTGCCTCGGTCCGTGTGTATCTATCTCTCTCTAGTATTGACAAAGGCGACAGGCGGGCAAGGAGGGGTTTCGTCTGGGAGCTTTGACTGCGAACTGGTTCTCGGCGAGGATCTCTTCGGGCAAGGGAGGGGGGCGGGGCCTTAGCTGGCAGACGGACGAACGGTCGGCACGTGCTCTGTTTCGTGTCGTCTCTGCCCCTCGGTGACGAGGGATGGGTTCAAATGTTGTCTCGAGAGCTTCCCAGACTCGGACGCCTCGGTCTCGACGTTGAGGCCCTGGAGGCTCTTGCGGGCGACTTCTCCGGTTCGAGCGCTGACAGGTGGCCACTCCGTCTTCTGGTCTGGCGAATACGGCCCATACACCGCTCGCGGCCGGGGCGGCGTTGCTAGTACTGGGGACGTGGGGGAGGATCGATGGACGCACGCGCTCAGCTAACCGCTCTGCACCCTGACTCGGGCCGGGCTCGCGCATGGATTGTTGACATCGTGGACCTCGACCACGGCGCAAGTTGCGACGTACTGATGCGGTTGGCTTCCCCGGCTCTTGGCTTTCCTACACGCGATTCTGGCCGGCTGGGGACGACGTAACTGGCGACTTGAGGCGACGTTGGAAATTGACCCACGATCCGGCGGATCACTACGTAATCGCGGCGTCCGAGATGGCCCATTCTAGCTTTGTGAGTGGAGGAGTATCATGTGGGTTGTATTCCTGGCAACTGGGAACACTTAACTTCCCGCCGCGCATGTGGTGGAGAAATGCGATTGTTGACTGGGTTGACCTTGTCTCTGTTGCGGAGAGCAATTTACAATGTACATTGTCCGAGAAGGCATCGGAAGAAAGTTTGGTTTCTACGAATCGGGCAAGGTGCGACTGGGCCTAGACTGATGACATTCTGTTTCATCCGGCTTTCGAGAGGACAGCAACCTGCCGGTAAACCATCCTGGCGCTGTGGGTAGAAAATGCGAGGACACTGGCACTGAATAAGAAGCTAGTTGAGCTGCGTAGTAAAGGCGTTGTCGATACTCGCGTTATGGCGACCATGTTTCCAATTCCTTGCTTCAAACATCCAAACCAAATATGTCGTTGACACATAAGCATTTATCCTCCCTTCGTAGCCCTGCCAAACCATGTCAAGTAACTTTATCGTGGTGCGCCATGATACGTGGTAGCATGTACAACATTTGACAAAAATGATGCTCTAGGCCAGGCCATGCCGGAATGAGAAGCGAACCTTGTCCATTTGATCATGGAGGTTATTATTGGACCTACGGTTCACTTGGTGTCAATGTTGTAAGGGAAGGAGGAGGGGCTTGGTCCAAGGCCTCGTTAGCACCGTTCGCTCTGCAAGTCACTATCCAAGCTGTATTCGAAATGCCATCCTTGGGCAGTGGATGTCTTCGACGTCGAAGACCAAGCTAGCCTATTCAGAAAGCACCTACGTATGTATATCGGATTCCACCCATGGCTTTCTGCGATTGAATGTGTCTGGCACTGTTGTAAGGAGTGGGCACTCGGCCACCTCGACGCTCATGGAGCACAACGATATCGCCGCGTATGCTTATGGGCAAGACAGACATGGAGGCAAGGCGACTCAATTCTCCTGTCTTGCACATTTTTCTGGCCCTTTTGACAGATTTTGCAGGTGGAAAGGGGATTGGGTTGGTTATACGTTTTGGATTTGTAAAGTAACCCTCTAACATCATGGGTGTGCATCCCGTTCGCACATATCCCGTTTTGCGAGCACCCAAAACACGATACCGGAAACCAAACTCTGATCTTCCAAAGCACGGTAGTAGACGTATACTATTGTCATCATTTCCGCTAAATTCATTGTACCTGTCAATTCCATGGTTTCTACGACACGTCAGGTCAAAGCTTCATCGGCAGCCCGTGGATTGCTCACCCAGATGCACGAAACAGTTAACCCGATGAGACGAGAGCTCCCGTCGATCCGCGGACGTCATTCCTTCGTCCACGTAAAGGTTCGCGTGGGTAATACACCTCGGAAGGTCTGGCACGAGACGGCCGGTGGCCTACGGGTGTTATCGTTCTGGTTTCCCTCCGCGGGTGAAGGCAGGGACTACTCGATTGTTCGAGGAACCTACTTTCTTCCCCAGGCGAGACCTCCCGACTATGCTCCTCCTCATTCTCTCCCCATACTCCCGAGCATCCGCAATGAAACATGGCCCGACGATGCCAGAGAACGGTGATCGCATGCATGTAGGAGTGCCACGCATGCTATGTATGCATTGCTGTCAAAACAGCGTGTGAAGCGAGATCGACGTCGGCAAGGCTCGCCGTAGGCGTCATCTCTCGGTAAGATGCTGCTACATCCATGTTGCAGAGAACAACGGCGATGCTTGTGGAGATGTATCTATCAAGAAACGCATAGGCGGCCGAGATTACCGGCAGGGTCAAGAAGGACTGCCACCATCCAGCATAGCGGTGTTTTGCTGCCCTCGATTTCCAGGGAAGGTTCCACGCAGGAATCCACCATGCTTCTTCTTATTCTTCAAAAAAAAAAAAAAAAAAAAAAAAAAAAGGAAAAAGAACAAAAAAATAAATCGAAGCACGCAACAGGACTTGTCATTGGACAAGAGGCAGACTTGCACTGGGGACGCGGTGGCATCGACGACGGATCGAGTCGACCATCACCACGAAACATGTATAAGAACCTAACCTTCATCCTAGCGCAAGTGGCATAGTTAAGGAGAAAAAAAAAAGATATACATATATACAAAAGCTGTATCGTTTCAGAAGATTTGCCATTTGCGTACTATATACACGCCGACATTCCCTTTCTTTGAGCGAAGGCCGCCCACAAAGGAGCCAATTCACTACAGTCTAGGGCTGTTCCTGTAACAGCCCATCGTCGACATTCCGAACTCCCAGATCGGTTGGTAGTAGTAGTAAGAGTAAATAAAAGGGTAATAAAAATCCACGTCAGATGCCTCCTCTGGATCATAAAAAAAGAAGGGATATATCTCTCTCATCGCTGCCGTGACCTCGGCCACCGACAGAACTTCACAAGTCAAACTTTCCTATCGACGCCCCCCCCCCTCCCCTCAAGTTATCGGGAGACCTCGAAGCCGCCCCGCACTTAACCGTAATGCTGCCTCAGCGGCAACTTCCTGTCCAGGGTGTGGAACGCCTGCGTCCGCGGGGTATACGGCATCACCCTCGGGCTCGCAGGTCCCTTCATGCCCGTCATCTCCCACTCTCTCTCCTTGATGTAATCCGACGGAGAGCTCCCGCTCCCACTGTCGCTCCCGTCTTCCTCGACCGCGCCCGCCCTGTCTCTCTCGTTCGGCCAGCACACGTACAGCGCGATGGCCAGGTTAGCCACGTACAGCGCGAGCATGTATACCGTGACCGCGAACGTCCCCTTGGCGAGCTGGCATGACTTGTACGCGCGGAACGGGCGGGCGTAGTCGCACGACTTGGCGATGTACCAAGCAACATTGGAGTGGTACCGCGGGTCGGCGTGGTCGGGCCCCATCTGTCCGTAGACGGAGACGGTGTAGAGAGTGACCATGGCGAGGTTGATGCCGGCAGCAAGCATGGGGAACCAGAACTTCATGATGAAGGTGATGAGCTTGACGAGGAGGACGAATAAGGTGATGACGGAGATGGCGACGTTGAAGTCGGTAAGACTATGGGATGGCACGTTAGCTCTGCTGGCACCGGGTGTGTCCCGAGATGTGTCCCATGATGAAAACATGGATTCCGGCACGATACGGGGGGATGGATAGAGGGGGGGGGGGGGGGAACCTACGTTCGTGTCCACACAAAAGGGACATTAGGATACGGCTCGTAGTTGGCGTACGCGTACAGAATCATCCTGGGGTCCGAGTTGAAGCCGTAGTAGTGGCCGATCTCCCACAGCTTGGTCCGATACAGGTCCGGTTGAGCGATGCCGAAGAGGACGAGGAGCGGCACGAGGCCGGCGAGCTCGAGCGGCATCAGCACCCACATCCACGGCCGGAGGAGCCATTTCCTGTGCACGATCTGGTATGGCATTCTGCAGTTTATTCTTTCCCTGTTTTCCCCTTGCCTCTTCCGCCTTTTTGTCGTGTTGCAAAGGCCTTTTAAAACGCGGCCCCTTATTTCGTTTTCTGTCGCGTTGGCCGAATTGAGAATTCGGAAGTGCTCTTCTTCTCGAGCCTTGCCCCAAGCCTGTTCGCCACGGATAGGAATTCCTTGTATTTCGTTTTTTTCTGTGTCGAGGCGCAGTTGTCGCCAAGCAAACAACGAGATTTCACATCGGTCAAGCACCAGCACTCAACCTTGGCGAAGTACTGCAAGCCAATGCAAGCAAAGGGCTGGTGTTTATTGGCTTGGATCGTCGTCGTTGTCTTGAAACGGGTTGGATTCTTCAAGGCAGATGGAAAGAAAACCGGGTGAGAGGAGAGCCTTCTATCGGGTCGGGGGCAGGGTGGCAGTTTAAGGGCCATTCCACCTCACGCTCTGCAGGTAGCCCTCCTGTTCATTCCATCCATTCATCGCCATTCGCCTTGGGGGAGGGGGGGGCCGGACGCAAGCAAGTCAGCAAGCAGGTGAGCGGCGAGGGGGTGGTCGGGTAAGCTGATGGTCGCGGGCAATTGGACCGCGCTGCATGTGCCGTGGACTACGAGCGGTGCCATCACAGCGGGCCGATCCAATAAGGAGCGAAGGTGAGGAGGGTGGTTAAGCGCCGGGTTCGAGAGGGGCCGTTCAATTGGTCGCTTCCCCAGGGAACCAGCCAATAGTGACGGCGAGATGCGACGTTGCGCACAATACCCGCCTCGACGAGGACAGGGGCGAGGCGAAGATTTGGGGTTCTCGCTAATTGGATGTCGGGCGGATAGCTGGGGGAGAAAACTGGGGGAAGAATGGTGAGTGAGAGGTGAGCCTTTTCGTGCGATGCTGGTGCGATGCAACGGGCTGCGCGGCAGAAACTAGGGACAAGTGAGCGAGCGTCAGTCGTCGCGTCCAGCACGCGGTGATGACCGCTACCTGGTCCCCCTCAAGTCGAAACTATCACAATGTGATTACGATGGGTCTTCCGCGCATGAGACTGGGGGTTAAGCGCCTACTGAAGACCTCGCGATACCCGGATGTGATGAACCGGAATATGGCGGTGGATACTTTCCCCGGAACAGCGGCAATGGCAGGAACATCCAACGACCCGAAATGCAGCGTCACACTGGAGACAGCAGGCCGGTGATGAGTGGCTGTGCTTACAGAGTGCCGTCAATCACGGATTGCGCCTCGATGTCACCGCGAGGTAAGACAGGTCGGCGTGCTGTCGGAAATCCCACACTCGTACGGTTTTAGAGCTTATGTGAGCCTCGATGCGATCCACCGGCAGTGATGAACGACGCCACGCCAAGATATTAATAGGGTCAAGGTATAAAAAGCTTCCACCGAGAAAGGTAATGGGCTCTCGTTGAACCGTTTTGTCCTGCTCTAACTTAGTACCATTGTCTATCGTCACTGTGATACGCGCAACTGCCAATTTGACTCAAGATTGACAGTGGCATGCCTGGTAAGTTTTGAGTGGTCAATTGGACTAAGAGCTTGAGTGTGTCTTTCGGATGAACTTCCGGTCCCGACTCAACCTTGTGAACATCCCGCCGAGTCCTTCACAATTACACTTACGGCGACACCAGAGGGAGGCGCAACCTCTTGTGCAGGCGCAACGCCGTCCCAGCACTTAGGTAGCGGTTTTAGGACACCAACTGGACCGCGAACCTGGTTTAGAACTCCTCGGACTGGGTCGATGGAGGCTCATGGCCGAAGCGGAACCATGCGAACTTCGTAGGGAGGAGTAAGAGACATCATTTGCGGTTAATAGGATCCGCAGGCACTTGCACGAGGAAATGGGGACCCGCCCCCCTGGAGGCCCAGTCCTTCGGGGTGAGCTCCGCACCTCCGGCCGACGCCGAGGAATCATTTGGGCTGTAGGTGTTCCCCTGCATCGCAGAAAGCGGATGAAGCCGTTTGGCAACCCAACAGTAGGGCTGATGCTCACACCGCAGCTACTAGCTCCGAAGCCAGCCAGCACAACCCCGCAAGTGCAACAATGAGCCGGCGAATCGGAAGTCCTGGACACGGTCTCACTGAGGAGCAAATGCTCCCGTAGGTACGGAGTATTTGTCTTGGTGAGGCATTCGAAGGGGTAGGGATGTACTCCTTTTCATTCCTCCCCAGACAACAGTGCCTTTGAGGCCTCTCCCGCCCCGAGACGAGACATGGGGGGCCTGGAGTTGACGTCACACCCCGGCTATATGGCGGTTGCTTTTCGAAGCTATAAGTTGCGCGGGTATCTACCACCTTTGCGTAGCGGTCAAAATGTCACGGCGAAGACATGTAAGCGTGCTTGGATATTTCGACTGGACATGTAGTGCCAGCGGGAGCTTGAGAGCTTGGTGTGATGGCCAGAGTTCCGACCAATCCGACCCGACCTAGTGGCGGCCAGTCTGTTCCCGCCGGAAGGATGGGTAGTCACAGACAGCCATAGCTTCAGGTCGTTTGGTAATGGCGGGGGTTGGCCTTGGACTCAAGCAGGACGCTAGAGCCCATCAGGTTTTCCTCGGAGTTAGAGCCGCACCTTGATTTGCATGCTACGTCGATATTCTTGACATGGAACGCACTCGACTGAAAGGCGGTAGGACTGGGGGTGGATGGACTCTCCTCCTCACCAACCAGTGCGTTGATGCGGAGTATGATATCGAAAGTCATGACCAGACGCCATAAATAAGTGCCTGCAACAGTGGCTGAGACACACCCAAGGTGGAACTCAGTGCTGACCAGGCAAAACGTCAAACATTTGGCAGGTGCCAGGAGAGTTGCGTCGACACGTTATTACGTGGGCCTTGGGCAGAAAGGTCGGGGAATGTTGTGAGAAATGCAGACGCAGACGCAGACGCAGACGCAGATGCAGATGCTGATGCTGATGCTATGTTGGTGCTGATGTACACTAGACTAGATACCTACTTAGGTAGATACTGATGTTGAAGGCGCCGAAAGTGTGGTCGAATAAGACAGGGCAGTCGCCGAAAAGAAACACAGCACCGAAAGGGCAGTCATAAAAAGGCTGTGCTGGGCTGGGGCCTGGCAGGTGACGATCCTTGATCGGCAAATTTGGGTGGGGTCGATCACGGTCTGGACCGCGCCAGTTCACGACCGATAGGAAAGAGCTAGGGGCTAAGGGATGCCTAGACAAGGATCATCCTTGTTGCTATCCACTCACTGCATGCCGGTACGTATGTGTTTAGTCCTGTGGTTATGGTTCTATACTACTAGGCTCGAAGGCTTGGCACTTTCCCATCTAGCCCGTCGTCTATCGGGTTCGCCTTTCGATGTGGGTAATTAGAACCGTTGCTGACGACCTCGTCGGAATGCGGCTGTTTTGTTTGTTGTCTCTAAGAGAAGCCGCTCCGCGCGTGCGGTCGTTTCTTGCTTTGTCACCGCCTGCCGATCCGTTTGCAGACGACTCACAGAGAAGGCGTATTCCTGTCAATTCGGAAAGAGAGACACGGCGCTGAGACCCGCGAACCGTTTGCTCTGCAGAGGACAAGTCTCAGTAATGGCTGTCTACCTGTCTGTCTGACTGGAGTGCCCGACCCTTTTTCCATCTGCCCTCATTTGACTCTGTCTCGTCTTCTCCCCACGTCCGACATCAGCCGTCCCGAATCCGAGGTTCAATTTCATTACGAGATTAACCATCGTCCAGCCGTTGCCGAGAAATGTGTATTCGCCCCCGTAGGAATTCTTACAGGTACGTACTGTGCACACGTCACCGAAATGCCCAGTATTGCGCACCTGAGCGTAGCAGAGAGATGGCTATCACGACCAGGCGGGAAGCCAATGCTGACCGAGGCGGTTTGAGCCGAGTAAAGGGAACATAACCCTGCCCGTTCTCTGCTCGAGATCTTGGTGCGAGTTCGCTCCCTTCCATTCCCCCATGTTTCGGCGGTGCCCTGCTGATCTGTAGGGATCTGTTCCCGACTAGTACATGTAGTTGGGCATCCCTCTTTGTTTGTGATGATGATCTGTGGCGCTGTTGTAAAAGCTTCATCAGGCAAGTACACAACTGCCGGACAGTGTGTGGGACCAAAGATGGAAGTCGGCGGGGGTGGAATCTGGCATACTGGGGGAGGCCCAGAGGTTGTGTCGAGGACATAGACGCATGGCGGCTGACAAGCAGGGGGGCTCTTGGCTTCTCCCATGTCCAAACAAAGACGGGCATGGACCAAGAAAATGGAATGGAGACCGGCAGAGTCGAACCCTTACACTACCTAGGTACCTACCTACCTGCTGCTAAGACGAGCGTTGCCACCCCCGAGGGCCCTTGATCCATATCGTCTCCCTCGAGGCGGCCGTGACTCCACTCGACCCATCATCTGCCGTCCCACGCCGCACTACGCGAGGTACTATGCATCGGTGAATCGTAGTTCCAAATAGCAACAGAGTGACGGGAGATGGGCAGCTACCGACCCACGAGGTTATAACGGGTGCGCCTGTGTCTCCAGGAGGATGCCTGAGCCGTGCTAGTGGTATCTCGTATAGTATGGTGCCGTCTGTCCGTCAATCGTAACTTCACGGAGCGGCATTGCCGAGGATGATATGATGTAAGTGGCTAGTCCAGTGGGACTGTGCCATGGGTGAATAGCGACGAAAGCATTATCATGTATGCATACTACATAGTATGTAAACTACGGAGTAAGGTATTTACCTAGTTTCGGTTGCATAGGTAGGTACCAAGTATGGTACACTGGTCGATAAGGCGGGAGGATATCGACTGTGGGCAGCCGACAATCGGCTGGGATACCGGAACACGCTACCCCGTACACTACACTGAAAGTGAAGGCGGCCAAGGTATGGCAAGATAGCATGGAGAGAGAGAGAGAGAGAGAGAGAGGGAGAGAGAGAGAGAGAGAGAGGGAGAGAGAGAGAGAGAGAGAGGGAGAGAGAGAGAGAGAGAAAATGCAGGATAGCACGGGGACTGAGGAAGCCCCTCCAGCGGCGGACACAACGCAAAAGAACGAATGACAAGGCCAGGATGAGCCCCTCCGGGGGGGGGGCGGCTGGATCACAATAGCTCGCCTGACACAGCTCTGTGGAAATGGGGGGTCGTCCCCCCACCCCCCACCCAGGTCCCAAGAAATCCAGAATCCAGACCCGGGTCCAAATACCACTTTACCCTCCTGTACGGCTCAGCCCCCAGTCGAAGTCGCAGTTCCAGTTCCAATTCCAGCCAACCAGCCAGTGCCAAAGTGAATCTTGCATGCCGTCGAACGTCCCAAGCCTAGGTAGGTGGGTAGTGTCCCACTCCTACGTGTACCTCACGTCTTGTTCCTCGCCGCAAATACGGAGTACCTGTAGTGTAGTTACACACAGTCAATACAGGTCACACACACATACATACACAGTCGTCCATTTTCATTTCATTCTTCACGGTTTTTTTTAAGCCCACACTGGCTGTCCATATGGCGAGGGCACTAGCACTGTCTCTGCTCTGCTGACGCTTCCGTCCAAGGCAGTGTCGGCGGGGCTACCTAGCGTGAAGGGCCGAGGCAGATAGATACCTAGGTAGATACTACCTACCTATGGTACGTATCCACGTGAGACGTGGGATGGCAATATGGCAAAACGAGGCAAGGGAATTGCAGGAGCCGCATCCAAAAGCAAAAGACAGGAAGGACAGGGAAGGACAGGGAAAAGGGAGGAGGAGGGAAGGGAAGAGGAAGAGGAAGGGGAAAGAGTGACTGGATGCTGGATGCTGTATGGATGGATACTCATACCCAAGAATGGACAGAACGGGAAGGGGAGGGCAGAAGCGCTATCAGTCTATCAGAAAGTCATCCTGTTCTGCTCTTGCGTCGACGGGCACAGGCTTGTGTACCTTTTACCACTGTATGTACAGGTAGATACATACTTTGCTCTCTCTCCCCCCTTTTGGGCCAATGTACTTCGACGTCGTTCCCTCTCACTTTCTCCTATGTATTGAACAAATCACATACATACATAGTGTACAAACACACACTCTCCTTCTTTCTCTCTCCCTCTCTCCCCCTTCTCTGCCTGCTAACCGATCTGCCGCCTGCCAAAAAAAAAAAAAAAAAAAAAAAACCCTCATTCGCCGTCTTGTTTAACCTTCCGCCCAGCATCCCAGTCTCGCGCCCGCGCTCTAGTACCGGGGCGCGTTGCCTTATTGCCAGACCATTCCGAACCGGTTCAAGTCCAGTCCGAGCCAGCCCACGCCAAACCAGACCAGAAAAGCCGGACGAAAAAATAAAAATAAAGAGAGAGTGAGAGAGAGAAACAGACACGGAGCCCAAACGTGAGCCAATGCTACGTTCCCTTGCCTCGACTCCTCTTTAGACATCCGGACACCGATTTCCCATACAGCGTCTCGATTCAAACTTTCTGATCCACGTACATCAACCGCCATCACGGACTGCTCCACGACTAAAACGCGATACCAACAAACCGGCCTCGTCCCATCCCACTGTCGACCCGCTGCTGCGTCGATGCGCCTGCCTCGCCAGACCATCCCTACCATCCGTACTTTTTGTGCCTTCTTCGCCTTGCCGCGACGCTTGATGCACCGTGCTGCACCTGGCATTGGACTTGACCCTACTCGTTCCCAGTCACCACCACCGCCCACACCAAAGCCCGCGCATCTTGTGCACCGCACTTTTGTGTGTGGTGTCGATTGCCGGTAGACTGGATTGCGTTTATCCTCATCCTGGTAAATCCAATATTTTTCCTTCCCGTTCCCGACCCTTCTGCCCGTGCTACAACATTGCTTGATTCCCCTTGCTTGCTCGTCACCGTCCCCGGCATCATCACCACTGCCCGCCTACCTGCTCTAGCTTTGGATGCTTATGGCAGTCGGCAAAACCCCAACGTCTTTGCAAGGCCTGATGTCTGTCACTTCTGGTCTACTGCCAGTGGCAGTAGCGCCGCCCATCTGCAGTTGCATCTGTGCTTACCTAGTTGTCTTCGTTGGTCGGGTTGTCATGTCACCTCCTTCCCCAACTCCTGACCCCCCCAGTCGCTGCAACCTGCCCCCTCCCCCGTTCGAAGCCTGCCTGTCCCCAGTCGCGCCCCTAGCATCAGTCCACCACCGTCCCTTCCAGACTCCATGCTTGCAGGCCCCTTCCCTTCTTCTTAATGGCCGGGCCCTTTCAATCCTCGTTCGATCGAGATTCCCGTGCCTCGGTCGTCAACAAACCCTCGCACCCACCCCCGGCGGCAGCAAGGTAGAGCGACAGAGACACAGAGAGTGTGTGTGAGTGAGAAGGCCCATCTTCACCTACCTACCTACCTATCTACCTACCTAGATACTGGTGGCTTCTGTACTTGTTGCTCGCCCACAGGCGCCTTGCTGCTGCTAGCCCGTTCTGTAGCCCTGTGCCTGCACCTGCACGCACCTACACACCTGTATCCGTACCCGTAACCCACAACCCCGTCGTATTGCGTCCTTGTCTGTGCTGATCTGTTGGTGCTTTCCACTTCTGCACTTGCCTCAACTCTGTCTCCGCTGTCGCTAAAAGGGATTCACTCTAGTTTCGACAGGGGAAGATAACCATAGACTTGGAGGCACGAGACGAAAATTTCTAGGCCGGTCCGACTTTCGCGGCCGCCGTTCATCCTCACCCCTTCCTCCCGCGCATTCATGCCGCAGGGCGACGACCGCTTCCCACAACCCACCTTACAACTGCTTTCGCCCTCACCCACCTCGCACCGCTCCTATCGTGCCTCGGGATACATCGCAGCGCCTACCATCACAACCACCACGACGACGGCGACAATATTCACGACGGCGACCCCTTTTCCTGCCGCCGCCGCCGCCGCCGCCGCCGCCACGACACCCGTGGCCTCCTCCGCCTCTATTTCTCCCACCGCCTCGACCGCCAAGCAACAAGACCCGGGCTTTCAGTCGGGCGACCCTCATTACCATCCCGCCTCGCCAACTCCAACCAATTTCAGCCCGGGAGGGCAATGGGCAACGCCTGACATTGGTCGGTATGGTTTGACGTACAGCGATCCAACTTGCGATCCTTCATTCGACGCCCTCTCCACCTCCCTCTTGACGCCCACATCGGACCCTACCTCCCCGACCGTGGCATCGCATACGGACCCATCCCACACCCCGAGGTACACAACGTCGTCGCAGGGCAAGCGTCACCCGGACGAAGAACCGGGCGCTGCGCAGACCCAGCCCTCGCCTCTGAAGAAGCCGCGCACTCACCTGGAACCGCCTCGATTCATCTCTCTTCCAAAGGCGCCCCCTCCTTCGGCTATTTTCGCGAGACGGAACCAAGGGCTCATCTCCCCTCTCTTCTTCTCCTCCTCCAGGACCCGACGACAGATGCCCCCTCGGCCGAACCCCCTCCCCCCCTCAGACGCCGCAGCTGTCCTGCTGGCCCGTTTGAGGGAGGACAACGAGGGAGTCCACACTGTTCGCCTACCCCGCGGCACCGTTCATACGCAGGGCCCGGCCAGATCCGGTAGCACTCCGGGGAGCAGTAGCTTGTCGTCGTCCGCAGATGCCACACTCACGTCTTCGGCAAAAAGCCCAAATAACCAAAATCTTCCGCAAGGGCTGCAAATATTAAGGGGAGTCGGGGTGGTAGAGCTCCTGGAGCAGGACGAACGTCCGACCTTTATTATCGATCTCGCGAATCCAATCAACTTGCAAAGGACGGGACTGCACTTGCTGTATGCCAACGCGGCACTCCGCGCTTCGGCAGGAGTCCTGGAGCTGCTGTCTGTAGAGGGCGACGACGCCGCCAAAAACCCCGACTATATCCTTTTCAAAACATGGGCCACTAGTTTTGTACTGAACCACGAATCGCTCGACGTATGTCTTCCTTCTCACACCTACGGAGGCATCACATGGACTTGCTCGACCCTGCGCAAACGCTTTCGCTTCGTGAGCGGAAACACGAGTGCCGTATCGACCGCTCCCGACTCCCCCGCCCCTCTGGCCGAAGAGTCCGATGTTCTCGAGCAGCGGAGCAGAGGCCCGACACCGAGCCAACAATCCACCGCTGTACCCATGGACGACGAACCCGACTACTTTGGCGACATTGAATCCGACCCTCATGGCGCCGAGGACGCTTCACTCGTGACCGACTGTGTGATGAGAGACAATGGTGAGAAGTATCACTCGGACGAGTTCACTCAGCAGGTGTTCCAGGCGGCCATGACGAAGCCGTCTTTCGACTGGACCCGCATCCAAGCCACCCCAGATTTGGACGACCACATCCTCTTTTGTCGAAATACCGACTGGGCGTCTACGCCCCTCGGCCCCATAGAGCAATGGAGTCCAGAACTGCGAGCCATGGCCAACATGGTCATGGGTAGTCCGCACCCGGCCGCCATGTACTGGGGAACAGACAATATTACTCTGTACAACGAGGCTTATATTGAACTTGCCGGCCAGAAGCACCCGAAGCTCATGGGCATGCGGTATCAAGACGCTTGGTCAGAGATATGGGACGACCTCGAGCCTGTCATTGCCAATGCGTGGACAAACGGCCAGTCAACTATGAAGAACGATAACCAGCTCTTTATAAAGCGGCACGGGTTCGTGGAGGAGACCTTCTTTTCGTGGTCCATCATCCCGTTATTAGGCAGCGATGGCGAGGTTGTCGGACTCTACAATCCGGCATTTGAGAACACCCGTCGTAAGGTTAACGAACGTCGCATGCTCACGCTGCGCGAAGTTGGCGAGAAGACCGCTTCTGCCAAGGATGTCAAGGGTTTCTGGTCACGGGTAAAGGAGGGTCTGGAATTCAACGACCTGGATGTGCCGCTCGCCCTCATATATTCTGTCAGGGATGACAACAGCGAAAGCGAAGTGTCTTCCATGCACTCAGGGAGCATAGCGCACCCCCCACTGTTGCATCTCGAAGGCAGCCTGGGCGTTCCTGAGGGCCACCCAGCAGCCCTCAGCCTCCTCGACCTCAAGTCCTCAGACGAAGGCTTCGCACCTTACATGCGGCAGTCAATGACGATGCAAGGTGCACCCATCGTCCTATCGGTAGATGCAGGTAACCTCCCGACCAAGTTGCTCGAAGGCCTGGAATGGAGGGGTTTCGGCGACCCGTCGAGGACGATTGTCATCCTTCCCGTCCATCCCACGACGGCCGGTGAGTCTGTTGTAGGTTTCATCATCTTGGGCACCAATCCCCGTAGGCCGTACGACGATGAATACCAGCTCTTCATCCATCTCTTGTCAAGACAACTAGCGACGTCAATGGCATCGGTCGTGCTGTTCGAAGAAGAGATAAAGAGGGGCCAGAGGGCCGCTCGTTTGGCCGCGTTGGATCGTCAGGAACTACAAATGGAGCTGTACCAGAGGACGCAAGAAGCGGTCGAAAGTGAGTACAAGTTTACTCGAATGGCGGAATTCGCCCCGGTGGGCATATTTATCGCCAACGACAAGGGTCTCATCAACTTCGCCAACGACATGTGGTGGCAGATCTCTCGACACCCGAGGACAGAAGACAGCGCCAACACGTGGATGCAAAGCGTGATGGACGAGGATCGCCCGGGGGTCGAGCGCGCTTGGAGGAGACTAATTGACGAAAAAGAGGCCATGACGATCGAGTTCCGCTTCAAGTACAGCCGCCAGAACGGCGTCAACACTATCGATACCTGGGTGTTGATGAGCGCTTTCCCCGAGCAAACCGAGGAGGGCAATCTTAAGAGCATCTTTGCCTGCATCACAGACATCTCGCCTCAAAAGTGGGCCGAGGACTTCCAGAAGCAGCGTAGAGAAGAGGCAGTCGAGCTCAAGCGCCAGCAGGAGAACTTCATCGACATCACCAGTCACGAGATGCGCAACCCGCTGAGCGCCGTTCTCCAGTGCGCCGACGAAATTGTCAACAGCATCGCCGAGTACCGCTCGCAGCCGCAGGACGACAAGCAACTCGAAACTCTTCTTGAAGGCTGTACGGAAGCCGCCAGTACCATCAATCTTTGCGCCAGTCATCAAAAGCGCATCGTCGACGACGTGCTTACCCTGTCGAAGCTTGACTCGCAACTGTTGCTAGTGACCCCGGTCGATTCTCATCCCGTTACGATAGTGAGGCACGTCATTAAGATGTTCGAGTCGGAGCTGAACACTCACGAGATCCAACTGGAGTTCTCAATCGACCAAGCCTACGTTACTCATGGTGTCGACTGGGTCAAGCTGGATCCGTCAAGGCTGAGACAGGTCCTGATCAATCTCATGACCAACGCCATCAAGTTCACCCAAGGTCGCGAGAAACGCCTGATCACGATGAGGATGAGCGCCTCCAAAAACATCACCGAGGTCACAGAGAAGGGCGTCTCCTTTTTCCCAACACGCAAGGAGGACGTTCGGGCCTTGATTCAAGAGAAGGACTGGGGCACTGGAGAAGAGATCAACCTTCACTTCTCGGTGCAAGATACAGGGCCGGGTTTACGCGAGGACGAGAAGAAGCTTCTATTCCAGCGCTTCTCCCAAGCTTCACCCCGCACCCACGTGCAATACGGCGGATCGGGTCTAGGCCTCTTTATCTCGCGGATGCTGGCCGAGTTGCAAGGCGGGCAGATTGGCGTCGTCTCTGAAAAGGGCATTGGAAGCACCTTTGCGTTTTACGTCAAATGCCGCAAGACGCCAACGCCAAGCTCAGAGTCGGCGACCCTTTCAGCGCTCAACCTAGCCCGGCCCCAGAAGGGTGGAACCGCCGCCCCGGCCCCCCCAACTCTTCCGCCTACAACCCTGCCCAGGCGAGCGTCTTACAAGAACTCGGTCGTCGCAGCGCCGCCGCTTTATGACGTGCTGATTGTGGAAGACAACATTGTGAACCAGAGAGTTCTGCGAAAACAACTCCAGAACTGTGGCAACAACACTCACGTTGCGAACCATGGGGGTGAGGCTCTCGACCAGCTCAGAAAGTCTCGATTTTGGGCCGGGCAAGAGGCCGAAGGATTCGATCTTAGCGTTATTCTCATGGACCTGGAGATGCCGGTTATGGATGGAATGACGTGTGCCAAACGCATTCGTGAACTAGAGCGGGCTGGAACTCTCATAACGCACATACCCATCATTGCCGTCACGGCTTACGCGCGGCCAGAGCAGATCGAGAGCGCGAAAGCCGCCGGTATTGTAAGTCGTCCTGTGCTTGTCCGCTACGAACCCCACTGACCTTTCTTTCTAGGACGACGTGATTTCCAAGCCATTTAGAATACCAGACTTGATGCCCAAGATCGAAGAGTTGGTCTCGAAATACAGGGCATCAACCGCTGTACCACCTGTGGCCTCGGCTTGAACAGTACTGGGCTCGGGAGGCGGTCTCTTTCTTGAGCTTGCTGATTGCAAGCTGTTATCTCACCAGCATCGGGGGAGCCTATGGATTTGGATCTCGGACTTGGAATTCCCGGCATCGACTCATTTATTCTTCGTCAGCGAGAACCTCCCGTTATGTCAGTCGTGTTTGGTAAAGTGGCATTAGACGAACAGACAGAAAGGCGTTCGGGGGGCAGGTTAACTGATCTAATAAAAAAAAAACCAACTTGGGAGGACGAACTGGCTTTTTCTGGTTATGGGAACTGCATTTTGTGCGAGAGAGAGAGAGAGAGAGAGAGAGAGAGAGAGAAAGCATCCTGAGGAATAAGGCTTGGAATACTGCGGGTGGGAAAGCATGAGAACGAAGATGAGCCACGGGTAAAATGTACAGGACAGGAGACCCGACTGACGATGGATGCCGTACCTATATCTTTTGATACTCGCCAAATCGGAGTATCCTAATGTGAAGATACATATCCTAGACCCTACAGCCTGGTTTGGTCATGACAATGTGCACATTATGATTGCCATGAGCTTTTGGCCATTCAGTAAGTGGCCTGAGGCGTTATAATACTAAGGGGGTACCTGGGCAGGTCCGTGTCCAAATCAATTGGCACCCATCCCACTCAACAGCTTACGTAACGAAGATTTTTCTCAGATGGCTCCTGAGATTGATGATTTTAGCAAGGACGCTCACCACCACTTTGGACAGACAACGATCGCGGATCTGCCGCCCCCAATCCGCCCAAAAATGCATCAGCAGGCTCTGCGATCGGCCGGCAGCCGTATAAAGCCTGAAGTCGTCGCCATCAAGACATGCATCCGAACCTTTTCCACTACGCAATTGCGCGCCGCAGACGAACCCTCCTCCGACAACAAGGGCAATGGCAGCGTTGCCCCTTTCAAGAGAGGGCCCCTCTCGACCGGACGAGAGCGATCCCGCGCCGCGTCTAGTGAGATTGGCCAGCTTCTAAGAGGCGGACCCCGTTCCGGCGGAGCAAGCAACAATGCGGCCGGCGGCGACGCGAAACCCAATGTCGTCGGTATCAGGACCCTGCCCAACCGCGGCGGCCTCGGCGGAACCAATTTCGTGAAGTTGCCGCAGGCATTCGGGCACGGCGGACGCGGCGGACGCAACCTCCCCTCGGGGTTCTCCGAAGGACCTAGCCGGGGCGGCTTCGGCGGCCGTGGACGTGGTGGCTTCGGTGGACGTGGTGGCTTCGGCGGACGAGGCGGCTTTGGGGCCCGTGGGGGAGGGACAAGAGGACGCGGAGGCCGTGGCGGCGGCGAAGGCCGTGGCGGCCGCGGCGGCCGAAAACCCACAAGAGAGGGCGAGGACTGGACCAACGAGGAGGATAGGAAGGCCGACCGCGCCTCGGTGTACGAGCGCTTCTTCCGCCCCGAGACAGCGGAGGAGCACACCTACATCCGGGCGCGCGACCAGAGGTTCCTGCCCGAGGCCTTCACCCCCTCCGTGAGCGTCGAGGGGCTGCTGGGGTTCACCCCGTCCTTGCCAGTAACCAGCGCATCATCTGCCGTCGCCGCGCCGGCCGCCGTCATGCGATCCCTCCGCGATGTGGCGGGCGGTGCGCACTACACGCCCGACCACTGGTCCAACACGCAGCGCACGACAACGGATCTTATGCTCCAAGACAAGGGGACGTACTTCTTCAGCGACCTAGCCGAGAGAGACAAATTCCTCGGGGACGTGCGGGCGGCGCCCGAGGACGATGCGGCAACGAGCGCCAAGGTCAACGCCTTGCTGGCCACGAAGGTCGAGGAGGGCGCGAGCCAGGCCCTGCGGGAGTACATCATCGACCGCGTCGTCAAGGGACGGCATGTGACACCCCAGTTCGTGGAGCGGGGCAGCCGGGACCCGGTGAACATGGCGAGGGAGTCGCACCTGGTCAACGAAACATACAGGGAGGTCGATGGGCGCAAGTTTGACGGCAAGATTGCGGCGTTGGTGGCCAAGGGTATGCCTGCTGCTAGGGACAAGACCGCGAGTGCTTAAGGACCTTTCCAACACAATTGTAACCACATAAACGTATGCAGTGGACGAGCGAGTCGAGGAAGACGAGCATTGTAGGATTAGAGGGGAGAGTTGAAAAAGACACAAAAAAAAGTTGTACATTTAGATGCAAAAGTCTCTTCTACTGTACACTATAGACCGGACGTTTCAAGCCTTTTTTTGTTTCTTTCTTTCCTGCCATGCATACCTTGGTAACAGGGGCAGAAAAGATGCCCCGTTTCACAACATTCATGTACATGGCGCTCCCGCGTTCGAGGGAGGGTTTCTCCAGCTGTGAGAAGAAGGACCAACTGAGAATTCGTCAGAGATCAGCCTCAGCCCTGGATCTTCCTGACGGCCTGCTGCTCCGCCGCGTCGACGACCTTCATCTCCTTGTCCTGCAGCTTCTGCAGCTCCTTGTCGGCCCGCTTCTTCAGGTCGGGCACGATAGCCCTATCCTTCTGCCACTTGGCGTGGACCTTCTTGCGCTTCTCTGTGACGGCGCGCATCTTCTCCCGCCAGGCCTGGGCGGCGTCCTTGGCCCGGCGGACGACGGCGTCCTTGTTGGTCGCCTCGACCTTGAGGACGAGCTCGAGCTCGTTGTCCGGGTCGCGCTGCGGCTGTTGGTTGAAGTCGGGCGAGGCCTGGACGGCGGCCATGACGGGCTTGATGTATTCCTTCTCGTGGAGGAGGAGGGAGACGGTACGGCCACCGGGCCGGGGCACGATCTCGGCTAGCTCACGGAGGGGGTAGGTCGTCGGGTCCTTGCGGTTGGGCTGGACGGCCAGGGCGCCGATAGCGTCCGGGGAGAAGCGGTCGCCAGACTGGAGCAGCTTGAGGACCTCGGTGTGGTGGGCGGCGAGGGACGCGAGACGCGAGGCGACGTCGGCGAAGTTGAGGGGGTCGGCCGGGTCGGGCTTCGGGTGCTTGGAGCCGGGGAGGTCGTCGTGGTCGGCATCGTCGACGGTGTGGGAGGTCCGAGAGACGATCTCAGCCGAGTCGTAGGTCGGAGACTGCCGGGACTTCCTCTTCTCCTTCTGGAGAGGGGCAGAGTGCGAGAAGGGGCGTGTCGCGAGAGGGGCTGCGGTCGTCGTCGTCCTAGTCGGCGCGAGGGCGTCGGACGCTGTGATCAGGCGGGCCGCGAGCGGCGCCTGCGCCTGGCTGTGTCTTGGTCAATTGGGGGTTTTCCTTGTCTGCGCGGGATCTGGGAGGAGGGAACCACCTTCGAGAAGCTTGTAGAATGCCATTGGCGCCATGTAGGAGCGATCTGGGTGCGCGGAGACCTCGCATGGTGTGCTGTTGCGGTGGTTTTGGTGTTTTGTTTGCGGGAGAGCTTTTGGAGCTTCTCGTTTTGCTCGGCGTGACGTCCGTACCGAGCTCGGCTGGTGGGTACCGTGCGAAGCGGGTCATCATTGGGCGACGAAAAGTGCCCACTTCGCTGAATACTGCTCTCTATCCGTTCTTTCACCTGCACTTCGAACCAACTGCTCCAGGTGAGATAAAAAGCACAAGCAAGATGGAATACATCTTGAAGTATTTAATGGTGCTTATCCAATTATTTTAAAGGGTGGTTTGTGGCGACCTTAGCTCCAAGATCTGGAGGTACGTGAATCCTCTCCCTCGGCCATTGCAGATCGAAATTAGATGTATACATATATCAGGACATGCCTGAATTTCACAAGCAACACGGTCGATTGGCCCAGCGGTTCAAGGCATCTGCTTTACACGCAGAGGATCGCAGGTTCGATCCCTGCATCGATCATGATATCTATTTTTGCATTTCCAACACACCTAATGGTTTTGCGCTCCGCAGCTGTTTTTCTGCAATTGATCATTGCTGAGGAAAGAGCACTGGCCGGATGTGCCTAATCCTTTCTCCATTGCTACTTCGATTAGTGTTCCCTCTCCGTTCTTAAGCCGCTCATTTTTTCGGGGTCTATCATTTTTGGATGCGAGGGGCGAATTGTAAGCGTATCTCCCGCCCTTAGCACCACCCTCTGTTCCTGCCGGTCGCGCTTTTTCACAAGCACGCGACGTCAGTGGGAGGAGGCTGACCATTCATCCACCACCAACTCTCCCGACACCCGCAAACCCGCCAAAATGGAGATTGAGGTCGACGAGGACCTCTTGCGGACGGTCGCGACGGGTGGCCAAATGGATTAGTATGTCGGAAAGAAAAACGCCCCCCTGTCTCGTCATCCTGATGCTCAGCTGCTAACCACGAGCTGCAATAGCGGTCTATGGCCCGCCCTATCGCAGGGAATCATCTCGAGGCTAGATAAGGTACGTCCGCCACGTCCATCTCCCCAACCATCCCGTCTCGAATCGACCGGCTCGTCCGAATAACTCCATGGCCGCACATGTTTGGAAACCTTCTGGGTAGGGCGCGCTCACCAGTTCGCATCGCGAATGTCTAGATCGCCCATAATGAATTTCCTATTCCGAACCTGCCCACCCCTCCTCAACCAATTAACGCGTCAGGTCAACAACCGCGACTCCTCTCGCCGCTCCCTTCCTCCTCCATCGAACCCGCCAGCAGCCTGCCCTCCTCGCAGGACGCCGACAAAGAGAACAGCAAGTCCAAAGTCCCGTCGTCATCGACGATCCCCGTCGTAAGCGAAGCCGCCAACACTGCCGCCGATGCATCATCTGCCGCCGCCGCCCCGGGGTCTCTCCCCGCCCAGATCGTGGCCATGCTCGAGGAGATCAACACCGTCCTGTCGACCTTTCCCAAGTACCCGCCGCATACGATCCAACGCCTTGCCGAGCTTGTGCTCGAGCCGCGCCGCCATTACCGCCACCTAGCCTCGTACCTGCACGCCGTCGACCGTGTGGTTCACGTCACCAGCGGCGCAAACACCTACCCGCTCCCGCCGGCCATCCCGGACATGTCCACCATGACCCTGCTGTCTAACGGCGGCGCTAATGGCCAGGAGAACCCGGCCGCGGCCGTGGCCTGGAGCAACTCGACGAACTCGGTCGCCTCAACCGTCGGCACGGACGAAGCTCTCGGTGGCGCCCTACTAACCCCGATTCCCTGGCTCACCCGCCGTGGGAGCCCGGGATCTTCCTCACCGGGCTCTTCCAATGGGGGCGGCCCGGCCGAGATCCGCACCGAGTCGACAGAGACCATTGACGGTCCTAATGGCGTCGGCAGTATCGAGACGGTCAGCGTTAGCGTCAACGGCATACCGTCCATGGGTGCGAGCAACAGCAACCGCGCGATAACACAAGGTGAGTTACTGCGACAGGAGCAGGAGCAGGGCGTCGTTCCAGTCAACCAACTAGTGCGACAAGCAGAAGAAGCACAGCATGCCGCCGCCCTGCGGAGCGGGGACGACGGCAGAGCCGCCAGCCCCGAGCGGCAGGACCAGGAACAGCAGGGGCGGGAGCAGGACACCGGCGCCGAAGAAGAGAACGAGGTTCCGCACGCTCGCGGGCCCGAGGAGATTGGCGTCGGCGACCTCGGCCCGCAGAGTGAGACGACAAGCTTCACCAGCGGCGGACCCGGCCTCGAGATGCAGGGCATCGACGTCGAGGCCGCGGTGGGCCGAAAGGCCGAACAGACGCACACCACGCCCTCGCTCGAAGACGCGGAGAAGGAGAACACCGCCACAGCCGCCACGGAGGAAGAGGGGCCTGTCGAGGCAGCCGTCGACGACGCGGCGTCCGATACGAGCGCCACGTCGCATCCGAAGCGCGACGCCGACGAGGAGCTCGACGGCCTCGCGAGCAAGAAGGTCAAGGAGCATGAGGGCGACGTGGCTGGGGGCGCGCCAGAGGCCTCCACGGCTGACTCGCCGGGGAAGGGTAAGAAGGAGGAGGAGGAGGAGGAGGGCAAGGCGGTGAAGGACGGGACCGTGACGGCTGGAGCCGAGACCGCCGCAGCTGAGCCCGACACGAAGACGGAGGACACCGCGGCGGACAGTTGAGGGGGGTGCGTCGTCGCACGTTTGATGTTTTACTAGGGGAGTTGTCGCCGCGTTACGTGTTGGGGGGAGAGACTATGATACCATGAACCGCTTCCACCGGACCCTCGCCAACCCCCCGTTTCCTATCGAGCTCGTTCCCGAATCGCTGAGTGTCGTGAATATATGTTTTTTGGCGCGTTTAGTACAAATGTACATAGTGAAAACGGACACGCAACGTGATTCGACCTACCCTCTTGGCTTGGAGCAAGAAGGGGTTTGGGGATACAAAACATTACAAAACGGCGTGAAAGTAAAAGTTTTACCAGTCGATGAGGTGTCATTGTGCAAAGGCTCAAATGCTGGGATTTTGGCACAAGTAGGCCCTCTCCACTAACTACATGAGCAATTAGGTATGTGGCATTGAAGGCAGAAAAAACAAATAACCCCCCTCCATTCCAGACGCCGTACTTGTCATGATCCACATCGTAAAAGCGAGCCCACGGATTCCCCAATCGCCAACCCAGCGCCCGCGTACACCCCATCATGTAATGCTTTACAAAACCCTCGTGATGCTCTCCTTCGTAATGACGCTGTTCTGCTTGTCGTCCCTCCGGACGCGGAAGAAGCTGTCGCAAAAGTCGTTGCAGCGCATGTGCCGCAGGAACTCTTCGTCGTGGGTGATGACGATGAGCTGGAAGTTGCTTTGGGCTTGGCGGGCCTTGATGATGGCGTGCAGGCTCTCGGCTAGGCTCTTGATGTTGTCCTTGTCCAGGTTGGTCGTCGGCTCGTCGAGAGCAATGAGGCCGCAGTTGACGCCGAAGCTCTCGGCTAGAGCGAGGCGGATGATGATGCTGGCGAGCACCTTCTGGCCTGCCGAACAGCGGCCGCGCATATCCATCTCCGTGTCTTGCTTGACCATGCAGACACGGTAGTTGTACGAGCGCCGGCCCGTCGTCGCGTTCTCGTTGTCGGAGCGGATGAGAATCGTGTCAATATCGGTGCCCTGATACGTGCTCTGCCACAGTTCGCCGGCGATGCGATTGACCTCCTCCATCTTCAGGCTGTGATATCGCATGATGGCCGTGTCCAGGGCCGAGATGTACCGGCCCAAGTCTTCGATGGCTGCCTTGGTCGTCTCGACCTTAATGTGCGACTCGCGGTATTTCTTGGCAGCGCTCTTGTACTCTTGCTCCCACTCGAGTAGGAGCCGCTCGAGTTCCTCGTCCTTGGTCTTCATCTGACCCATGATGGAGCCGCGGTCGGCAACCAGCCGATTGTGGCGGTTTTCCAACTGTTTCGCTTCGGTGATCAGCGTCCTGTAGTCCTCGTCGGCGTCGCGGGACTCCAGCTCCTCGATGTCTCGACGGAGGATCTCGAGCTGCAGCAGATTCTGGCGGTACTTCAGGTTGTTGCTGATGTTCTGCTTCTTGCGGTCGCCATTGTCAATGTCCTGCTTCAGCTTATTGGTTCGCACAGTCAAGTCCGAGATTTCCTTGTCCAGCGAAGCAATCGACTTCTCAAGACTCGCGATGGCACGCTGATTCGCTGCCAGATTAGAGGGGCCGCCGCGGTCAATGTAGTCTTGGATGTCGTTCTCGACCATCTTCAGCTCCGTCACCGAGTCAGCAACTTTGTCTCGCTCTTCGGCAATAGCCTGCTCCTTTGCACGACCACGCCGCAAGGTGTCGTCTCGGACTGATCTGGCCTCAGCGATCTCGGGCTCGATGGATTCCAATTCCTGATCAGCTCGGCTGATCAGATCTCGCTGATGGACCTGGTCCTCCTTCAGGGTCTGGATCTGATTTTGGAAGTCCTTCTTGCGCTCCAATTGATTGAGGGCCTTGCTCAGGTTGTTTCGGAGCTCACTCTTCTCCAGCTCGAGCGAGTTGATCAGGTCCTTCATCCGTTGGCGATCTGACGTCGTCTTGGAGATTTTGTTCTTCATTGATCTGATTTGCTCGTTGCAAGACGCTTGGAGTTCGTGGATCTCGTCGGCGCTTCTGCTGACCGTGCCGGACGACTGTTGAGTCATAATTCTGTCGACCTGCGCCTCGGAGTCCCTGATGTCCTTGAGGGCTTGGGTGATGCTGATGACGGTCTTGTTGAGAGACTCAATATCGGTCAGCTTGCCTTCCTCAGCACTGACGATGGCATCGTGCTCCTCCAGCTGTCGTTCCAGAGTTTCGCATTCAGACGAAAGGAAAGCAACCTCTTCTTCCACAGAAGGGAGCTCTGCCATCAGTCTCTGGTATGTCTCGTACTGCGCCTTGACCTTGCGCAGGGAATCAAGTAAGGCAGTGGAGTTGGCAAGATCCTCCTCTGCTTTTTCCTTCTTGTTGGGGTCAAGGAACTTGATTAGCTTGTCTGAGAACCGAGACTTAGAGACATTCGATTTGTCATCGAAGCTGCGGTCGCAAAGTCGACACTTGTTCTTCTCCAGCAGGGTCTTCTGGCAGCCGCGGTAGTAGTCTGCCAGGGCGTCCAAGAGGCTGATATCGGTGGCGTATGTCTCCACGTCCTCTTCATGCATCTTGACTTCTTCCTCGTAGTCATCGATGGTGGCACCGTCTCGGACCGCCTGCAAGGCACTGACGACGGCAATGCGGCAGCGCTGTGCTTCATCTGAATTTTTGGCGCCAACATCTTTGGCATTCTTCAGTCTAAAGTCAACCTTCTGCTGCTTGTCCCTCACCGAATCCCGCTTCTGGCGAGCTTCGGCGACAATCCTGTTTTGGTGCTTCAAGGCCTCGTGGAACTTGGCTTCGAGGGTGTCTGTCTGCCATGCGGTGCCAACGTGCGTGTCCAACTTGGGCTTCCATGTGTTGGTGAGGGTATCAAGTTTGCGCTTGCGATCTGACAGTTCCTTCTTCCGCAAGTCCAACTGCGCCCGCTCAGACGCAAGCCGCGTGCACTCCATCAATTCGCGGCCAAGCTTCTCATTCTCACTCTCGAGCTGCCACAGCTTCTCGTTCTCCTGCTGAAGCTGGTTGTCGTAGTCGGCGTTGGCCAAGGACTCATTTGCCTTTTTCAGCCGGCTCTCAACATCCTCAAACTGGCTATCGAGAATGGCCTTGGCGCCCTCGTCAATGTCCAGCCGGTTAATGTCCATCTGCAAGACGTTGATTCGCTTGTCGATGGCACCCATCCGCTGCTTGGCGAAGACGCGGTTCTGAGTTGTCGTTGCCTTGCGGCCCTCGAGCTCGGTGATGACGCTCGTCGCTTCATCCAGCTCGCGCGCATTCTCTTTTTGTGTCCGATCGAGGTCGCGCTTCTTCTCGGCCAGTAGCTTTTGGATGCGCTCGTTAAAGGCCTTGATTTGAGTATCCTTGAGGTCGCCGTCATAGCCACGGAACCCGTGAAGCCCTGCGGCGTCCCGGACCAGCTGCATGCGGGACTGAAGCTGGCGTTCGTATTTGTCCTTGTCGGACTGATGCTTGCCCTGCTCTGCAAGCTTGGCAGAAAGCTCGCGACGGGACTCGGCTAGATCATTCTGCAGCTCGGCATACTGGGCCTTGTTTTCGTTCGCTTCTTCCTCGTAGAGGGCCATGCGCTCCTCGTACTGAGCGAGCGCATTCTCCAGGTACGCGTCGTCCTCGGAAAGCTCCTCAAGAGTCATTTTGATATCCGCAATGGAGCTTTCGCGATAAGCGAGCTGATCCCTCTTGAACTTGAGGTCGTTGACGATATTTAGGTAGCTGTTGGCCTGCTCGTGTTTCTCACGGATCTGCTCCTGCAGCTCTTCCATCTCGAGGGTGAGGGCGGTGCACTTTTCCCGGGACTCCTCGATATCGTTCTGCAATGCCATGGAGCGCTTCTCTGCGCGATCGCCCTTCTCTTTGTTGATTCGGTCTTGTTCCTCAAAAATTTTCAGCTTAGCCAGTTCTTCGCCCTGCTTCTTTCTGAGGACCTTGAGGTTGTCGATGGCTTTGGTATATCGCATGGCCTCAAAGATCTGGTCAAATTGCTTCTTCAGGGCGGCAGGCTCGCTCATGGGCCATAGAGACTCGTCCTGGTGGCAGAAGATGACGTAGTCGAGGATGGCTCTGGAAACACCAAGTTCCCTCGGGATGAACTCATCCATCTGGGCGACTCTGGACGAGATGACGGTACGCTCGCCATTGTTGTTGTAGACCAGTGATCCTTCGAGAGTCTTGAGAGATCGGGAGTTCTTCTTGACGGTCAACTGCAAACTACGCGTAGAGACGCACTTATGGCCACTTGTCGAAGTGAATGCAAGCTTGACCTGGGCCAGAACCTCCTTCTCACCGCACAACTAGGAAGCGTTAGCCGCAATTCACCGACGGGGATTTGCAGTGGACGGAGGGCAAGATACGAACCTTGGGGTCATGGACGAAGGCACCGCCCTTGCTGTTGGGGGGCTGTTCGCCGGTAGTGGCGTACTTGAGACACTCGATAATGGTGGTCTTCCCGGAGCCGTTGTACCCGACGATAAGGGTCAGGGGGGTGTAGAATGAAATAGTTTCGCGGCTGCCGCCAAAAGAGCGGATGCCCTGGACGGACAGCTTATCGATCTTGGACATGGCGGGCGGTGCCTCTCAGGGCCAAATGCCGGGCGAATCCAGGGCGTGTATGATTCGGTCGTGCAGGGTCAGTAGTGTCGAGGAGAAGTCTAAATGGAAGCTTAAAGGGGAGATGGCACTCAGTTTTGTGCTTCCTGGCAATTGGGTATTACCGCTCGCTGCCTTGCACCAGGCTACAATCGGTGTAGGTCGCTCGAGGTGGGCGTGGATGGAGGGTGTTGGACATGGGTGGGATTTGACGCGAGCTCTGGGGACACTGGGAATGGCACGCGTGTAGGCAACAGATGCGAAAAAGCGTGACTTCGCGCCTGACGATAAGACTTATTAAGAAGTGCCTTCCCTTCGGTGGGTGGATAATGCATGCCTACTAGGATCAGGCTCCAGGTTCCAGGCCCCCGGCTCCCGGCACACCAGGCCCCCACGGTGGCCGGGATAGCGTCGGTCGAAAGCTTGCGGGGTCTCAGCCAGCGAAATACCTATATATGGCGCAAAAACCGCGGACTGACTATTGCAACTGACGCCAATAAAGGATGAGACGGACGCCTATCCAGGCCAGCCTTTGCAAAATGCTCCTGCGCAGCTAGACGTATATCCGGTGGACAAAAGGCACAGACAGCCTCACAGCCATACGCCCCCGGTTTCCCTCCCCCCACTCTTTGATTCCGTTCCGTTCGTCCCCAAGACCCTATTGCGTCTCTTATCCGTTGTCTGAAGGAGGAAGAGCTGCGGCGTTGCAACTGCGCCTAAAGGCGCTTTATACCGAGTGGGACGAAAGGTGGCCGGCTAGACTGAGTTTCTTGCAATAGCCGGCGACAAGTTGTCAGGCAGAAGATTCAATCTGGCAATAGGGCACAAGATGCGTGAATGGAAAGTTACAGCCTAAATTGACGCAAGTCAGTCAATGACATCATGATTCAACTTTAAATAGCGTCTGCTAGCCCAAGTTCAGACCATCGTGTCAAACAAATGCCAGATGGGTTTCACCAAAGACGGAGCGAGTAGCGTACCTACGGTACCTGAGTGGAGTGGTAGTCGTAGTAATAGCAGTAGTAGTAGTAGTTGTTGTTGTTGTTGTAAAGGCAACGAAGGGGAAATCTTCAGCATCTTCACCACTCGAGCGAGGTAAAGGCAAAAAGCACGGCGCGCGCAGGGCCCGCAAGGATGGATGAATGTTAGCGTATTGGGGGTCAGTAAGTCAGCAAGCTGTCAAATCCCCACTGAGCCAGCTGCTGCGAGGTGCTTGCTAGCTGCTCGTTTAGTTTAGCTGCCGTGCCCAGGTGGGCAAGCCATTATGTAATCCTGGCTCTCCGTTCGGCGGCGAAAGCTGCGGGAGTTGGGAGCTCTGTAGGACCCTTACCAGCGGCCAGTACACATACACCACCCGCTGGATGATCATCTACTATATGTCTACGGAATACTCTGTATACCTAAAGGTGGGCGGTAGCTAGTCATGCCAGAGCCCAAAGGCGGTTGTTCTCCACCCGAGACCCGTTGTTGTATGACTCCAAACAGGACCAAATTCCACGGCGTCTTCTACTCGTGCAGAAACCTCCGGGGCATTTGCTCCGGATCGTAGCGCCCTAGCTAGCACCTCCCAGGGGAGGATCGCTGTGCGAAGCCCCTGGGGGTTCAGCTCGGAGACTACAACACCGGGTGGTGGCCCACCAGCATGGACGGCGGCGCAATGGGAGTTGGAGAATGACTAGGTAGGTAGATGGGTACTTTGAGAAGAGAATCCAAAGGGAGGCAGAGCCCAAGATATTTATTTGAAGGCCGGCGGCCAAGTGGAACAAAGGTTGCAAGACAGGCAGATAAACTAGCTAGCTTACCTAGGTACCTTAGTGCATACCGGTAGGTAATTACCTAGCAAGCAAGCAAGCAGCAGCCGGTTTTGGTGGGAATGCGAATGGATGCCTCTTCCTCCAGGGTAGGGTGTCCATTCCATCACCTGCTACTGCCACCAAATATCCATGCCCCGCGACTGAAAATTGCCATGTGCTCCATTTCCATTTTGTAGTTTCCCATCTTTTTCCTGGGTTCCTGCTTTTCCCACATCTTGTCGTCTCCCAGATTCCCACCCTACCTACTACCTAGGTACCGTACACCACGCGCCCTTCTTCCTTCCTTCCTTTCTCTCTTCCCTTCCTTCGACAACTCGAGCGCACACTTCTTCTCCTTCATAGCCCTCGTCTTTTCTCCCCCCCTTTCCTGTCCCTCCATTTTTCAACTGCGTTCCATCTCGTCCCCCGGTCCTCCGCCCCTCGCCTCGTCCCTCTGTGTCTCCTATCTTCCTCTCCTGAGGGTAGGTAGGTAGGTAATCAGACTTGGCCTCGTAGTCCACGTCCCAACCCGACTGGACCCCAAACCCAACCCAACCCAGCAGCCCGCACAGGTTGTGTCTTACGACAGTCGCAACAGCCCAAGAGAAAACACAGGGACAAGACACGAGCCTCGCCTCGTTACCACCCTCGATCAACATCAGCCCTCTCTCCCTTTCTTATTTTATTTCCTTCCCTCTCACTCACACACAACACTCAAACACACACATACACACACACACACACACACACAACCACACACACACAACCACACACACACAACCACATACGCATTCCCTCTCTCCGTCGTCTGTCAGCGCTCCGTACTGCTAGGTACTGCCGCTGCTACACTTACCACTCCTGCGCCTTGCACCGCACTACAAGGCCAACTTGCACTAAGAATCGGACTGGCCGGGTCACGTCTGTACTAGCAGCAATCCAGTTCGGCATTTTTATTGTGGCAAACGCCCATCGGCTAGGATTCTCTCATCATATCAGACTCAAATCTGTCCCGCGCTCCTGTCGTGGCCGGTTTCTTTCCTCTCTTTCCATCGTTCGTTCAGTTGCATTCACCACGCATTCGGGTATCGACCTCAAAATCGACATTCGTTCCTGTCCCGGTGAGCAGAGCAGTATAGCCAGAGACATGGAAGAATAAGCCGGGTACCATTCGATGTACAACGCCCCGTACTCGCCCGTATCTTTTTCTTTTCTTTTCTTCGTTAGGTACTCTTGATCTACCGTGAATCTAGGTCTCGTCGGACCCAGTTCCAACTCTCCGTGTCAGTTCACGTCACCCAGCCCCTCTCCTTCGAAACGCCTCGACTGCATCCGCTATCGCGGGCTCGCCTTCGGGCTTCGTCGGCGTGGCCGCGGCTGTGGGCGCTGTCCCGCTGCACCACGGGCGCAACGAGCATATCGCACTTTGCGTTGCAAGCAGCAAAAAGAAAAGAAGAAAACAACGCCCCCAACAGAGTTGCAGTGCCGTATCGTGAGCAGACCACCTTCCGCCTCGAGGAACACCATTTGCTCCCCCCAATACCAATATCGAATTACGGCGCAAACCGTCGATGCCTTTGTTAGAAGCCGTCGGGCTAGTATCGGATCTTTACCGCCGCAACCATGTCCCACGGACCCCCTCAGCCTCCCCCGGTCAATTTCTTTGGCTTCGGGCCCCAAGATGCACTTTCTGCCTTCGATGCTGTTAGTACCCCCCGCCAGCTTCCCTTGCCTGGTCCTAATCCGATACGTGTACACTGTCTGTCTACTTCACTTTCCCATAACCGCCTCGCTTCCCTCTTGTTTCCCCCTTCCCGACCCGCCGACCCCCGGCGCATTCCTCTTCAGACCCCACACAATCTCCCGCAGACCGCCCCTCCCCCCTCCCTCTACGTCGCGCTGACAGAATGCAGATGGCTGAAGCCGACCCCAACATCATGTCCTCTCTCCTGGACCCGACAGTCTACGGGAGCTTTGACGCCATGTCTATGAGCGTCGACAACCCCCACGACGACGGCACCATGTCCGCCTTCAATTTTGTCGGCAACACCCCCATGCCTGACGGCCTCGGAGACGAAACACCCTCCATGAGCAACAATTATTCAAACAATGGCGACGATGCTTCTAGCGTTGTCGGCGGGGGGCCTCCACCGGCCGGTGGCATGAATGCGCAGTCTTTGCAGCAGGCCGGCAGTACCCTGACCGAGTTCACAAAGAGGCGCAACTGGCCCGCAAAAGTCGTGGAAGAGCTCAAGGACTTTCTTCAAATACTCGACGCCAACGGTCGCCTACGATACGTCTCGCCCAGCATCTTGAATCTGACGGGCTACGCCGCCGAAGAGATCACCGACACTTTCCTCAAGGACCTGGTTCATCCAGACGACGTCGGCGTTTTTGTCGCCGAGCTAAACGAGTCCATAGCCTCAGGGAACCCCCTACGCCTGTTCTTCAGGCTCAAGAAGAAAGATGGCAAATACGCCATTTTCGAGTCGGTAGGCCATGCGCACATCGCTGCCGCCAAATTTGCGCCGAATCCCCACAACCAATCTCCATTCTGCCAGGCGGTGTTCATGATGTCGCGCCCGTACCCAACAAAGAACGCCGGCCTGCTGGACTCGTTTTTGGAACACAAGATCGAGAATGAACGCCTGAGGAGGCGCATTGCCGAGCTGCGCCGGGAGGAGGAGATGGAGAACGAAGAGTCACAACGGCAATGGATGCAGAGCCAGGAGGGCAGGTCAGACATGACGCCGTCGGAAACCACAATGACGTCCGCCCCGAGCCACGCGTCTCGCAACACGGAAACGGGAGATAGGTCGTCGGCCCTCAACGTCGCACTCACGCGTGAGGCTCTGGAAGGCGTCGCAGGAAGCCGCCCGGACTCGCTGAAGGACAAGATGGCCAGGTACGAAGGGGGGGCTTCGCACACGGACACCATCGAGATGTTGACTGGGCTGAGGTATATCGAGGGTGAAAGAAGTCGCGGCATCACGACAGGCAACGCAAGTCCAACATTGATCAAGGGCGACGCCGGCATTGCCATTCCACTCGACCGGGACCCTCGGACAGGCGACAAAAAGAAGAAGCTCAAGACTTCGGAGGAATACGTCTGCACCGACTGCGGTAAGATCCAGTCCAATTCCAGCTTTGTGCTACTCTGTGCACATCCTAACCACGATAATCAGGCACCCTGGATTCCCCCGAATGGCGTAAAGGCCCAAGTGGGCCAAAAACACTATGCAACGCCTGCGGCCTTCGGTGGGCCAAGAAAGAGAAGAAGAACAGACACAACGGCAACAACTCCAGTCATCAGGCGGGCTCGTTACAAGTCGAGCATGGCTGAGGTTAAGTTTTGATGAGTAACTGTCGGCGCATTGGTCGACAGATGCCCTAGAGGGCTAGGCACGGCTCTCCCATGACCTCACCCGGCTGGAGTGGGCATCTGGAAGACAGCATGGCGCAGACTACTATTACATTGACGAACATATGGCTGTATGCTGCTTTTACGTTGTTATTGATTTGCAGCAACCGAGATACCTGGATACGACTGGACAATGGGACACACGGGGCGAGGCCTTCGGATCAGCAGTTTCGAGAGAGCGAAATTCAAGCCATGTTGCTTTCATTAGCCGGCGAGCCATCCACCGAGTCAGGTACAGTTGACGCGGGCAGCGGCTCGGGCGGGAACCACTGGATGTGTTGACCTATTTTCTCCTCTTTTTTTTCTTCTTTTTTTTTTTTCTGCCGTTCAGCCGGCGGTCCGCAAAGGCCCTCGGCCAGAAAGATCAGCTCCTACGGAGTGCGAGATGAGTGATATCCAAATGCGTGTGCGTGCGTGTGCGCTTCGCCTAGATACTTCGCCTCGGCGACACTTTGTGGCCCACAATCGGATTGCCTCACTTGCGCGCGCGCACGCGCACTTGCCGGCTTGTAGTGACACGCGAGGCTCGTATGTTTCCTAAAACTTGATGTATGCCCTATAAACCAGTTCTGGACCTGGCTGGGTAGGCTCCGACTTTGCACCCGAGACAGCTCAGGCCATCCCAGCCGGGAGGGATCTTGATTGGATGGTCAGAGCTTGTGATGCGAGTGCAACCTGGACCTGTTGATTGTCAACAGGCTCCAAGTGGGTACTTTCGACGATGCTTGGTACTAATACGGACACATCAGATGTGGAGAGGGAGGGGCACGATAAACTGCCAGGGGTCCAACTCACAAGCTCTGCCGAAGTCAAGCACCGTGGGGGCAAGCACTAAAAGCCTACGACTTATCGGGCCGTCGCGTGTACTGACCATCCGCACCGACGATATGTGCGATCTGTGGCAGCTAGAGATGGGTTTGAGGCCCCCTGGACAGCTGGCTCAGCTGCATCGTCCAGGTTATCGATTGTGGATGTGAAATGGCAAGCCACCAGGTCATTGGACGCCGGTCCGATGTTTTGGCGTGCATGGCCAACTCAAGGCTCCTGAGACAGTTGATCGCCCGCCGGTGATGCGGAGACCTACATGTCTCTCCTTTTTTATCTACAAGAGCTCTCAACCTGGTCCTCTTCCTAGACCCTCCTTCCTTTTCTTCATTCATCTCAACATATCCAATACACCTATCTCAGCATACTCAGCCCAAACTCGCCGTCTTCATCATGGACAAGATTATGAATGCCGCCCAGGAGTACCTTGAGAGGGACGACGACAGCAAGTCCAAGCAACAGCAGGGCTACGGTATGTCCTGAACAAGCTTTCCTCCCCTCTTTTATAAACTACCCCGCCATCCCCTTCTACTCTTCCTACCCCGCGCGTCCCTGATGAAAGCTCCGATTAACAAATATCTTAACAGGCCAATCTCTTCCTGGTGGCGACAGTAGGTTTCACCCTTCTCAAATCGAACAAACCTTTTTTTCCTTCTTCGCTGCTCTACAACAGGGAGCGTGCCTGGTTTCATGATTGGGAAACAGAGGGGAAGCCGAGTCGACGATGCGCTGACGTTCTGGGTGCGTCCGTAATTAGAATCTCACGGCGGCAACTACCCCGCGGGCGGTGGAGCTTTTGCCGACGACGACGACGACGACGATGATTATCGTCACGCCGCCAACGAGGCTTCACGCCACGCGGGTTCCCATGGTGATACGGACTTGTTCTCAAGTGTGCTGAGCGCTGTGACGCAGAAGAAGGCACAGCTTAGAAACGAGGACATCGACGAAGATGGTATGTTTCTTGTTTCTTCTGTTTCTACCAACACCATACTGCCTCCCTCTGCTGCCTTTTTTGAATCATTGCAAAGAAGATGGTGAAATTTTTATCGTATGACGGATGGGTCAACATGCGCTTACGTATTTTGTTACTTGCTCCAGACGCCGTGAAGAAGCACAAAAAGTTCTTCGGCGGCGACGATGACGGCGAGAAGGCCGACGACAAGGGCCTCGGTGTCGCAGCAGCGATGCAGGCACTCAAGATGTTCTCGAGCGGTGAGACGGGCGGCCAGAAGCAGAGCCAGGGCGGGTTCGCAGGTCTGGCCATGGCCGAGGCCAGTCGGGTGAGTTGGCGTGTTCCCATCCCGGCAGGTTACACAGATGAAACGGACAACAGCTAACACAACGTCCCCCTTTAGCTTTTCGACCAGCGCCAGTCGCAGGGTAAGGTCGCCGACGGCACGAGCAAGGAGTCGGCCATTCAGCAGGCGGGCGAGATGGCACTCAAGATGTACTTCAAGAGCCAAGGCCAGCAGCAAAGCGGCATCATGGGCTTGGCGTCCAAGTTCATGTAGACGCGACAAAGAAGGGCACTGTTGTTGTCGTGAACCCAACTATACGAATGACGAATCCAGATGCGTTTTCTTGACTGATCACTGGCTAGGGAGGTTTCCAGTTTCGGGCTGGGCATCCAAAACCCCCCCCGCCGCGATTATTCAAGGTACACCAGATAGATAGACAAGAACCTTGACGATTATGATGCTTCCTTTCTTCTTCGCCCACACCGCCTTCTCTACCCCTCTCCTTCTTTCTGGACCCACCTTTGCTTTTTTCCATGATCCGCGAAGATCGGTGTTCCCTCATGTTGTGATGTTAGATGTTCTTCTTGGCCTCGAGACCGCCGTTCTTGGTGACCTCGATTACGTCCACCCACCCCTCGGGTCTCTGGCGGCCCTCCTTGATGAGGTACGTCTCGGCCTCCTTGGCCCATTCGAGGAGCTGCTCCTCGCAGCCCCACTCGCCCATGGCCATCAACCCGACGGGCACCTTGCCCTTACCCTGGACGGGATCCACGTAGCCGATGGGGGCCGTGACGGCGGGGCAGCCACTGACATTGGCGACAAAGACGTAGCTCATGTTGGCGATGGTCGTATTGGCGTCCGAGACGCCGTAGGCATCGTCGCCGGGCTGGCGGGGCCAGCCCGGCAGCGGAGTCGTGGGAGTGACGACGAGCATGCCCGGGTTCTGCTCAAAGAGGAAGGCCAGGTGCTTCATTAGCAGATCGCGCAGCTGGGCGTACTTCATGTAGTCGCCGGCGGGGGTCTGGGTGCCGACGGACATGGTGATGGCGTTGACGTGGTTGATGAGAGACTGCCACTGCTCCGGGTCCGGATGGCGGTGGCGGGCGAGATCCTGCATCTCGGTGATGCAGGTGGCCGAGTGCATGAGCTGGATCTCGCGGAGGTAGGGAATGCGGATGGGGACGGTGGCGTAGCCCTGGGAGGTGAAGTGGTCGACAGCGCGGCGGCAGACGGCGGTGACAGAGGGCTCGGCGTGGGACCACCAGGCTTCGTCGATGGCGATGATCTTTTTGGGGGGAGAGTGCGACAAGGAGGGCGGGATCGAGGGCGTGTAGAGGCCCTGGATAGGGTCGTCCGGGTTCGGGCGCGACATGATGCGGTAGGCGATGGTGAGGTCGGCGACGGTGGCGGCGAGGGGGCCAACGACGCAGACGGAGGTGTTCATGGTACAGGCGCGGTGGTGCGAGGGCTTGAGGCCGTAGGCGGAGTTGAAAGAGGCGGGAATGCGGATGGAGCCGCCGGCGTCGGTGCCGATGGAAATGGGGACAATGCCCGCGCCGAGGGCGGAGCCGCCGCCGGAAGAGGAGCCGCCCGGGTAGTAGGACTTGTTGTGCCAGTTGGTAGGGGTTCCCCATCGAGGCTGCAAGGGTTGGTCAGTATGTGTTGGAGGGGGAAGGGGGTCAGAGTGAGGTTCTCTCCGGCGTCTTCTCTCGACGAAACGGGGAGTTTCACTTACGTTGCAGCCATTGGTGTCTTGGGAAGGGGCCTGGTCAGCTTTAATGATACGCAGATGGGAGGAAAGGGGGGGGGGAGAACGAGTACATACCGCCGCCCAGCTCATGCATGGCGTTCTTTCCCAGCACGATGGCACCAGCTGCCTCGAGCTGGCGAACGGGCCATATGGTCTCTTCGGCGGGCTTGAACCACGGCAGGTCGGGACGGTACTGCATGCCGTTGTGGCTGACGTAGCCCTTGACGTTAATGTCATCCTTGACACCGATGGGCACGCCGTCGAGCGGGCCCAGGGGTTCCCCGCGGCGCCAGCGCTCCGTGGAGGCGCGGGCGGCGTCGATGGCGAGGTCCTCGCGGCCGTGAGAGGCGACCCAGGCGTTGGCATAGGGGCCCGTCTCTGGAGGTGGATGGCCCTCGGCGCGACGGACGAGGGGGAGGAGGGACTGAACTACGTCGAGCGGGGTCGCGGCGCCGGAGGCGTAGAGGGCGTGGTAGTCGGCGCTGGAGAGGTAGCGGGAGGGCTGATCCTGGGGCGCCGGCGTGGTGAGTTCTGGGGTCAGGGGAAAGGGGTCCGGGTGGGTTCCGGATTCAGAGAGGACGAGGACGTCGGGCTGGCTGGTGTTAGTGAGGCCACACGAGGGCTGGGGTGGCGCAAGAGAGGGTGAGGGGAGACGGAACCTGGAAGCGGTATCGGTAGTCGACGAGGCCGGGCAAGTCTCTGATGGAGCCGAACTTTGCGTTGCGCCAGAAAAAGCGTTGGACCGCGCCGGAGTTTGCGACGCTGTTCCATTGTCAGTAGATGAAGGCCGCGGGGGGCGTGATGGCGGGAAACGACGAAGGGAGTACTCACAGTGCCGAGCCCACAACAAGAGGCCAACCGCGGAGGACAGGGTTCTGATCCTCCTTTGGCGTCTCCGAGTTTTCCTGGGCCGGCGCCTCGCGGGCACCGGGATAGTTGGCGTATCTTTGGTTAGGGGCCATTATGTGTGTAGTAGGGCCGTCGGTAAAGGCGACCAGTTGCGGTGGTACGAAGCGGACACCGTGGCGAGCCTGAAGACTTGTGCAGCGTCAATCAGAATAGCCAGTGTGTGTTTCTGAAAGGAAGGAAAGGCCCAGAAGGGAGAGAGGTCAAGTCAAATGGAAGCTGGACGGCAATTATCCGATGCCGGTTGGAGAAGACCCTTGCGAAGGTTAGAGCTCGGCCTGGGCTGCTAGCAGCAAAGTGTTTGGAAGTTCGGGGAGGGTTGACGGGGCTTCTTGTTTCCTCCCTCTCTCGGTGCTTTTCCTGGTCTGCTTCAAATAGTGCACACGGAACACACGGACGGTGAAGGCGGTTGATTTCGGTGCTAGTTGAAACGCAACGGGTTGGGACCAAGGAAGCGCGATCAGCTGCGGGTGAGCTGCGAGTGTGTCGTCGGCGGTGATGAGTGTGAGTTCATGCGGGCTTCTTACCTCAGAGAAGCTCGGATCAGCGACGGGGGTAGAGCTTCTTAGCAGATGTGGGGGGCCGGCCCCATAGTTCGGCAGGTGAGACGCGGATGGGCTGGTTATCGAAGCTTGCTTCACGGAAGGGGTGGATGCGACAGCCTCCGTGCCTCGGCATCTTTTGGCGATGGAGGGGGGGTCGCGGGAATTCGCTGGAGGCATGCGAATATTCCCTATCTACGAAAGTGTGCCTCTCACTGTCTCAATGACATTGCCGTCATCGAGCTCGGATTCCGTTTGCTGTGCGAGGCAGAGTGGACCATCCATCCCATCGTCCACCCGCCAGCCAAGATTTGAGAAGGGCAAGCGAGTGATTGTTCAATGTTCTATTTAAGTATCTAACGCAGCGCAGATCTCCGCGCTCGGTTCCCCGGCTGCATTCGCCCGGGCTCTTCTCCTAGCAGGCCCATCCGCAAAACAATTCCGACATGTTTTGAGAATATTCCGACTTCCCCGCCGCCATCCCACCAGGGCTAAGCTAAAAAAATATGACCCCTGGGGACGATATCCAAAGGAGCCTCATCTACTTCTTCCGCAAGGGAGCGGACGTCAAGCTCCGACCAGCAAACGATCGCACAGGAAACCATAGAGGGGGAAGAGAAGAAAGAGACAGACAAGACAGAGGTAAGGGACGAGGAAAAGGAGCCAAATCCCATTGTTGACTCTTTGTATTTCTACATACGGCCGCGCTGTCCCGTGGGAAGCAGCTGTTCCTGGCCAGGCATGCCATGCCCATATCGCTCGCTCTCGTAAACCGAACGCCTTCCCTGAATCAGAAATTGCTCTCCCAAAACCCGCAGGCCGAGAGAGTTCGCTTCCCATTGTTTTGTCCAAGCCGGTTACCACCACGGCTGCCAAACGAGTGAATGCCCCCTTCCTTTCCTGAGGAGTGTGCGTCATACCGGAGAGAAGGAAATAAAACAAAAAAACCAAAGGTCCTAAACGCCATGCCGATCCAGGTTCCGTAGAAACGAAGGAACTAAGAAGAAAAGGAAGGCCCGTTTTTTTTTTTTTCTTCTTTGCTCATCTGCCCATGTCCAGTAATTCGTCTCAATGCTGGCCATGATCGTGTGGATGAAGACGGTAAAAGAAGATGACTGTTGAATAAGCCCTGGCCTCTGAAAGGGCATCTGGTGGTGTCGTGAAAGCGAGGCAGGGCGGTTGCGTTGTGTTACGTTTCCGGGGTGTCTGGGTATATCGTGTGAAAGTGAAATGGAATGCGACAAATATACCTCTGTCGACTGAGTGCTATGAGAACCCGTCATCTCAGTCACGCTGAGTGCCTTTGCGTGTACTGGGCTGTGATACTTTTGAGGATATGTATTGCCATGACGGACGTGGGCAGTTTCCCCAGGGAAACAGACCCCTTTTGATGGGGCCGGCCGTCAAGATAAAAAAAGATTTATGTCGAAAGGCCCAACGAAGCTCAAGGTAAGGTCGAAGAAGGACCTTACTTCTTGGCCATATTATCATGCAGTCGCAGAATTCTAGTCCGAAACCACAAGACGAAGCTCGTCCAGGCGCCCTGCGTCTTGCGCTTGGCAGTCAGGGAGCGGCGGGGTCCCTCGAACATGACCTCGTCGGCCACAGGAGCCTGGCCCTGGTCAGTGCTCTCGTAGTTGCGGCTGGCAAACCCGACACCACCACGGTTCTCGGCAGCTCCCATGGCCAGCTTTTCGGCATCGGGGGCCGTCCTCTTACGACTGATGGAAGGTCGGATTATGTCGCTGGAGCTGTTGCGGGCGCTGTGGGAGAAGCTCTGCTTGCGGGCGGCCTCTTTTGCCTCTCGCTTCATCATCAGCTGCTGCTCGCGCTCATGGCGCAAAGCCTCCTTGATGTCGGCGCGCTCTCGCTTGCGCATCTCCTCCTTGTCCCTCTTCTCGTTCTTCAGGCGTTCCTTCTCCTCCCAGCGGTGGCGCTCCAGTCGGATGCGCTCCTGGTGGTAGTTGGAGTCGAGGTCGGAGCGCGAACGCAAACGGAAGCCCTCCAAGGAGGTGCGCAGGGGAGACATGGCGGTTACTGATGTTGAGGGAGATGCTGAAGATAGAGGCGAGAGCACCGGTGCCGTGTTGGACACAGTGGAGTCGGAAACCCTGCCCGAATGTTTGATGTCCGAGTGGCTCGAGACGTGTGCGAGCCGAGAAGAAGCTGCGTTGGAGTTTGTACGGCTGGTGTTGATGCGCAATGAGGGGGGCCCGGTGTGGTTATTGATGTCGGATAGAGACGAGGTGCGACTGGCCAGTGAGGGTCGGCGGGGGTAAGACGATGATGAGGGGTTGCTAGTGATGGGTATCGACGAGGAGACGGCGGTGTGGTAATTGCTGCGATGGTGTAGGTAATGCTGGTCCAGCAGGTCGTCGTCGTCGTCCTCGGTGATTGTCGGGGAGTAGTCGCGGGGTCCGGTGGCTCCGGGGTTGGCGTTGCTGTTGCTGTTGCTGTTGCTACTGCTGCCGCCGTGTTCGATGCTGGCGAGCGAATTGGCGTAGGACAGGGGCGGTGTCGAGGTGCGCGGCGTCTGCTGGAAGGGATGGACGAAGCTGCCGCCGTTGCGGTGGCCGCTGCCGCTGGTCGCTACACTGACGTGGGAGGTGCCACTGGTCGAGCGAGCGTGCGAGAAGTTGCTCCTTCCGTTTCCGATGCTGCTGCTGTGGCTGAGTTCTGTCGCCGAAATACTGAAGCTGACGTCCCTTCCCCCGAAAGACCCTTCCCTCTCTCTTCCTAGACTTCCACCATAATGCCCAAACGTTGTCTGCTGCTCATCCCACCCTCGATCAAGGTCCAGAGAGTTCTTTTCCGAATGCGACAGCTTTTTCAATATCGGCTTCACCACCGGCTTGCTTCGCGTCTTGGAGAGCTTCCCTGAGCTCGCCGCGCCCGTTATATCCGTATATGAAGCCATCGTTGGTTGACGTCCCCCACACGAGCCGCGAGCCGCGCTACAAACGTTGCACTCTGGGATGGGTTTCTTTCTCCTTTTGTTTTTCTTCTTCTTTTTTTCTCTTTCTGCTCTTCTCTCCTCGTTTTCACGCCCAACTACCACTGTGCGGACGGCGTCCTGCTCGTTTCGATTGCAGTCGTGTGCTGTCGACTTTGCACTTGTCGGTTCCCAAGCGGGGGTTGTCCAAGTGGTGATGGTGATGGCAGGCTGCCAGACCAAGAAGCTGCCTCCACCATGCAGGCCGAGGCCGCAGACCGCACCCCAGTCTCAGAGACGCCTCTCTTACAGCGATTATGACCACCGGGCACGATGCATGGATCGAGGCAATGGAGGTGCGAAACAACGACGAAGGCGGCGGCAGTGATGGGTTCGATGCTGGAAACGACGACTAGCAACGCGTGTGTATGTGTACTTATGTGTGCATGTGTTTGTGTGTACGGTTGTGCTCGTGGTAGTGACAGTGAGCCGGCTTTAAACCCACAAGGACGGACAAGCGGCGGTCATGTCATTCAACATACGGTGAGAGTTGGACCCAGGCGGGAGGGGGGAGCGAGATGAGCGGCGCCGGGGTTGTTATCTAATGGGCGAGGCGAAAGGTGGGAGCGACAGGCTGACTGACGCAGCGGAATGGGCGGAGTCCCTAGGCCGATGCGATGGGATGGGATGGGATGGGAAAGGATGGGCGACGGGGGGAGAGCGTGTGGCTGCCGTCTGGGCATGCCTCACCTTTTCGTTTTCAGCACACACTGCCCACCGCTACACCGATTCAGTAGCAGCTGGCTCGACCCGAGTGCGAAAGACGTAAGTCAGCTCAGCTGCACCGTCGTCTCCCACTCGAGCTGTCGCTGTCGCTGTTGCCGTTGGTATTGGTGTTGCTACTTGGTCGTGCTGCAAATGGTAATGCCCCCAGCAATGGACGACGACTTTGACCGACCCCGGCAGAGAAACAAGGTGTGAGGGAGGGGAGGGAAAACGAGAACGGGGGGGAAACGAGAAACAAGACACCACCCACCACCCACCCCCCTAAGCAGTTGCACAAGGGCCACCGTCCACCGGCCGCTTCGGCAACAGAACAGGCCACCGCCAAAGTGCGCCGAGTATCCGCAACCCGCTTGGCCACGCCTGGTTCAGCCTCGTTCCTTTCTCAACTGGCATGGAGCACGTGGGGGAACCAAGAAGATGCGCCCGGATCGAGGACATCGAGCAAGACGGGTAAGACTTTGACCGAGAAGAAGGAGGGGTAACCTTTCTAAAGCGGGAGCAATGGCGTGGCGTCGTTTGGGGCCTCTAGGCGGCTGGCTTTTAAGGTTGCAGTCTCTCAGGGCAAGCCCAGACGGCTTGGTGTTCCAGAGGTTGCTTCCGGCGTGTTTGGTCCAAAGAATCCAAACGAATACTTTTTTTCTTCCCTCGCTCAAATGCTGCTGGGGCGACTAGGTTGGGTTTGTTTACACTACGACAAGGTAATAGTGTTTTGTTGATGCTGCGCCTTTTTCCCAAGGGTATGTCCTCCACCACCCAGGAGGTACCAGTGAATTGAGTGGAAAGGCGGGCTCATGGACCTCAGGTGACCGAATGAGAAGCCCAAAGACTCGGGGCGGAAGACTGGAGAAACCAAGACTAACGAAAAAATATCTGGGTCTTGCTCCGGGGGGAGGGGGGAGCGGGGGCAGACGGGGATTCGACGTCGCGCCGACGGCAAAGAAGGAAGCAGGGCAAAACAAAACTGTGCAAGCTATGAAAGGAAGGGGACTTTGTCGGTTCAGTGTATCCGTATCCGTAGGGACTACGCGACCACGAGCAGCGATGCAAGTCGTGGTGGGGGCTGGTTATCCAGAGTCACCACAACAAGCATTGGCATTGGCATGGGCTGCCTCTATCGATGACCTGCTTGACGCCGCATGCCGAGCGCAGTCGCGCAAGAGAGCATGACCTACATACACCAACAAGCCTATCCGCCCAGTATCCGGACGTGCCGCACACAGGCACACAGGCATACGCGCGCGTGCGGTCGAGGGGCGCAGACGCGGATGCAGACGCAAGCACAGTACTCCGTACGGAGTACTGCGTCTGGCAATCCCACGTTACCCTACGACATTGTCAGGCCAAGGCCGAAGCAGCAATGGAACAGTAGCAGTCCCAAAACTCCAGAGAGAGGAAGACGGTCTGAGACTGAGCGGAACGACTTGGGATGGACGCGGCTTGATCAACATTGGCAGCACCCAGTACGGATACACTGCCCGAACGGCTTCCTGCGCACACAGGCATAACCTTACACAAAGACTTTGGGAGACACAAGACGGTTGGCAGGCCATCCCCTTCTCGGACTGCCCTGCTTCGGTTCAGTCTCATCTATAAAAAAAAAAAAAAACACACACGGCGGCTCGCCGATGATCATTTCCAACTCGCCATGGCGGATTCAGAAGGAGATAGAAAAGTTTTCCGTCCAAGATTCTGTTTGCGGATGTCAGGTACCAGAAACTCCTCATCGGCTGTCACCGTCAAAGGGGACAAAAGAAGTCATGGAGAGAGAAAACGCAAACTAACAAAACACAGTCCGTCTGGGGGACATAACTTGACCCCATCGCTGTCGAATTGAAACAGCTGCATCGAGCTAAAAAAGCCTGTGGTCTGCCAATAGGAACCCACCAAACCTGCCCCGGTTCTCATTCCCAACCACCCCATGTGTCTACTACCCACTCACCGTCTGCGGCCCATTCCTAGGCGGGCTCATGGTTCACGGGATGTCGTCTCCATGAGAACGAGAACGATGAGGACGAGAAGCAAAGCCCGTCGATGGGGAGAGGGAGAGCAACACATTCGGTCCTGTCACACCGACCTTGGTAATAAACCCCGAAAGAGAATGAGGTTCCGCTCCGAAGAATCCCAAGCGCACCACCCACCACCCACGATCCTGCATCCTTTGACGAGACGCTTAACTTTCCCCCAATCACCGTCGTCAAATGCCTCACTGCGTCAGGAAGAAGCTCGCTCCGCCTGCTTATTTTGTCTGCCTAATCCTCTCACCACCAGACAGACAGACTTTGGCAGAAAGTCAAACTGCCTGCTGGAGAGCCATTCCTCTCGTGGAGCCTTAACCTGATCTTTCTTCGCACTCGATACCATGCCGATTGCCAAGCATAATTTTCCCATCATGGCAAACCGGAGACATCGGCGAAATGCGTCGTCGTCGTCGTCGTTGTCGTCATCGCCAGGTCATGCAAATGGCCTTGGCCATGGTTTATCCAGGTAATAATGTTCTTACCCGTCAACACATGCATCTGTCGCCACAACAAGACCAACATATTCCTGCTTTGCATCTCCCTCACTCTCTCTCTCTCTCTCTCTCTCTCTCTCTCTCTCTCTCTGCTATGACAGGCGGTTCCCCCGCACCGTGCTAAGCTGTACTCTCGTGAATCAAGCGAATCAAGTCCCTCGGTCAGCTCGGCAAGGTGAGGTTACAGGAAGCCCAGCCCGCCACAGCAACGTACCACCACCAACCACAACCCATCATCCTGCTCCGACTCTGTGGCCCGCCCGCCTACCCCGCCACCAATAATACACCTTGCAGATTCAGGCCCGGATCCTGAGCCAGATAATTACAAAAGCTGGCACTCCAGGTCTCTGTGCACGACAAGAAGCATCATCGATTCCGATGTGGCTTCGGCCATTGGCAACGCTTATCAGTGTCATCACTGCGCCGCATTCAAGGGCGACGGGTCACTTGGTCACTCGAACACGTGCTCCAGATCAGCCAGCCAACCAACAGACGAGAGACACTTAAACTAACATAACATGCCAGCCCCCGCAATTCCAACTCTCACTACTCTGCTCGCCTTGCCCGCCCGCCCCAAACCACTGCCAAGCCTATCCCACTTTGCTCTGATGCGAGCTCTCTTCCCGACTTTTTGTCCTTCTGAACCTAATCTGGATTGCATCTCGACTCATGTGTCGACCACTGCACAGATGTTGCGGCCAGCCAACGCAGGGCTCCTGCAACCCCGGATTCAGGGTGGTCAGGACCGGCCGACGCCACTGATATGGCCAGCTTCTCTGGCGCGTCGGCATCCCCTTCCATCCTGCCTTTGCCAAAGCGAACGGTCTCCGATCCTGGTCAAGCTGAAAATGGCCGTTGCAACGGCCGCCGATAGCACTTTTCTTGCACGGCCGCCCAGCAGTGGCATCCTGCAAACACGGCCACAAAGAGCTACAAACGCCGAAGACCTTGGGCCTCGTGACAGTTTTGGCTCCCCATGCGGCTTGCCAAGTCCACACCCCATTCCTCCCCTCTTGAGCAAACGCTTTTTTCTGGTTAATATCCGTACGTCAGTGCATGTACACACGGGTACTATTGTCTGCGCGCAGCGAAGATGACACCCAGAAATAGCCCAACCCAGTCCATGTTCTGGAGGGAACCACTTCCCAAATCCGGTCCCGTGTCCCTTGCCTCCGTCTCTCCTTCCATCCCCGACGTCCATCACATTAGTCCCCGCCCCGGCACACCCCGTGGTGGGCCGTCCCGGCCTCTACTTTCCGTCCATCGTGCGTCGAGCATCGGATCGACAATGCCTTTTCTGATGGCTATCTCGAACCGTGGAAGGCTCGTCGGGGAACAGTCCAAGATCTGCGACAGGAATGACACTTGGACCTCCGGCCATTGGATGAAGGGTGTGAGTGGGCCAAGAAGCGCATAGGTGGTGGGCTGGTGGCCCTGCCACAAATACCAGAAACACGTCCGCCTTAGCTCATGGGCCATGATCTTGATCGACCCGAAGCCATGGGATGCTCCTTGCTTTCCTAGTCTGGTGTCGCAGTCGATCCCGCCGGCAGACTGACGACACGAGGTCGCCAGCCGTGTGGTGGATATCAGAGGCCCCTGACGATCCGAGTCCCTTAAGGCTTGGTTATGAGCAGGACTGGCTGTTCGCCTCGTGTAGGTCGACTTTGGGCGGAACATATCCTCTCACCCGACGGTGTGATGGCTCGTCAGCTGGTCCATGATGGAAGTCTATTTCTCACTTGCTTGTGATGCCATGCAACCCGGCCAGATGAGGGGAGGTTCAATATGACACCGGACACGGCTCTCCCGGTATTCATAGCTTTTTTTACCATTTTGCTCGTTTTGAAACGTGACATCGTTTGATTCATATGCCTTTATCTCACATATGCAGACGATGCCAAATAAACCCCGGGCAATGCTATGCTATGCTATGCACCACGCCCAGACTCGGCCGCCAATCCGGCAGTCAGAGCTGGGGCATACGGCACCGATATCAGCCTGCCACCACGCCGGTGCTGTTTTACGGCGGTTTCGAAACACATAACCGGCGGGGCGACTAGGCCATGGTAACCTTGCATGTCTAATGCAATGCCGGTCACGGCATTACTCATGCTCTTGTAAGTACTAAGAGCACTGTTTACATGCATCGCAGAATGGGCGGTTCTCGACCCGAATAACACGACTCTGACGGTGGCTCGCAGATACGCTCCGGAACGCGGTGGTTGCTACAGGAAAAGGACCATGCGAGTTATTCACGTCGCGTCAACCGGCAAAGATGGACGGCCTGCTACTCCTTCCAAGAGGTGCTGGACTAGTTCACTGCCCTGGCTTGATATGATGTGCTCCCGATATTGAAGTCTTCCGGCCCGTGGTGTTCTCGCGCCGGCCGTTTGGGACTATGAAGGTTAAAGTCTCATGGACAAAGACGAGGGCTGGGCCCTCTTGCAACCTTCGGGGCAAATGGCATGGAGCCATGCGGTACTGGTCCAACGTCTTTTTTGTGCTACGAGTGTAGTCTCCTTCCGCCTAGCCGCATATGATGGTGGCCTTGCCCTCCCCAGCTGCGCCTTGGAAAGAAGGCCGTTCCTTGTCTCGGATGTCAAAGACTATTCTGTCTTCCACTGGGACTATCCCGCCATGTACCAGATGTGACTCGCGGGTATTGTGCCGCCGCAGTCGACGACGACGACGACAAAGGGCCCTTCTTCGTAGCCGTATTCTCGTGTCTTGAAGAAGCTTGGTAGCATGCATTTACGACGTAATGAACATTCAAACCAGAAGACTAACAAGCCGCTCAGTTTTATTCAATTACAGGGGCAGCACAACCCTCCGTTCGCGGCGCTTTCCTTCGCCGGGCCGGGCACCGAAGCTTTAATATTCAGACGCCTTACGGGCCGCCGGAACGGCTCTCGATACGCGTCACCGCCGTCTCCCTATATCACCATGCCCCCCTTCCTCGGGACTCGTATGGATTCAGTAACAACGCGAGCCTTTCCTGCCTGTCCGTAAACAAGTGGCGTCATTTCCTTCCATTTCCTATCCCTCATTTGCAATCCCAGAGAGCATTTGGTAGATATCCAATCCGTCTCTGACTGCTTGCTCAACCCCAGAGTAGCCAACCCCGGCACGCAGCTGCTGGAGGACGGTTGCCGTCATATGCTTGTGACATAACCGCGCGCGAGGGAGACCAGCGTAAAGAAGAGACGGGCACGCGCAGAGAGGGGAATGGACGAGACACTTTCGACTCTGGACGAGGGCCAGTTGGGACGGACCACCACACGCTTCCCCTTTTTCATCGCTCTTGCCACGATGACAGTCGGGGCTTTTACGGTGCTACGTGGTTCTGCATGTAATCTTTCTAGACGTCTTGAAGAGGGGCAGGGCACCCGCTTGCGCCTCAACGTAGTATCTCGGAGTTTGGCCTCTCGTTTGACCAAGCGGCAGCGAACATGTAAAAAAGACGGCAGCCCGTCATGATATACTTCGTGTAGGCCAATGCTGTTTCGCTTCGTTCCCGACGAGGAGGGATTGTATCCTCACGACAAAGGATATTCGCCGTCGTCATCGCTCTCACTGCCAAGCACTTGCTTGAGGGGCTCCCCCCCCCCCCCCCCCCCCCCCCCCCCCCCTCTTCCCCGTGCACTCGTCCTCGACCTTGCTTGTGCTCCTTGATTCTGGTCCTGATTTTCAGCTGCTGTTGTTCAAGGACGAGCCACGACAAAGGGCGCAATTGACTCTGTTCCAGTAATCATCCCCTGGGTCCTTTCTAGACGTACCAAGCAAGCACTGACGAGCTTTCCAGAACAACGATCTGTTCATGTGAGGTTGCCTCGGCAGCACGCCCGAACAGATATCCCGGATTCCAGTGGATACCTCCGTACCAAGCCAAAGACCTGAGCGCGGCTAACTGCATCGGATCGCTTACACCGTTGCCGCTCCGGGGTTCGAGGGCCACGAGGAGCCGCAAGCCGCGAACTGGCTCGGGTCACATCTTCCCCTATCCCAACATCATCTCGGCTATCGGCTGCGATGGAACGCTTCCGTAGCTGACCTGTATCACATATGGGAATAGTGACGTGTATCAAACTGCCGCAACCTCGGCCTCGGATCAAGATCGCCACCTTGTGTCTTGTCCATCTCATCGCAGCAAAGCTACCTCACGGTGCCTGCCGGCGCCGTGCTGGTGCCGATCGCTCACCAAAATGTCGCCGGCGCTACCACGTTCCGCATTTCCTCTATTGTTCCACCTCATACGCTCGAGGGACAGTCTCGGCTGTAAGCCAGACACAATTCGTGGACACTGGTCCTCGGGTCGCTCTTCAACGTGTAACCAGGCAGAACTTATTGCCTCATCAAAATATTCAACGACGTTGCGTTTTGTGAGAACCAAACGCACTTGCGGCTCTCTGGTCGTACTTCGGTTTGTTATTACCTCACTCCCTTCTCACTTGACGTTGAGGACGCGCAGTATCGGCTGGCTGTCGTCTGTTGCACGTCTGCTATTGCCCGCCACTGGGCACTTGCACCGTACTTGGCCTCGAAAGAACATTGCGGCATTCATTCCTCAAATTATTCGGCCTTCCAGCCGCCCAAAGAGATGCGTCTGCAGGGTCTGCTCAGGTCGCCAGGGGCAGCCAGCCAATCTTCGGCAACAGGTTTGCTCCAGCAAGTCCATCTCATACCAGGAATGTGCTTGCGAGGACGCCCCGTGGAGACGGAACACATGGCCACTTGCTAGTGTCCCTTTCCATGCGGGCGATGGTCACGGCCACCTACTCGACGTGAAGAGAGTACCTACGAGGTAGTATTCAAGTATTCTCGCGCCGAGTCCGCAGATCTAGATTCTTCTCCGGAGTCCACGATATGCCACCTGCTCCCCCACGCCCGATAGGGCAAGGACGTCGAGATTTCGAGGACGATTGACCGAAGCCTTCGCCAGTAACCATCGTCAGCGCCAGTATCGGTTGCGGGGAAAGTGGCGAGTGTGGAAATGTCCTACGATGATCATGAAGGTAATCCCGAGGCGAACAGGGCTCAAGATAGCGTGAAGAATCCAAGTTAGGAAAATGAAGGGCGGCGGGTCACTTGACCATCACGCCCATGCCTTCGGAGGAGCCTACTGGGTACCCGCCTATCCTGCCGTACCTTCGAGACCCGAATCAGTCAGGCCCCATGACTGTCAATCTCTCGGGTTGCAGGAGATGGACCGCGGTATAGCTCGAGGCGAACTCTTCGAAGTACGTCCAATCAGTTTCGAAAGGTAAAAGGAGAGTCCCATCAGAGAGGCTTGACTCACTTGATGCAAATACAGTCCGCCTCTAAGCATATCAACTGGAGCCGTATCAGAGCTGCACTGTAACTCATGTCGCCACTGGTAGTTGATGGTTCATTTTGGGCGTGTTCTTGCCGCCTTGTGAAGCGTCTTGGTGAGATCCGGCTCAGGAATCATGACGCAGGCTTGCGGGATGGTAGACAGGAAGGTTGTATACAAACACAGCCTTAGGAACAGTCGTCCGATCGACCTCGACAAGCATGCCGGATGATGGCATGAAGGTCACCCTGCATGGCGTCGAGTGCGCCTCTGAGGCCGAGTGCTTCCGGTGCCAGCCAAAAACCATGTCTTGTTGATGGATCGTCGATTTTCCCCAGTTAACAGAACCTTTTGCATTTGTGCGAGGGTTTGGCCCTCGGTGTCGTACCGCTGTATGTGCATCACCAGCAGAGACCGATTCTCGGCCGCACCAATACCTCCCCCCTCCCTCTCTCTCTCTCTCGGAAGCGTACCTGCCTCTACTGGCCCAGGGATACTGAGTGTATTCCGTGGAAAACTTTCAGAGACCGCTGGGAAACGTCCGGAACTGGAGGCAAAGACGATAGCTCATATTCATGATTGCCAAATGGATGATGTCGCATCGACCCTTGGTCCTTGTGCCCTGCGGGACATGCATTAGACATTGGACAACTCATAAACGCTTCGAATATGCACCTTGTGCGTTCTGGAGCAGCAACAACTGAGTTCACCATGACAAAGCGGTGGTGGAACAGAAAGGAATTACTTACATAGTACAGGAGTATTTTCTTGGCCACTGCGTGCCTACGCAGCGTCTGTGTGGCTCGCCAGGCACGGTTGGTCCTGCAATAGCAGTATTTTATCCCAATAGCAGAACGGGACTGCATGAGACTGGGAGGAGTGATGCACATCATCCAAGATCAACCACTCCGGAAAGTGCAGCCTGCTTCCCCGGGACACACTTCCCGCACATTTCCACCCTGACCACCATGCGCTGTCATCAGGGCCTGGATCCATCGTAGGCCGCATGGGTGCATAGCCCGTCCGAATGGGGAAGTGAGGCCTGTCCGGCTTCCCGCGAGAACGATGCTGTGAGCGCGCTTTGCGGCACCCAAGAAACTGGGGCCTGACGTAGGATGACGGACAAAACGGTGCAATGGATTCACATATGCCGCGGGGGTCAGAAGGACTGGGCAGAGATGGCGGTGGTCGTTGCATAACAAAGCTGTGAGATATCAAAGCAGGGCGAGTACGAGGAGTGCATGACTCTAGCTTTTGGCTGTCGAAGGAGTGTCCGGAATGACCGCGCTTCACGGTCATTAATAGCAAATCCGAGCCGCCATCTACTCAACTATTTGAAATAGAGAGCCGGTGCCGAAATTATATCAAAGTCAGTGCTTGTGAAGCTCGCGGAAGTGACTCTTCTTTAGATGCTACTCTTCAACGAGGATACTATCACAGGTATCCGGTAGACTGGAAGCGGCTGGAGCGTCTCTTGACGAGGAGGGGAGGGGGGGTGGCGGCGTTCTAGGCTCTTTGCTCTCGCTTCTTGGCCTTGGTGCTGGCGAATGCCGGCCTGCAGCGCGTCGGGTCTGCCGGCGCAATTTGCCCGCAGTTCCGACGTTGGCCCCCGAAACGGTTGGCTATGCAGTCTGTATCAGCGATAAGCGGCCTGGCAATCAGGTAGATTACACTGCATCGTGCAGGGACCTGACACTCTGGAGTCGACGAGCAGCTGAGATATGAGGAGGAGCTCATGGTAGCACTGTCTATGTCTTCCTTTGGTGTTGGTCGCATCAGATCACGATCTGTTCAAACCACAGGGTGCCCTCGGGCCCCATGAACCATTGCACAAAGCCCAGGGGTTGGCTCGTGCGAAGACTTGATCGGTTCGTACTGTGGCTGAGGGGCTGGTACGAGAAGGCCGTCAGCATCGTAAGAATGTACGAGTATACATGTGGAACTAGGGTGGCATTTCACCTGCAACTAACTATACCACCCACTCTTGACAGATCACAATGTGACAGAAGGCTGTCTCGTCTGAGTACAGAATGGGGTCGCTAGGCAATAATAGTGTGCATATTTCATGCCGCAATCCCATGCAGAGTTTTCCAAGTGGGCTCAAGCTTCATTGTTTGCCCTGTCTCTCTCTTTCTCTCTCTCTCTGTCTCCTTCTTTCCAGCGTGCCAGAGTATGATGTGGGTGCAGGCAAGGCAGTGGGCCCCCAAGAAACATCCGACGGAACAGATCAAGTAGTGAGCGTATGTCACCTCCATCCACCATGTAACATCCACCATCAAATCCCGAAGTGGGCTTGTACGGCTCAAAACTTGATTGTTCACAAAGCTTGCTCTCACAGCAAGAGTGCATAGCACCATGCATAATGTGACTTTGCTGTATGTGTGGGTTTATCAAGTAGAGAACTTCGGTGAGAATTGACTGTAGTTGCAAAGTGTTCGCTGGGTAGAAGGCTCTTAAAACGCCCCAACTGGCAACGCTCAAAGTCTACTCCGTGCTCGAGGCCCGTGTGTCATCCGAACGACAGCCGTGTCATTCTTCAAGCACTCCCGGAGAAGTGCATGGGTTGTGTCCGAAGAAGCTAAAGCAGTCTGGGGAGATCCCTGGCTGTCTGCCCCAGAGTATCAGTCGCGATTTGCGCCCTAAATAGACAAGCGAAAGAGATGATTTTCTGCCACAGGCATAGCGTCTTCACAAATCTCGAACCCTGATAAATTGGCAGCATGCATGGGATCCGATAATGGTGTACATCACATACCACGCAAGGACCACTGCAGCCTAACCGTTGCCCTTTCGTACATGGCGCCAACACACGTCTCGAAGAATGGCGAGGTGATGCCACATGTACTGTTCCGCGATCATTGTGGTCTAGCAAGGGAAGAAAGAATAGGTGGCCTGGTGAACCAGACCAAGAGCAGAGAGTCGACTCTGTTATGGGCTGAATCTTGTATAGCATCAAGCATGTCCGTTGGGAGGAAAGATAGCGGGGCTGGGTGGGCGAGTGGGCGGTTGGAGAGGGCTGAATGCATGTAGGTATTGATGTAGGTATCCCTCGTTGTTCACAAACCTGTCGCATGCCTCAACAACGGAGGTCTCGCTACGGCTCGGTCTTGAGGTGTGCGGAGCGCGGGAACGTGGGTGAGGAGCGTGTCCTGCGACCAGCCAGAGTAGCGTGTTGCTCATAGTTGCGCGGAGGGCCATGACTCGTTGTAGCCACTGAGCTCCGAGTTGTTTACTTGGTGGATTTCTTTTGTGTCAAGTTATGTACTGTTGAGCGAACTGGGCCGGCGGCAACCTGCTGCATTATGGGTCATCTCCTGCTGTGATAAGAGCCATTACATCCGTAATTTGTTGGATATCAAGCGACGCGGGCATTCGTCTAGAGCAACACTGCAGCCGTGACTACTAGGTACGGGCAATCGGCAAGTGCCTGCACCGCCACGCACATTCGCCCTAGGCTGCTTGGTTGAGAGGAAGACGATGGAAGGACGTAATTTCGGGCATTACTTCGGGTTTATTCGTCCTCCTGAAATGCAGTCAAGGGGTGTAGAGGGCCATGGTTGTGGTAGCGCTGTCGCTGGCGCTAGACGTCTTGCATGGTGTCATAACAGAGGCCGAGGTTTTGCGTCCATTGGCCCGGTAGAGTCCATTGCATAGACGGTTGCTGAGAGGACAACGCCGGAAGGGAGCGCGAGCCGTCGATAGAACCACAGACATTGGATGCCGGAATGCAGCTTGGAAAATGGTGGATTCAAATGCCAGCTAAGGCGTTTTGGTAGCCAAATAGCATCGTACCGGTGCGTGCGGCGAGCCAAAGAAACTGCGGTGCAATGCCAAGCTAACGTTGAAGTTCCCTGCGACGGTGATCTGTTGTGAGCTTTAGCAGGTTCCCAATGGGGCCAGATGCAGCGCACCCTGCCCTTACCCCACGCTGGTTGGTGGTGAATGTCGGATGGACGTAATCTTTGCGAGCAAAGCACATCAAGGTACTTTGTTAGCACACGCCCAAGCAAGCCAGCCGTCGGCAGCCCAAGGCAAGGACGGAGTATGCTACTTCGGAATGGCCGTAATTGTCGAGTGAAGAGAAAGACGCGTTGTGGCATGGCATTATCGACGCAAGCAGGCAAGCCATGGTTCTCAACGATGCATCTATGTTCCGTGGTGTGGAGTATTGTCGCATCACCCGTGTTCCGCAACGTGAAGCGGGCATTTAGCTGACAAGCATTCGTCAAAGATGGCTTAGCTCACCGACGACAGTTGGGACACTCCGGGGTTGTTCTGTTCCGAGGACTATGCCGACGAACGGCGTATGTGGCCCTCACGTTCCATTGCGTACGGGAGAAGTGGCCGAGGCAGGGCAAGATCTAGACACTGGGCTGGCAACCAGATGCCGGAAATTCAAGTTAAGCTGCGAGGTTGAGGACACCCTTGTCCCATACGTCTACCGGTACATCTCGGGAGGACGTGATCGAATGCGTCTTTTGAGATGCCGGCATAGGTAGGTCGGTAGATGTGGATGGAATAGTTGGCAACTGACGCGGACGGAATTTGGCGTTGAGAGAAGGCGAAGCGGCCAGGAACTTGAGGGCCAGCAAGAAGTAAGCGAGGTGGCTGACGAAGATGTAGACAGCCAGCTCGTGATGAGATGAAGTGCTGTTGATGGGAGAAGGTAGAGGCGGGAATGGAAGACGTAATCGACGGGGTTCATAGCAGGCTGCGGAAGACTGGAGAGAATGGCAAAGAAGGAACGGGCTGTCGGTGGATCGGATCAGGTAAAACAAAGGTGAGAGGCAAGTTGAAGAATACTGCCTACTTAGCTTTGATCGCAAATGTAAGGGGAAAGTGTGAGGTAATGCGTACTTTCCCTTGAAATCTCCAGGTTGCTGGTGGAGGCGAGCGATGGATGGGCTGGGCGAGGAAGAGCGCACACGCGTGTGTGCAAACAAACCCATACACACACCCTTCCGCGCCACACAACCATCATCTAGCCTCATGCCCTCCATCACATCACCGGGTTTTCTCAAGACGACCGACTTGCCCTGCCGAGTCAACTACCAACTTGCCTCACGTCACATTCGGCCATGTTTCGTCCAAGCCTAGTCAACGAATCAGTTGACGCCAAGGCAAGCAAGCTCTTCTCGCCCTCTATCTCATGCTAAAATAGGTGGATCGAGACATGATCCGGCAGGTGTCGCTCCAATGAGGCAGCCACATCAACTGGGTGTTCTATTGTCATGAAGTGGTGCACCAGTCACAGGGATAGCACCTTTTTTCTCAAAAGTCATGAAATAAAAATACCCTCACCCGTGGTTCCGAAGGGGCATGCTAATGTCGATACTAGATCAACCCTAACCATCCGTCCTGATGGAATGACTCTCCGTCGCTCCGTATCTACCCCCCCCCAACCACGGCTTGAGATCGACCTGGCCAAGGTGTTGACATTTCCATCGATTCATGTGCCACTCGGATTGCCTTTTCTAAACCCGGACACCAAAATCGTCCGGCATCTGATCATACCACGTACCCTACACTGCGAGATGCACCACCTACAGAACCGCTTCGCGCACCCGAATGTGGTAGCCCGCGGTTCCGATCCGATCCCCCCATCAGTCCCGTACAATATTCCGTTACGAATACCCATCTTCTCTAGGAAAAAGGTACGACGTCTTCCCGTCCAGATACGGCAAGGCGCCGTCCTGTCTTCTTCGGCTCGTGTTCAATCGAGATCATGACAGGCCTACAGCGTCCCCGTCCCGTCGTTCCACACTACACCAAATCCATCCATCCACATCCTGCATCGTCCTGGCCGGCCCCTAGAAACACCACGCAAGTGCTTTCTGATGTCAGGCCCAGGACTGTTTGGGATGGATTGATCGCCATCTTACGCAAGTGTAGACAGTTCGCACACACACACACCCACACACTTGAATAAACCTCTTTTCCTTCTCAGGTTGATGGCTTCATGGCTTGCAGCCTGCAGAACGGCCCAGCTGGATGTGGTCACTTGGCGGGAGGTGCGGAAATAGGGGAAGGACCCCGAGATAACGGCCAACACAAGCCAGACGCAGCAACACATACTGGTTGCATCCTGGCGTCTCTTTGTTCATTCTGCTCGTAAAACAGCCTTCGTATGCTACATAACTCCCATGCTTCACGCATTGGATTCCCGGATGTGCTGCGTGCTCGCTCTCGGCCGGCACGGGAGGAGTCATGGATGGGTGTGCCCCCAAGAGTCTGTGCATCCCACCCGGCTCGGTATTTGGCGAGAAGCGACCTCGGACACCTGGAGTAAAGACGGGACGCGGACGGCGGGCTTGATGATTGATGGGGACCATCTACGTAATCCCCACCCCCTAGCGCTCGCTCCGCAACTCAGCGGCGTCCTGCTGCAAAAGACAACGGCAGCATGGGGCCTGAGTGGTCCTTCGCTTGTTCGCACTGGACAATTCATTCAACCCCAACGAAGGCGATCTACTCCGTACAGGCCATGGGAAATATTCGCGCCTCCTTGTGAGGACTAACGGCGGGGCCGTAATCATCACGAAAATGGAATCCGCACCGGCCAAGTTGGGTAAGGATCAGAAGCAGTACGGACCGTCAACCCTGTCGGGCCAGTCGTCGCAATATGGCAGGTCAGACTGAATAATGCAAGTGCAGAGGCGACACCACTGCGTCTGTCACTCCTCTGTCCATACGGCTCATCAGATATCAGAATCGCCCGGGCATACAATGGTGCTCCGAGCAGCAGTAGCCAAGCAGCCTGGCGTCACCCATCGTTCAGGCGTGCTGCGTTCACGCACACATACACACCCTCCTTGTCGTGCTGTTGACCACCAATGGACGAGTGAAGAAGATGGGAAGGCAGGCCGGAGAGGGACTAGGAAAGAGGCAGACAGAGACGAGTGAGCGATATGCTCGAAGGATCCGTCGAGGGACCTGCAGGTCCGAAAGATAAGTTGTGCTCCGTATTATTCACGAAACCCCTCAGCAAACGGCAGAACCAGAGCAACAAAAACCGTAGCATCCGCAGCCAGAGCTGACCCTCTTCTAGCCTGGCTGCGTATGCTTGTCCAAGTCTGGTCTGGTCTCTGCTTGATAATGGGTCAGGCAAAGGACGAGTCCCCATAATAAGCAGCATGAATGCTTGTTCATCCGCTCGATTCGACTCCACGCCGGCCGTCCGTTTGTTAGATGGGAAAACCGGGGACTTAGTTGACAACGGCCCAGGCCATGCCAGGCAGGATCTCTCGTCCGTTAGTGGGCGTCGACTGCGCCGACTCTTTTTCTTCGTTCTTTTTTCGTCCTCCGTACCTAGCGGCTAGAGGCAGCTCTTCTCCAATTTAACAGGACTCTACCCCTCCTGGGTTTGCGAGAGCCTGCGGCCAAGGTACCACTCCCTCCCTTGTCATTGCTGTTGCTGATTAGACCTGCTGCTGTCAACCCCCATCTTCTTGCCTCCTGTTTGGTTTCGTCTCTCATGCTTTCGCTGCCTTGGAGACAATCTCGAATTCGCCGGGCCGTCCAATCGACCTCGCCTGGACTGTTCCCGCCAAGCTAGCCCTTGTCGCCCTCTCTCGGCTGCGACTCTCCAAGGCAAGACCATTGACGGAAAGGCTCTGCTCCTGGTCCTTGTCGCTTAGCAGCTCCTCAAGGACCTGCCTCCGATTCTCCCCACCTTTTGTCTCTGGATGTGCAGATACCCGGTCGTACTCAAACGAATGATGGAATCTGCCCACCCCAAGCAGTGGACCTTCAAATCTCACCGTGCTGCCGTTTTCCACATCAACTAGCCGCTTAACCATGGAGAATGGAGAAGGTTGACCAACCAAGGCAAAAAGACCCTCCCTGGTGCACGCAGGGTATGGCGTTATTCGCGCGCTACACTAGGCTCTTGCAAGTATTACCCATCCAACGAAAAGGACGGGGAAAAGGTGCTAGCCTCTCTCGTCGCTTTTCGTCGCCTCTCAGGGTTGTGCTTCTTCTCCTCCCCCCTTTCTCTGCGCTGTGCTCCGAGCCGCGCCCTCAGAAATCCAGCCTCCGCAGGCTGCGGTCGCTTCTTTCCCCTCCCCACCAGGCCGACTCCGCCTTGTGATTCGCCTTTCTCCATTCGCCGTCCATAGCGCAATGGGGCCAAGAAGAGAAAGAAGGGGCAGAGAGCAGGGACCGGTATCCGTATCTCCAGCCGCCTCCGACTGACTGCTTATGTGCTGTCGTGTCGTTTCGGTTCAAGGGTCGAGGTTCGAGGGACCTTGACTATCGTGGTCCATGGTCCGAGGTCCGGCCAGTGTTCCATGGTTGACTCCAGGCCCGAACCAAGAAAGTTGGTGGCGTGAAGGAGAAATCAAGGTAGAGGAGCCCTCTAGCCTGTTTATTTTCTATTGCCTCCGTTGAGGGCGTGCCGACGACCGCGAACATATAGGACAAATGGGAGACGATGCGGCAAGATGTGATGCGAGGACATATCGCGGCGCTAGTCGTCGCAAGTGCTGATGCCAGGTCGATGAGATGCGTCTACGGGAGACGCTGATTGATCTGTCTATCCATAGCAGACTATCTCTATCTGGCTGCTTGCTAAAGAAGCGTCGTCCCAACACGGAGCCACAAAAACGCCAGCCTCTGGATCCCATCCACACCCACCTCAGCCCATGTCTAGCCGGTCGTCAATCCAGCCCGTCTTTAGAGACAAGAGGCAGCAGACGCAGACGCAACGGCGGCGGCAGACGCAGCCTGGGAGCCACAGGCAACAGGCAAGCAGAGGCGGGCAGGGTGGGCAACGCAGCAAAGAGTGGGCGAGAAGGACTGCGAGAGAAAGGTACTTGTAGCAAGCCGGTGGATTCTTCCCCTTCAAGTACGCACAAGTACCGCCCTTGTACTGCTCTCGGAGCACAGGCTGGGGTATCTGTAGAAGAGGTCGATTTAACTAACGCCTCTTTGCCTCATGTACTCTTGTTTTTTTCTGCAACTACCTAGCACACACCCACACACCCCCCCCCCCCCTCCCCCCTCCATCTTCCCCTCTCCGACCCCCGATACAACCGCCGACCACCCCTACCATCCGCCCCTCCCCCCTCCCCTCTCGTCTGCCCCAATACCCTTACAGATGAACGTGATGCATGTATGTGTATCTGCGAGAGTGTGGTGTAGGTAGCTAAGAAAGCGCACAGAGCAAGCAAGCAGGTGCCAGTCTAGACGAGGTACCTTCATGACCCGTCGGCTTGCTTTCTTGCACCACAATCTTAGATCAAGACCTTCGTAGTGTACACCCATTACGGATACATTTACAACAGACACATCCCATACCCATCAAGTACTTTTTTCCCCCTTCCTTGCCTTGTTTGGATGGAGCCACCATTACCGTCTCCATGCATGGACACATCTCTAAACTACCTAAACAACCCATGCATGCCTGCCAACCCTCCACCACATCTGCGTATATATCCTTGTCCCTCGCCCCGGGACTAATCGTCTCACCTCGAACGACTTCATCATCACTTTTTCTCTTGGGTCACAGTTGTTTTTTTAAAAGACCAATTGGTCCGCGCAATGGCTTGAGTTTCCATTGTCGTCTTTCCTCTCTGTATAATACCTTGTTTGACCCCTCCTCCTCGGCCATCCTCCCCCCTTCCAACATCCCATACACGCGGCCTGGGTGTTGGTCTTCCCTCTTGCCCGTGTCACTCTTTGATACCACACACACAACGACGGACGCAGACAAGGCGCTCTGGCAGTCTTGTCCACTACCTCGATCGTTAAGGTCCTTCTAGATAGGAAGAAGAGACTTGAGGATAGAGCGGGGAAAAGAAAGAGAGGCTTTGGAAGCAGCACGACGACACATACACCCCACCCCCCACCCCCCACACACACACATCTTTCTCATCGAGCCCACGTCCTCGAGAGTCTCGACAGCCATCCTGTAATACTCTTGCCCTACGAGCGTAATACCTTGGGGGTAGCAGAGCAGTTATTTGGAGACGCCGTCCGGAACTCATACTTCTAATTCACCTTTTCGGTACCGCCTTGAGACCTAGTGGAGGGTTTTCTTTTTCCCCCTTCTGGGCTGCCGCATTTCCGCAATCGAGCCAAAGTGGGGCCATTTCATCTGGAATCAACACCAGATATCAAGAACGGCAGGAAGTCACCGAGCTCCTCCCAGATTCACCGGGTCGACCTCTGCGCACAAGAAAGGAAGGCACGCTAAAGACCAGGAATCAATCCATTTGCCACCTTGATCGAATCCAACCTCGTCTCTAAACCCTCTTCAACCACCACTGCCAACTTCACCCCGCGAATTCTTGCTCGTGGCCTCGTTGGGTTTTCCCCCTCAATCTCCAACACATCACAATCCTGCCACTCCTCGGAACGTCTCATACATACACACCCACATCGAGGCAAAACTCGCAGAAGTGCATCATTATGGCGGCGGTCATGGATCTCTTTTGGCCTCATTTCGGCTTTGGCTGGTCTCCCAGCACCTGGATGTACCTCTTCATTGTCCTTTGGTAAGTCACAACCACCATTGAAGAGTTTCCTTTTGCACTGCTATTTCACATATAAAGAAAGAGAGAATTGCCTCTCTTCTCGTGGTTGTTCATGCCGCCAATGTCTAACGCCCTTGCCCAGGCTTCATCGATACACCCGTCTGCTCGTCAACTGTGTCAGCCACTGGGTCTACAAGTCCAAGCCAATCCCAGTCAAGCCGACCTTCACTGCTGACGACGTTACTGTCATCATTCCCACGATCCACAACGTCTTTGAGGAGCTTCGTTCTTCTCTTCTCAGCATCATCTCCTGCAACCCCCAGGTCCTAATGCTCGTCACCACCACTGAGAAGCATGCTGCCCTGGAGAAGCTCGCTAGAAGCCTCCCTCATGCCAACGTTCAAGTCTACTCTACCCCGATCGCCAACAAGCGCCTTCAGGTATGCGAGGCCTTGCCCAAGGTTACCACAAAGATCACCATCATGGCCGACGACGATGTCACTTGGCCTTCCACCCTGATGCCATGGATCCTTGCTCCCTTTGAGGACCCCAAGATTGGCGGCGTCGGCACTTGCCAGAGAGTTAAGCGCGTCTGGGATGGCCCGCTATCCACTCGTATCTTCAACTGGCTCGGCGCTGCTTACATCGAGAGACGTAACTTCGAGATCTCTGCTACCCACAACATCGACGGTGGTACTTCCTGCATGTCTGGCAGAACCGGCGCCTACCGCTCCGAGATCCTCTCCAGCCACGACTTCCTTGAGGGCTTTAAGACTGAGAAGTGGGGCAAGTACATTCTCAATGCCGACGATGACAACTTCGTCACCCGCTGGCTTGTCAGCCATCAGTGGAAGACCTGGATTCAGTATGAGAAAGAGTGCGAGCTCGAGACCACCCTCGAGAACAGCACCAAGTTCCTTTATCAGTGCTCTCGATGGGCTCGCAGCAACTGGCGCAGCAACTGGACCAGTCTCGTCCGCGAGAGATACGTTCTTACGTGAGTATATGCCCTTCCCTCTTATCCTCTGCCTCTTCTTGGCGCTTGATTAGCAGCAGGCAAAATACTAACCCATGACAAACAGTCAGCAACCCTGGTGCACTTACGCTCTCCACATTGCGACCTTCACCTCCTTGGCCTTCCTCTTCGACCCCCTCATCATCCTGGCTCTTTGGAAGGGCACTGCTGAGTGGGACCTGGAGAGCCGCCAACAGGCGCTGTGGGCCCAGATCATTTTCGTCTTCGGCTTCACCAAGGTCGTCAAGCTCATGGGTCTCTTCCGTCGCAACCCAAGCGACATCATCTTCCTTCCCGTGTCCATCCTTTTCGGATATGCCCATGGCATCATCAAGCTCTACGCCTTGTCCACCCTGAAGATGGTGAGTAACTGGTTTTGGCTCAATTATTATTGTTTTGCCTGGAATCAAGCTAATACTTTGGCAGACTTCCTGGGGCAGCAGAGCTGACGGCGACACCAACGACGACATCCGTCTCACGCCTCGTCCTAAGCGAGCCATGAGTCTGACCACACCTCCCGGTGGCCAGGACCTCGTCCGCTACCGCCACGAACGCCAGATGACCGAGAAGGTTGTCGACTGGCACCGCCCTGCCACTGAGTCGTGCAGACAGACTGTTCGGATGAACACATTCCCCGCCAAGGACATCAGGGTTCCGCACGTCACCTTCTCGCTCCTTGAGCATCCCTCGGACTAAGATCCAGAGTGGCCGGAACTTACGAATTATGATACTGCAACGAAGGGAATCATTGCCAGAGGTGAAACAGAACTCTGGCCGGGTGGTAGCCTTGCTTTCCTCTTTGAAGGGAGACGGAGGGATTTTGTTCAGTCGTTAGCCAACATTTTCGGCTACGACCATCATCTTCACATTTCGGCTTTACTTTCCCCCGAAAAACAAATCAACCAAAGTGGATTTTGAGGCGAGAAAAAGTTTTGCTGTTCTTTCATCCTCTTCACGAAGGATACATGCGATCGCATATGGGGGGCCGGAATCACAGCGCGACAGAGCATGTGCATGCGTGTGTCAGAGTATAATTATCAATGGCATCAAATCGACATCATGGGCTAGGAGGAACGAGTGGGTTGGTCATCTGCTTTCAGGGATACATTTCCTCTGGATTCCGCCTAATTTTCTTTTTCCTCTTTTTTTCTATCCAAAACCCCCCCCAAAAATGGAGATGGTAGGATCGTTTGGTTCCCGGGGGAAAAGAAAAGAACAAACCGGGAAGGGCATCGCGTGGCAGGCAGGCAAGCTTGGTTTTTTTTTTTTCCCAACATGATAACCCCAGAGAGCGGCGGCATTCCATTTCTGAGCCATTGCGAGGCATTGGTAGAAGGAAGAGGCAAGGGAGGGGGGCCGCGGCATTAGACAGTTCATCTCTATACCACTATTTCGTGTTCTTTCCACTCAGACAAGGAAAACGGGCTTTCCATAGAATGACGAAAAGAAAGCATATTTCCCACGAGAGGAAAAAAACATTGACATGATTTGTGATACTGGTTTGACAGTTCACAAAACCAGATTTCGATGTGGCTAGTGATGGCGAAGATTCCATGTCTGAGACTTTCGTTTAGACGGAATTTTGATCACAGACCGTGACTCAGAGCTGCAGGAAGGGTATCTTCACGAAGTAAGAAACCAACTAGGTACCTAGCGAGCCAATGGGAATAAACCGGCTCTGCGTTTAAACAAATCGGGGGATCGACTATTTCGATCGCCCCAGGGGGGGGAGGAGGGTTCTGATGGGAAAGAAGAAAGAAGCAGCGGGCAAACAAACAAGCAGAACACATGGATGGTCGCGTGGCCCTGTCCGTTACACAGCAGGTGACGGGCCTGCGTTCTCGTATCCCATCGACGTTGGGCCCCCTCCCCTCTCCAATGAACGGTTTCCGGGGAACCCGCGATATCTGACATGGCCTCTCCGCGTGTGCTTCCTGCTCCCGAGGGCTGGTGAGCCGGTTACACGACAGAGCCAAGGGATGCGAAGGAGTCTTGCTGTCATTAATTCTCCGGCGGACTGGGATGGATCTTTCTTGAGGAGGCGCGCTTTACATTGGGGGCGATGAGAGAGAGGAAGAAAGAGCGAGAGAGAGAGGGGGGGGAGGGAGTGGCTGTGTCATGTTCATGCGCCTCGTGGTGTTGTGTCTTACATGACGTCCTCTCACACTGGGCTAGGTGGGTTTTCTCCAGAGAGGAGGGGACGAGCACGCCGTATTGCAAATCTTAAACAACCACCCGTGGGCGGGGGAGATGAAAACAGCCGCTCCTGCATCTCTTCGCTGTGGTGGTGGTGGTTTCTTGCTCCATCCAGAGCTTTAGACAATGTCTATGTGCTACCGTAGTGCTCTACTACTTTGTTGCACACGCCCCCCTCTTGTCTCACGAGCCCATGAGAGTATGGGCCGATCGGTCTCGTGAGAGGATGTGTATGTGCGTAAATTTTCCGTAGTGGTAGTGGTGCTGGTGGCCGCGGCGGCGGCGGTCGTTGTCTCCGGAGAGAAAGGCTTCACACCCACCCTCCTCAATCCCTACTAGTTCATCGAACGGTTCGAGACTTGTCTCAATCAGGACGGCTAGTAAGACGAACTAAAGATATCCGAGGTCCCCACACTCAACGGGGGGGGGGTAACAAGGTAGGTAGGAGATGGGTTGGGCATTCGCAAACCCCCACAAGGGCATAATTTTCAAATCGGAGATGGGCGATGTCGAAGGAACTCCGATGCGTATTCGTGCCAGTGGTTGCCTCGAGCTTGAAGTCGAGATGTGATGGGTGGTGGATGAGTGAGACACGAAGGCCATCTCTCAGAACCCAATCAGGGCGTACGGACTTGAGCTACAAGGGCGACGACAGGTAGGATTGGCAGCCTCCTCGATGGATTGGGGGATCATGTCCTGTGGCCTTGTTTACGTTATCTGACAGCCCACCATCGTGTGCCCACCCCATGCTCGATTCAAGGCCTATCAGGCTGCCCCTCCCCCTCCCCCTCCCTTCCTCTCGAATCCCTGGCCTTGTCGATGCTGCAAATTGACAGAAAGAGCGTCCCTGATGACATAGTTGAGCCTGTATTCGGATCTCATGGCGTTTCGCACTGGACGAGGTTACGACAGATCTTTGTTCTAGACTCTTATATGGGGCACAAGGTAGTACAATTATACTGTACTGTACTCGAGTATGCTAGACACCCACACGTAGGGATGGGGTCCGTAACGTGCAGAGATGCACGACATCTTATGCATGCTTCGAGAGGTCAAGCCTGCCTAACACTGGTAGAAGGAGCAAGGACAATGTGGAGACTGTATGAAAAGCACTCACCAAGGCGCCTCCAAGTGTCTGACTGCGTTGGAATGCCGAACATGACGGAAGCTGACATGATGAGCCATCACCGGTTGTTGCAGATGTTGGAACACTAGTGGACCGAGTTGGTGGGCTGCTGAATGCTGGGCGCAGAAGTATCGCGGTATTGTGATTATGTGAGTCGCAGTGGAAGTGGCAGTTGCGAGAAAGGTGCTGATCGCATGGGAACGCAGGTTTTCTGGCCATCCAACGTCCGAAGCGAAAAAGAAATAGAAAATTAACGACGAGAGGCCACGAGCCAACGAAAAGAGGTGTAATGAGGATTGACAAATGACTTGGCATGCTGCGACGAGGGAAATATTTGCCAAAGGTTCCAGGAATGGAGCGAGAGAGAGAGAGAGAGAGAGAGAGAGAGAGAGAGAGAGAGAGAGAGAGAGAGAGAGAGAGAGAGAGAGAGAGAGAGAGAGGAGTCTTGTTGACCCGCCGGTACCTTTTTTCTCTCAGTGAGGGTGCCACTCACTCTCTGCAGCAGGAGGTGATGGCGAGCGAACCAATGCGACGGCACGAGTCAAGACGCATTGAGTATGCCAGAAGGGACGGAGGAACGGAGGGACGGAGAGAGATGCCCCAAGTTGAGGTGACGGGCAGGGAGGGAGAAGATAGATCGGGCGAACGGGCCTTGTGACAAGCGCCAGCAGCGCGAGGAAAAGTCTAGTCTGGCGGTAAATACCACGGCGATGAGGATAAGACGATTCATAAGCCTCTTTGGCGTCTAGTGGCGGTGGTCGTGTCTGTCTGTCTGTCTGTCTGTCTGGCCTGCCTGAGCGGTTCTGGGGAAATGGACGTGCGACGACGATAAACTGCGCCAGCCCAGTGACTGGCAAGGCACGGATAGCATGGCACGGATAGCATGGCACGGCGGCGGCAGGCTGCTGGAGGTCCAATGGAACAATGGGGCCACACACACCCCGCGCGCACGGCCGCTGACATGTCATGTCAATAGTGACTGTGGCATGAGCTTCGGTTTTCCTCAACGTCGAGTTGAGGTGGTGTACAATGTGACATCTACCACTAGGAGGCAGGTAGGTGGCGGGTGCAATGCAGATGCCCGTGACGATCTGGATGGAGTCAGGGGAGTCTCGGACTGTACAAAGTGTGTACAATTGTGGCCCAAAGCAAGCCGTCTGACATCCGCTCTCTCAACGGCGCCAACTAATTTCTACCTACCTACCTACCCACCTACCTAAGTCTGTCTACCGGCTACATGCCGACCTACCTCTAGTTAAAGGGTAGATACCTACCTGTTGCCTGCCTTGCCTGCCTTGCCTGCCTTGCCTGCCTTGCCTGCCTTGCCTGCCTTGCCTGCCTTGCCTGCCTTTTCAGGAAGTGACGCACACTCGGTGGGTTCATCTCGACAGGCAATTACGCGACTTATTTGGTCTGAAGAAATGCGCCTTCCTTGACACTTTTGATGAGGGGAAGGCAAGACGGGAAGCGACAAGACAGCACAGGGAAAAAAACAGCAAGAGCAGGCAGGCAGGCAGGCAGGTACCTCGAGGAAGGAAGTTGCCCGTGCGCCAAGGTGTACATACTTGCTTGCCATTTGAGAAAGGTTTCCGTACTTATTTTTTCTTCCTCCTCCAAGTGGGGGAAAGCATGGAATGCAGAGCATGGCGGGGCAGGAACGGGGGTGGGAGGTAGGGACACTTGAGGTACTTGTGTTGCTCTCGACGCACAGGCGGCCGCTGTATCTCCATGACCTGGCCATGTACCTTTTCTTGCTCCCTCTTTTTCCCCCCTTCTCTTTCCTCCATGCCTGTATGGTGTGGTGCAGGTACTTGGCTCGTCTCGTCGTCCGTCCTTGCCCATCGTGCCATCTCATCTCGAGGCCGAGCGGAAACAACACCACACAGACTCGCATCATGTCGACATCCCGTCCGTAGTCCACCGCACAGACATGACACGAGGGGGCGGAAACGGAGTCGGGAGCGGGGATGCGCGAGCAGCATTTTCAGCACATGCAAAGTCTAAAGCGAAGAAAAAATAAAAATAAAATAGAATCGTTCATGGATGTCGAAACGCGCAATCTCCCAACCCCCTCTTCAAATTGTTGAACATGTACGCACGCACTACTAGCTACTACATGACGGCCACCATCACATCATGTCATGCTGAACACCCTTATCCTCTGTTGATGTCCATGTCTCTCTGCTGCAGCAGATTGACTTCTGTGTTTGACCATTGGACAAGCACTTGTCACTTTTCTCTTGTAGATTCCCTGTTGGGTGAGCGACACAGGCCAAGACGGCGTGGTGGCCTCGATGCAACCCACCCTTGCTAGCCACCGCGCTTATCCTTTTCCTGTCGGACCTGCGTCTGGCTGCACCACCGCCTACGATGTACTACTTCTCGATCCAACATCATCATGCACGCAGAGGGGTGGGTGGGGTGGCCGACCAACGATGCCAGTCCCATTCTTCTTCACCTCCGTTCATGCCCTTGGTTTTTTTTTTTTTTTTTTTTTTTTTTGGTACTCTTTTCTACACAACGTACCAATCCCTTCACGACTTCTACTTGTCGAGTACGGAGTACCGCCCTCCATACATGCGATCTTCTTATCACGAGTGTTTTGTGCCTTACGCCACGATACCACCCACCATCCTTACTGCCTGTTTCGGATGCTGAGCGTCTCTACTACTCATCTCCGTCTTTGACGTTTTGCCGAGAACACCCCCGAAAGATTGCTCAAAGCTCCTGCACGAAGGGGTTTGTCTCCTTCTGTCAGCCAGCAAGAGATGCGGCGGCTCTGTATTCACGAGGTTGCAACCTAGTGGATCTGCTGGATGGTTGGTCGCCAAAAGAAGCCTAAATAAATACCTTCGACTCGGTATGCCCGCACCTTGGCTCTCCTCGTCTCTATAACATTACCTCCCAATGGCTGCCCGCCCATACGTCGCCGAGGCGGTTATGTTCCTTGCAAGGCCGCACATCTTGAGGAGCACTAGTAGGTATACACTTGATCTGGCATGGGCAGCCACATGAACCTCCGGTCATGAGCTCCGTGCCCAGCACCAGCTTCGGCTTGAACTCCACCTCCATCTCGAAACCCTAGCCCTGACTCTCCATGATCCTCCGCACGCCTAGTACACCAGTGTAAAAAGAGCATGGAGGCTGATCATGACCGAGGGCTTGGTGGGGTCGACTTAGTCGGGTGGACCAACGTCGTCTTCGCGCAGCCCGCCGGTCCCGTTTCACCGACGACGCGTACGAATACACGGACAGAGCCGGATACTCTTACATTGAACGGGGAATGCGCTTCTGCTCAATGGACCATCGTTCCTGAGAAGCCGTCATCTCCCTCGCTCTCGGTACATACACCCTCGATGTCTCTCTCGCAACATTGAACAAGGCATCAAGTCTGGCTACATCGTGTGTGGACGACGGATGGTCGGTTTCCTTGCGCTAGGGTCCATCTTGCAACACTGATCTGCGGCTGCACTGCAAATGGTTGACATCGTCATGCATCGCAATCGTTCATGCTCGCAACCCGAGATCCGCCGGGGAAGCACCTCGCGCGTTCCAGGCCGCGTCTCGCGCCTGTAGTGCCGTTACACCTGCCTGTCCACAAGCTGATCTCCGCAAACTCTGACCGTCGCAAGCCCGGATGGACAGGCTCACGATCTTCCCGCTAGCCCGCTCTCGCGTCGATTCGGGGGGGGGGGGTGCCTGTCTGGGAGGTCCCTCTATGCCTAGCCAACCCCGCAGGGATAATATCATCCCATGGCGACATCGAACAGGCCAGTTCTTCTTCAACGACCAGGGGTCTTCAAAGGCCCGTGTGCCTGCCAACAACAGAATCGTATTTATGGGGAAGAACACCCACGACAACCAAGGAATGAGAGGCATTGACGGAGTTGCATCTCGAAAATATCCCGGTCCAAGAGGGGAAAGTCCATTCGCTTCGCTTGGTTCACTGCAACCCCGACTGACATTATCATGCAGCTTCGAAAGGCTCGGAACCAACAATGGCAAAGATAGCCCAGCCCTTGACTGGGTGGCCCGCCAGCAATCCTTCGATCCACACAGGCGTCTTCGGCGTTCACAAGCCGTTGAAGAATTTCATGTCGCCGCAAAGGTGTTTCTACCAACTGGACAACGGCTATGCGAATGAGTTTATGGTCTGATCGTTTCAATCGCCCTTCAGCGGCATCGACGACGACAAATCGAACTATCCTGCTTGCATTGCAATTGCAACGCAGACCGAGCACTTCAATGATTCTGCGGACTGCAAGCTCCTCGCAAGACCCGGCTGGCATCGCATTCTTGGCCCATTGACTCGGCCAGTTCGATCGTTTTGTCACGCTAGCTGCACGATGACTGGACGGGTCGGTCTCTGGTGGTCGCTATCACCGGTTATCCGCTCGCTATACTAAACAAGACATGGAGTCTCCGTCCGTTGACGGAGGATCCTCAGGACCCCTGCCACCACCAAAGGCCTACCCCTGTTGGAGGTACAAGCCTAGTACTCGCGATGTACCCCTTAGGTTCTGATTCAGGATATGCCCGGGTATTACCATCCAATATTGACGCTGCCTTCGTCTCGTTGGCGCCAAGATTGTTCCACCCTCGGCCATGGAGCGCGCAGCTCCTGCGCGTTGAGACAGTCCAATGCCTCGCCAGTGGTTGACCAGAAGCTGCATAGTTCGGGCCAGGAGTTGCTAAGATGGTCAGCAAAACTCAATACGCTTATCAGAACTGGAAACAGCTCGCAAGCGCCCGCCAGCCTTCAAGGATAGTTTCCTTGAGCGCGTCATCAACCAGATTCCTTCCGTCGTCACTCGGGTGGGTTTGGAGTGTTCGCTTCGGCCCCCACGTATATCATCTCGGCAGGAGGGTCAACGGCCATCATCAACGTATTGACGGATGCGCGCGAACCTCATTGGAGAAAAGGTCACCGTTCGGAGACCCATGCCGAATGTTCACACCCATTTCCCAGCAATACCCACAGTCGATGGAAATATCTCAAACTCCTTTACTGGCAAATGGGGGCCAGAAAGTTATCAGACCATCGTCGTGGCCTGTAACGATTGAGGCTCAACTCGCGAAGCAACGGGCTGTTGTACCTCGATAGACAAGAGTAGTTGTTGGCGCTCGATCCCATGGCCCCGTTGTGATCCGAGCGAGCCACCTCTGCGGTGGTGCCGATTTTTATCGCGGCTGCGGCGTGCGCCGCTCAAATTCCCTTCGCTCATTGTCATCGAAACAAACACCCCCCCCAAGAACTCTCCACTAAAGACAAGGACCGGCCGAGGCCTGGCCGAAGAGTGGAACTGACGAGCGCTGAAGAATTGACTGGGGGAGGGAGGGGAGGAAGAACGGCCTGCTAACTACAAGTCGACTGGCAGGACCCTGTCCGTCTGCAGACGGATGATGAGACCACGCCCCCGCCTCTCGAGCTATATACTAACCAAACCCCCCAGCGTATGTCTATCAACACAGACCATGGAGCAGGAGCTCCATCACAGTCTCACAGACCAGCAGCTAGTGGTGGGGTGGGAGGGGGGCTAACCTCGAATGACGAGGTTCTGCTTCGCTGCTGTCCTCGCGAACAGAGAAGCATCGGTTGCGAACATGGCTATAGAGCGGTGATGAAGCCGGGCAGGGCAGGGTTTGAGCAGACATGATGCAGATGCAGGACCAGCTCTAGAGCATCTTTGGCTGTGTCCGTCACCTTTGGGTGGCTGTCTTGCGATGGCGAAGCACAACAAGCAGCCGTGGGTGGACCGATGACCAGATCAAGTGGATGGATAATCAAGAACCTATGCTACTGCTCTTGTGTCTGTGGGTGTAAGATGGACCTGACCTGTATTTAGACCAGTTGCATCACGAGCTCTTAACCATCTTGCTTTGTTGCGGGTTTGGTAGAAGTGTGGCGAGCAGGTTTTTCGTTTGTAGGGAGAGGCGACAACAGCTTGCGGCCAGTGGCTTGCGTGTTGGCGTCACATGCTGATGATTTCGCAGCCTTGCACGGGTTTTTCTTGGTGCAACAAACAACTCGAAGACATGCAATCTCCTTGTACTGGACAAACTGTCACATGACTTTTGGGGTCCAGGTGGACGCTAGATGTACGATGTACTTTGAAGGCGTCATGGTATGGATTCAAGCAGAGTAGGATAAATCTTCGTTATGACGTGACAACCGCGCTTGTTTGAGCGACGCACGATCTGGGACGTGGCGAGAGAAAATGGGAAAACGGAAAAGAAAAAGATGGGAAGTGTATGTATGTATTCTGGGCGACTTGCCGCCGTTGCCAATCCAACAGTACACTTTAGACGACGAGCAAGCGTCGGTATGTCAAGCTTCGTTACTCTACCGTCTCGCCGTAATGGTTTTACTCTGGCTGTACCGGGTAGGAAATGGGTGGCGGAGGTGAAGCAAGTGGTATGTTCGCAAAGGATGTGTGATATTCGACTCTGTCGCGCCCCCCCTTCTCTCTCTCTCTCTGTCTCTCTCTCCGCCCACTTCCTCCGCAACGCGATGAAAATATAACACATTAAACAAGGGGGAGGAGATGGCGGGGCAGGGGAAAGACGGTTGGCAATGGGGGCTAGAACGTGGGGAATGAATTGGTTCTTGTTTGGCGAGTTGAGCCGCTGTTGATCTTTCACATGCTTTCTTTTCCCCCGCCTTTTTTTTTTCTCTCCTTCTTTTTCTCTCCCTCTCTCCTTCTTCTTTCTTTCTCCCGTCGACCATTGGACGAAATTCTAATACCGTCCAGATATCTGGATTCCCTTTGATTGGAACGGATGTGTCTTGGATATGCATATGCAGGCAGATTCGTTCCGACGCTGGGTTCGTAAGAATCGCTCAATGATTGTGGCTTGCCGTCCCCGCCCCCAACTGCATGGCTTGAGGCAGGGCTTGAAGTAAATTTGTACACGAACGCCTGGCCGGCTTGGCAACCGAGGCGCAATGTCAAGCTGAGCCGATTCCAAATCAGCTGCTTCCTCTCTAGAACAAGCTCACCTGCTTAATCTCGGGGAGGCCAGCCAGCCAGCAAACAAAATGCCTCAGCGCAACGCCGTTGATGCGGCACGCAGGGCGGCATGCGAAGCTCGGGAGATTCTGTAGCGAAATCCTGCTTGTGGAAGTTCAAGGGCAATTTCAGCCGTCACCCCCTCTCATCCCGATCTGCCTGATGTCGGCATTAGTGCGTCGTGCGGTTTGTGAACTTGTCTTGTCCTGCCTCTCGGGCGCCATTGGGATGTATGACTGAGGAGAGGCGCAGGCATCCCCACATGCCGCAAAGGTACGAATGCCTGTCCGGAGTCCCGCGTGTGTCCTCGGGGGCGGTGTTGGATGAACGAGATCTTCGTGCCGTGGCGTCCAGGTCCGCGTCTCTGGGATGATGGAGCCCTGGTAGGTTCGCGCTTGCTCGGATGGTTTGCCCGTGCGGTCGGGAGGCGTTCGCAGATCAACCCAGTGGCCCAGCCCTGGGGTCCGATGATGCGACGTTCCGCGAGGTTGCTGGATTCCTGCGATCTGTTATCCTCACGAAAAAAAAAGGGGAGGGGCCTTGGGTTCCCTTTGGCGTACCAACAACGCCCGCCATTTGGGGAGTCCAACCGGGGTGCTCGCGAAAAGTGTTCTGAGTCGGCTGGGATCCTCGCCGAGGGCTATGCGAGCGGTTTCCGTGACGAGTGACGGTTGGCCGGCTGATCGCTCTTCCTTCCCGTCGGGAGAGGAATCGAACGGCCCTTTGGACGCTGAGGGTCTAGCCACTGCGAAAGGGATGAAGAACGATTGATATTGGGACGTTGTAGCGCTCAACGCCACTGGGGTACGCCTCAAAGCACATGATGCCTACCGGGCGGTGGCTTGCGGCTGCATTGCGTCGATACCCCTCTCTCATATCTCATCATCGCTCTTCGTATCTTATTATTGGGTTGAAGTTTAGTATATATATCATTCTTCGGGTTTTTGTGCACGGGGACGGCTAGTGTGCATTATTGTTCAGCGAACTGATGATTACGTATGAAGGGAACAGATATCCTTCTCTTTTACACGACGTTGCTCCCACAAATCAGTGTTAGACGGTGGGTAAACGATGGACCAATTCTCTATAGCACAGGTATAATGTCTTGTCTTGTGCTGTTTCAGTATGGCCGAGACTTTCCTTGGCGATTCTGATAGAGTGGAACGCGCGAGTTCTACTCGATTGGACTTGGCAACTCGGCCTTGGTTATGATGAGACGGGAAGTCTCGCCTGCTTTTCCTTCCATTTCAGGAGAAGATGGAAAACTTTGAGAGCCAACCGCAAGTGGCGGAGGCAAACATGTGTGCATCTACCGAAAGACGTGTATCCGGATTTGCCATCGAGACGAGAAACTGCAGGGACGAGTGCATAGTCATCGGGTCAACTACATTGGCCTTGCCACCAACTCAGCAGAGCAGACGATGGGAACGACGAGTACATCTATGAAGTACAAAAAACTTGAAGTATCGTGGCGGAGCAAGACGGAAGCTCAAGACAGAGGAGCAAAATAGACCTACTTGGGGAAGAGAAGGGGGTCTTCGTATTCATCAATGTCAGTTAGCTGAATCTGGTCATATCGTACTACCTGCGCCTCCTGCCGATATGGAAGTTACATTGTCAATTTTCTCGGTACTCAAGCCCAAGCTCGAGCGACCTTTTCTTGCTGGGACCATGCCCTCCAGTTTGAGGACATCTAACCCAAGTCGGGCGCATGTGAAGCCTTTGCGGTTAGCACAGTGGCACTGGGCATCGTTAGGTATATGAATAGTTGCTGATAGTTTACGGGTAGATGTCAAGGTCGATGCAGACCTAGATGATTGCATGAAACAGACACTTCGTAACTCAAAACATGGTCCGATGTCGTGGCATCAGACATTCCGGTTCATTTCAGCGGGAGGAGTCAAATGCATCGGCATCTCTGACGGAACGATATGTATCCATCGGTCCCTCAAGGGAACAAACTCGAGCTTCGGAGTATTACCGGATGAAACATGGCAAAGGCCAAGTAGTCGAAAGTCGCCACATCCGGCTGCCCGGTGAAGGACGGAGCACGACCCCTTAGCACCCGAGATAACTGGGTCGCCCGGAGACGGGGCACGACCATCCCCGCGTCCTTCACCCGAAACCAACGGGTCCCCGCTCGCCCTCGTCTTCCGGCTCGGACTGGGAGTGTTTCCCAGAAACTCCGGTTTGGCAAGGACCGGGATCGGAATACTGGGGGAGGAGCACGCACGCCCTCTCGACCGCCTTCCCACGGCGACGGGTGCGAGAGACCAGAAACAGAGAAGAAGAAAAGAATCGAAGGGGAAAAAAAAAACGCCTTCTTCCGAACGCGGCAACACGTCCCACTCAACCACGTCATCGAATGGTCTCGGATGACCAAGAAGTAATGCTACCGAAGGATTCGGATGGTTGACTGAAGCCGCGAAGCTCATCGGCCCGAAGACAGGGTGGCTTCGGCTAGGGTGCGCGGGGGGGCCTTTTGGTTGGAATATCCGAACCCGGCAAGAGTCCTACGAGACGCCTTATCGCTCCGTGCTTTCTGAGACAGGGGCTCAGCTTACGTGAGGCGAGAGCATCGTCGTCCGCCGCAGTGTGCACCCCCAGTGGCCGTACCCGGAGCGGACAAGCCCTCCGTCGGCTGGAACCGTCCCGACAGTTGATCAAAGGGAAGGGGCGCCGTCCACCTAGGAATGCCACAGGGGCAGAAATGATCAGCGGAATCTGCCGGTCGAGGATTCGGGGGCAACGTGGAGAGGATATGGGGGCGTGCTGCACGGGAGGGAAACGAACAAAAAGGTTGTTGTGAAGGATGGGAGGGAGTGACCGAAGACATGAAAACGTCCACCTAGGCAGGTGAAGGCAAGACCTCGTACTTGTCCATAAGCGTAAATCGCTGCCAAGAGAGACCGCCCCCTTCATCCTCCTCCACCCTATAGACCCCCGGAGCGAGTCCTCCAACAACGTGGGGGGACTTCCTCGCAGTGTGTTCCAAAAACGTATCTCGGGATCAAAGAAGCATGTGTGTGGCAAAGGCCCTCTCCCACCTCGTGGGCCATCGTACGTTGGGCTTCGCACACATACTTCCGTACCCACGTTTGCGGAAAGAATAGGCCACACATCACTCTATCAGCCAAGCCGCCATCACCTTTTGGCTTTTCCGATCCCATTCGGCCGTGGTGACCCACAGGTGCCAACAGCAACAACAAAGAACCAACAGGATGATGGGGGAAAGGCGGTGTCAATAGAGTGTGGTTGTCTGTCAATTGTGGCCCTAGTGAGCCTCGTGCTGGGCAATCGATCGTACACGTACACATGCGCACGATGTAAGCAGGCACATCAATTTGCAGCCATTGTTCTCGAAGCATCCTCTAAGAGACTCACTATTGACTGCGAGAGAAGGACAGTATAACGCTTGTTTGTCTTTATGCTGAAGAATTAGACTACATGGTTCATGATGCCAGGCAGGACGGGACAGGTGAAGAGGTTGCCCCTCCGATGCGGGCGAGGTGGACAAAGGAGAGAGACAAGAACTTTGACAAAAGAAGAGAAACGGTATCCACAATCGCTGCATCCCCAAGTTGCGCATGATCATGGCCAAGCAAGAAGAAGAGAGTTTTCCCCCCAAATGCCGCATTCGTAAAAGGAAGGTGAGAAAGACGGGGAGAGGGGGAAAAAAAAACCTAAAAGGGAAAAGGAAGAACGGTCGTAAGTCGTCAAAGAAGACAGAGCAAAAGCATTCGTGGGCATTAAACTTTTCCAGCAAGGTATAGTATGTTTTCCCTCACCGCATCCGTTACCTCTCCTTGTCCTGTATACACGTAGGCGACGGTGCTAGGCCAGGCCTCGGGATGGGGCAGTGGCAGATCGATAACGTCTCCCGTCGTAATGTGACCAGAAACAATGAGGGCTGCCAACACCGGGAGTGAGGTTCGGGCGTACTGGAGATCTGCGGGTGGGTTGGGCGTTAACCTTGGTCTGCGTGCTCCCGGGAAAGGAGAGGGCCGGCTTCTGGGGCTACAGCCAGAAAAGTTCAAGTCCGCAAACGTCTATTGGGGATAAACTTGGGTGAGACACTACTTACGAATGGGCATGGTGGTAACGCCACGCGACGGAGCTGTTCGGGCATCTCCAGATTTTAGTCCACGGCTGTAAGGAAGCGGGTTGAGTGCCGCGCTGCTCGACATCCTACGTGCTGCGCTTGGCCGAGGTGCTGAGACATTCGGTAGTGGCGCGGTCTTGAGAGATTGCAGCGAAGGCCGCCGCCTGTGATCTACCGAAGGGGAGCTTGGCAACGGGTCTGGGATAGTGGAGCGTAGCTGCTCAATGTCGAAGGTGCGCTGGATGAGAAATGGCTTGCGTTCCAGGGCGCGAGGGCGCACGCGAGCACGGATCGAGGTCTGGTGAGATGGTGTTGTCGGTGTAGGCGGCATGTGTGAGGGTGATGAATCGCCGGTCGAAAGGTCCGAGTTGGTGCTGGCATCAGACTGCCGCCGGAGGGCCACTGCTTGGACAAAGACGTCGGAGGTTTTGGCATCACCCAGATATACGTGGCCCCATGCCCTTAGTTGTTCGAGATGAAGACGCTTCTCAGCGTCTTTTGACCTTGCGAAATAGCTGGTCCCGGCCTCTGACTGCCGTCGCTGTACCTCTTCGCCGAGGCCGGCTAGAAGCATGGATCGAGTCTCGGATGCGAGCGTCTGTCTCCTGTTACTGGTGGCGGGTGGTGATACGGGGGTTGCCGAAGGCGGAGGACCCGGCCGGCGCGGACTTATAGGTGCGGCGGCCGAGTACCGCCTCGCATGGCTTGTCGAATGTTCTGCGAGAGGGGAGAGGGGCCGTGGCCGATTAGCAGACTTTGGCGGGCTGAGGTCGACACGTTGTGCTTGGCGGATTCTATGGCTGAGACGGTCGACCATGGCTCGCTCGTGTTGTCTCATGGACCCATCGTCGGAGGGGAACACGGGCATAGGCAAACTTTTGGGTGATCGATCAGAAGAACTGTAATAGGAACTGGGGGCGGGAGCTCTGCCGCCTGAGCGAGGAAACCCGCCGAGGTTATACTGAGAGCTCCATAGAGGGTGGAGATTAGGACGAGGGTGGTTGTCAACCGGGGTAGCCATGATGATGGGGATGGTGGTGGTGGTGATGATGATGAGGTGAGCACCACACAAGCTTCTGGCTTGTATCAAGGGTTTACGGAAACAGGAACAGAGTCAAGTCAAAGCTGGAGTGACAGCGAACGGTCCCTGAGATGGGGATGTGCAACCAGATAGAATGTATAGATGGTATGGTGGTGATGAAGACAGAATCTACAACCCTGTAAGGAGTTGACCAAGGGGGGAGGAGCCTTCTTATGTTTGGCGGGGATGGACGCGATGGGAATTAAAATCTACTAGATGAAGGATGACCTTGTTGCCCTTCTCTCCATGTCTCTGGTTTCTTCCACCTTCTTTTTCCAAGCCCGAGAGAAAGACCTTTGCGCCAACTGCCGGGATCGGGAAATGAAAGGATCGGTAGGGTTGGCAGGCCTCTCAAAGAACAAAAGGGCTCAGCTAAAGGTACGAACGGCAAGGAGGAGGGGGGTTCGACTGGATGGATGTTGCTGATAGAGAGGAGGGTGTGTCTTTCCAGCTCCCGCTTGGTTTGCAAAGAAGACGGCTGGGGAGTGCGGTGAGTAATGCAGTCGTCGACTCTCATTCAACATTGGGCGGTTGCGGCCAACACACAGCCCATGTCACTGTAGGTGAGAACAAAGGAGGTGAGCTAGGTAGGCATGTGGGTTTCCCAGAGCATAGCCATGGGTGACGGGGGGGCTTTGACTGGGAATTTCTGCAGAGGACCGCAGAGGAGAACAAAGGAAAGACACCATGTCTGCGCTATGATTCGTCATGTTTCTGACCAGGCAATTCAGTCTCGAGGGTTGGAGCTACACCCTGTCCGGGCTCGACGCAACGGGCACGTATTGGTACTCTTCTGTGATGTCGCCTCTCGTGGATGAGCAACCGAAAATCTAGTCGGTCATCGAGAACGGGCGAGAAGCAGTGTCAGAGATAGAGATAGAGGTAGAGATAAGAGAGAGACAGAGACAGAGAGAGAGAGAGAGAGAGAGAGAGAGAGAGAGAGAGAGAGAGGGAGAGAGGTGGAGATGGGGAAATAGAAAGAACGCAATCAACACTGTCGAAGCTTGTGGGGTACAGGTGCATTGGCACTAGCAGTTGGACTAAGCTGGGCTTGCCGTCCTTGGCATGGCTGTATTCGTAAAGGTAGCTGAAATTAGTAGCTGGTTCGAAGCTGGCGAGCTGCTGTCTTCAGTTGCCCGTGGTGAGGCCGAAAGGCAGTGTGGAGGCGGAACATCAACGGTGTCGATTGTGTCTTGCAGAGTGTCTTGGACGTGTGCATCGCCGATGGGGAAAAAATGGAAACAGCGGAACAAAACAATGTGGAGGCAGCAAATGGGATCCCTGATATTGATGCCTGGCTAGAGGGAGGTGAAAGGAGCGGGCAAACTGATGAGCTGATGGACGGATGGAATGAGACAACAGCAGAGACACACGGCGCCCGGAGAAGACGCCAGGAATGCGAAAGTTTGTGTGTTGCGCCTGATGTGAACCTGACCTTTGGCAGTTAGTTTCCTTTGAAGGGACGGATGGCACCGGGAATTCCAGCATCAGGCAAGGTTTCCTGCCTCCGTGCCTCCGAGGCCATTCTCGGGGTGGGCCCGTAACCACCGTACCGCACCGTACCGCAACGAGAGCCTGCTGATTGGGTAACAAACGCGCCTTCCTGTCTGTCCATGTTTGCGACAGGGGGAAAGGACGATGCTGATGCTGATGCTGATGCTGATGCCAAAAAGCTGGGTGGGGCAAGAGGGAGCTTGGACCACCCCTTACTGCTTTCTGGCCAGAATTACGGATACTGTATCCGTAAGCTGCTAGCAACTTCGACTGACGACGTTGCACTCACCACTTACTTGCAAGCTCAGAGGGACCACATCGCCGGCAGAGCAGGAACTGGTTGCTTGTTCTTTTCTCTCTCTCTCTCTCTCTCTCCCCCCCACCCTCTCTCACATACATCCTACCTACCTGGGCAGGCACCTACCTACCTACTCGGTAGCCAAAGGCAACCCGTATTGCTCTTTGTTACCTTCAAACTCCTTTTCGGGCCATGCTTTGAAATCCCCTATTTCTTGTTTCTGTCAGAAACCCCCTTCTCACTCTGTCCTCTGACATACTCTTTGGAGCCGCCATCGCAAACATGTCTGACACTACGGCCGTGAACTACAAGAAGCTCAAGGAGGACTTCGTCTCAAACCTCTCCGGTGGTTCCACTTCTGAAATCAACTACGTGACTGCCGTCGCTCCCGTGCGTAACTATACTCTTTGCTCAAGAAACCTTGAACCCCCCCTCTTTCTTCCTCCTTTCTCTTCTATACCAGCGCATGCATCCAGATAAAGCAAGCTAACATGCGCGTCTCCCGCCGCTTCAGGTCGCCGTCCTGCTATGGTCCGTCCTCCAGTCCCGCCAGTCCTTCTTCAAGCCATACACTGTGCTGGGAGCTGCCCTCGACTACCTCCTCAACGTCACCGCCATTCTCCTTTCCACGACTCTCTACGCTTCCTCCCCTCTTCTCCTGAGCGCACTCCTCCTCGCCCCCGCCGCCTTGACCTACGCCTTCCCTCCCAATCTCGGCGCCAGTCGCAAAAAGCCTGCCATACCCCCCAATGCCAAGTCCAAGGCCGCCGCCGCGGGCACCCCTAAAGCGTCGCCTTCGGCGTTGCCCGTCAAGCCGTTTCTGACGCACTATCGCGGCAGCATGCTCGTCGTCACCTGCATCGCCATCCTCGCCGTCGACTTCCGTCTTTTCCCCCGCCGCTTCGCTAAGGTCGAGACCTGGGGCACCTCGCTGATGGACATGGGCGTCGGCTCCTTCGTCTATAGTGCTGGCCTTGTCGCTGCGAGACCTGTCTTGAAGGAGCGCGCCGAAGGTAGATCGACGCCCCTGACGACGCGTCTGTTGCAATCGATGCGCCATTCCTTACCGCTGCTTGTGCTGGGTGTCATCCGCCTGCTCAGTGTCAAGGGCCTCGATTACGCCGAACATGTCTCCGAGTATGGCGTGCACTGGAACTTCTTCTTCACACTAGGCTTCCTGCCGCCCTTTGTAGCCATCTTCCAGTCCGCCCTCAAGATTGTCCCGAGCTACGCCGCCCTCGCCATCATCCTCAGTGTTCTGTACCAGGTTGCCCTCGAGAGCACGGATCTGAAGGCCTACATTCTGACCGCGCCAAGAGTAGACCTGCTTTCCAAGAACCGAGAAGGCATATTCAGCTTCTTCGGCTACCTGGCCATCTTCCTTGCTGGCCAGGACACGGGCATGTACGTCCTGCCTCGCAGCATCAACCCCAAGAGCGACAGCACCCCTTCCACCCAGCGGAAGACGCTTCTCTTGACCATGGCCGTGTGGTCTGCCGTGTGGGCCAGCCTTTTCTTCTTGACCACGAGCTACAGCTATGGTGACGGGTTGAGTGTTTCGCGTCGTCTTGCGAACCTACCCTACGTACTCTGGACAGCAGCCTTCAACTCGACACAGCTTTTGGCCTATGCGGTTGTCGATACCCTCTTCTTCCCATCGTCTTACAACGCCGCCGACGCCAAGGCGGAGGGGGAGGCTTACGAGACTGCCACAAGCAGGGTCCTCCGTGCGTACAATCGTAACGGTCTGTTCCTATTCCTCATCGCCAACGTCTTGACCGGCCTGATCAACATGACCGTGCCGACGCTACATGTTGGACCGCTAGCGGCTATGAGCATCTTGATCGCGTACAGTGCGGCAATCACGGGCATTGCCCTTTGCCTAGATGCGTACGGCATCTCCATCAAGTTGTAGCGTACCTGAGAATACCCAAGCTTGTATATATGACAATCAAGATCCAGTTCATATGATTCGCGACCGCCTGGGTTAACAAAACACGAAACAGCAATAGCCAGAGGAAAATTCAGCATTGCTCCCAGAGTCCTCCAGGAGCGCATCACGTATACTCCAAGGCAGCAGCATAGGTATAGTTACAATCCTGGGGATGTCACGTGTCAACAGCCTGGGACTAGACTGCGCGACCCCTTTTGGATGATGAGCCGGGTACCAACAACAACAAACGCCTCGGGCCTATCTCGACACATCCCGGGGTGGGGGGAGGCGATACGTTGCTCAATTCAGCCCGCTGCGAAATCGCAGTCATAAAGTGATGCACTACAGCTTGGCAGGATCCTACGTCGCAAGAGGAACTGTCCCCCGAGGCTGGTGATGACATGACAGAGCGACCTGCATGCCGGTTGTACGACTCCAGCGAAGACTCATCATGGCATGAACAAAGCCCTCCCTACTCGCCCGCACAAACCTGGCCAATGCTGCTCTTCTCCCAAAGAAACCAAGAGCGCATTGATGTTCTTCCTTTGCCTGGCCCCCTCGGTCCAATAGAGTCATCCACTCCGTCGGGTTTGGAATCATTCTAGAAAGTAAGGTGGGACTGACTGGGAAGAACAGGGTGAAGGCAAACAGGAAACACGGGTGGCAGACTGGGTTCCCTATCCATGTTCCTCGGGAACACCGTTGGCCGACCATAGACTTTCGCATGGTTGAACGCGTGGACTGCATGCATGTATGTGTGCTTCCTCCGAGTTGTGGCGCGGCGTGAGTGCCCCGCATAGGATCCCGATCTGGTCCAAGGACGACGTTGTGTTTGCTTGCCTGCTAGGGTCGTCCTGGAACTATGTTGACATTGGGCAATGGCTACGCAGTAATCGACACGGATGGGCATAGATGGGACGTGGTTTTCGCGCGATTAGGTATCCGGGTTGGTGTAAACGGGGTTGTCCATGGGCGCCTGTGAAGTTGGGGGAGGGGGGGGGGGATGAACACCTCCATATTGGCCCGGTAAGCCGCCAGCCAACTGATAAATTTGGTTCTCACAAACTCAGTTTGGGCTGCCACAAGGTGATGTTGTTAAAAGAGTGCCCGTCGCGCTCGCAGAAGAACATGGTAAACAAACCATACAAACAATTCAGCCTCCAGCGGGCGATGAGTGACCGTCCCGTTCTCGTTAGCGAACGAAGCGGCGCATCGTCTGATGGAAAGCTAGGATGATGTCACTGGACGACGAACGCCGCTAGGGGCCCAAGTGCCGAGTTTGGCTGGGCTGACCCGGCAAGATTTTCTCAATGGGGCAGCTCGCTTGATCCAGACCCGGGGAGACAAATAAGAAGACTGCTGGCTTGTGCCTTTGCAGGATCTGAGCAGCCGTGAGGGAGATGCGACAGTTGATGGATGCCAAGGGGCCATTCTGCTTTGAGCCTTGCGCCGGAGCAGGCTGACCCTTGCAGCACACCATGCGCTTCATTTCCGACATCAATGCTTGGTCGACTTGACTTCACTCCAAGAGTACGGATAGGTAGACAGACTCTGCGGAGTCAGTGGCAGACGAAGGCCATTTTCGATCTTTTGTTGGCGGTCTCGCATTTCTACGGAAGAAAATGGCCAAGGCTTGCCGAGGCGCTGCTTGAAAGAAAGCGCTTTTTGTGAACCGTCAGCCCTGGGTAGGCCCGAGCCCAGTTTATCAACAACAGGCGCTCGGCGTAACGTTAAGGGACCCTAGGATGAGTAAAATCGACAGGGTCGCAAAAGATGCCCAGCCTTATATAGGATGATCAGAGGCGCCTAATATCTAAAACCAGCTGTCACCGTAGATTCTGGCGTTTCCCGCTGGTAGATCTTCCGATTCGAGAGACAAGCGTATGCTCTAAGTGCACGAGGAGCAGAGCCGGAACCGACGGTATCTCGTTCGCGTAGGTGGGGCGATGGTAGGGCGAGCGAGCGGCTGTGATGGATGCTTGTCGGGCGAATCATGATGTCAAAGGGGTTCGGCATGAAGGAAGCAACTGAAGGGGGAAAAGATCTAGAAAATTGCTTGATGACATAGCTGGATATTTCGTGCATGGGTCGCGTCGTCAATGCTATGAAGATTACCAGGCAACGCTAGGCATAACGTCCAGAGTACCAAGACAAAGGCGACTGACTTCATTAAGTCAAGGGATGTCGCTGTTAGACATAAGTCAATGTCAGGCATCAGTTCCGGCGGGCTGGTGCGCATCAGGCGGCGAAGACGAGATAGTGACGGCTTCGAAATGGATGCGTGGGGAGGTCAGCAGCTGAACGAAATTCGTTGCGCAAACATCAGATCTATGAAGGCAAGGGGAAGTCAGCCGTCCGGTCTCGCAAACACCGACCGATAGCCAGTCAGGCTCTGGACAGCAATTGAAGAAATGCATACTGACACGTCAAAGCAAGGGACCTCGCTGCGACCTTAATTGCAAAAAACAAGCAAGCCTATGCCGCTATGCCACAACAAACAAGATGGACCTTCCTTGTCTTCGCATAATCGCGTCGTGGATGGTGGAGCGCAGAAAAGACCCCATTTCGTGCTGTGTTGTCTCCCGTAGTATACGAATACGCGATTCACTGACTGGAAGCGCCACGCCCCGTCAACAACGCATCTCCCCTGGAACTGGCTACAGTCAGGGTAGAATAGGATCGGATGAAATGCAAATCGTTTGCAAACGAACGCTTGTGATTGACTCTAGCGCCTGCAGCAGCTGGTGCTTCTGATGATGATAAGCGAGAATGGCAAGACCCTGGACCATGTTTCCATCCTGGCCCCTGTCGCGTAGATGGCCAGCGCACTGATGGGCAGGGATGAGGGACGTTTTGTTTGGAGATGACCACCTGAACACACATGTTAATCGTGATGCGACTCTGCTGCATGAGCAAAGGGTAGAGATCAATGCAGGCCGAGATGCGTTGTGACCTTGAATTTCAGACAAGCACTCACCGTCTGCATCCGACAAGCTTATTGGAGCCGGACGCATTTGCATTATGCCTTGTAGCTAGTTCTCGATGGTGTCATGCACTCTGGGCTTGGAGGATGATGTGATATTGCTGGATGGCCGGCCTAGGCAAGGTGTTGCTCCTTTCGTTATCATCGAACGAGGTGGAGTGCGGCGTCGAGGCTTGATGCTGGCTCGCTCGACCGAGTCGAATTGGGGTCACAAGACTTTGCCGAGGCCGAAGTCAAGCTCCTCGACTTCTGGTGAGAGGCGAGCTAGAGCAGCTAGAGCGACTGGCAGAAATTGAGTCGTGGAGACCGTGCCTGGACTTGTAGAGGGTAAGATGCTTTTGGGCAATAAACTATAGGAGGAATAAGCAAAGGGAAAATTTGGTTGGGTGAGTAGAGGGAAGGTACCTACCTGCCCGAGGTAATTACTTGAATGATATTTACCGTCCGGGTAGGTATGTACCGGCGAGATAGGTAGCCAAGGCAGGAAGGAGTGCTCGCATGTTGAGCTTTCCTTTCCGTATCTGCACCTCTCCTTCCTTCTGTCTCATCACCGCGCCCGCCTCGCCCTCCTTCATCTCTTTCTACCCAGGTACCTTACCTAAGGTAGGTAGGTCGCCGGACACTCCCCTCCCAATTCTCCACATCCTACTACCGCGCCTACTCGAGTCAACGACCGACCGACAACCTTGTCTGCGCGTCTGCGCCGGGCTCGAAGGTGGTCGAGATTGAATTCCAGGTGCTCCCTTCGACATTCACGAGTAGAAGACCGAATACCTACCGCCCATTATCAAGGCCAATGCACACACCAATCATTAGCGTCGAACTTCAGGAACCGCGCCAGCAGCAGGCCAGGAGGCCAGCAGCCCACGTTTCTTCCGCCTGTTGTGCAACGCCCTCAGTCTTAAACTAACACAATTCACCTCCGACCTACAACATGCTCGTGCTTTGGCTGAGACCCGAAGTCAGACAGGCCAAATTGTGACAAATTAGATTCGTCAATTTCTACATTGGGTGGCCTGGTCGGGGACAAAACCCCCCCCCCCCCCCCCTTCTATTCTTCAGATTGCCGTCACCGGCCGTCGCTCCCGAAAATCCACCTTTTCCGTCGAGAAGCCTCCCCGCGTGCCGGTCTCCTCTCGACAGTAACGGAAGGGAAGGTCAATTCATTCCGAGCGTCGCTACATAGAGGCAATTATTGAGAACGAGTAATCAATCTTCGATACCCATGGGCCACGGAACCAAGTAATCAACCAAGCTGGATCGGACACACCACCCACCAGTCCCTTCTCCTCAAAGGAAGAAATAAGCAACAACAAGCAGCTGTCCATTCTCCCGGCATACGCCACCCATCTGAACATCCGACCGAGGTGGTGCTTGGACAGTCGTAATAGGAGACTGAGGTACAGCTACAAGGCGGCATTTCCCCATTCCTGCTTGTACAGTCTGAGCGGCAACGGTCAAGTCTCTAAATTGCGGCGGTAATACAAAGCTGATAACCTTTTACGGCCATGCGGATCGAAGATCTCTTCTTCCCTGTCCCCCGTGTCGGCTCAGCTCACTTCTGGGGAGGTTCAGCCCAACTCGACTCCATCTCCTCTCCCGTCTTGTCAACATCGCAGACATCCTCACCGGGCGAACCATTGCAGTTGCAAAACCCGTTTCTGAGTCTCCTGCAACCCTCCTTCCACTTGTATCGCGACCGGTAGATTGCCAGGCTTGACGGCAGCTGCACCAACGCTTAACCTACCTAGCCATCGTAGCAATCTATCAGTCGTCTGTCGCAGTCGCGGTTGCATGCTGCAGTGGTGGGCAGCATTAGCGGATATTAGCGAGTATCTGGTACCTGCATCCGCTGCTAGGTTGCATGTACCGCCGCCGCTCCCTTTTTCCCGCTTTTCCCCCTCCCCAGGCCCACGTACGTCTCCGCCTTCACTTAAGTTAAGTGAAGGCGGTACTTCGTACTTGCATTACATTTCACCCCTGCAAGTACACGATACGCCCGAGGACCTACCTTGGATTCGGCCACGACGGGACCTGCTCTCTTCATCTGGGCAGCTCATTCGCTCACCCGCCCGCACGCACGCCCGCTCGTCTCCAATCTCTCTCTCTCTTGCTCCAGGACTCCCACGCGCGCTCGAGCTCCCTCTGCTTTGCTGGACTGGGCTTTGCTGGGCTCTGCTGGGCTGGGCTGCTTCTTTCGTCGCGATCCGCGTTGCGCTGTTCCAAATATCGGGCGTCCTGCAACCGGCTCGTCCCAAGTCTCATCTCGTCAATTTTACTCCAACGAAAACGAGGAGAGTCTGACCGTCCGTTTGTTGTCACTCTCTCTCTCTCTCTCTACCTCCCTTGCTCAAAGCCAAGACAAGGTCCATTTCCAATCCCGCCTGTCTTTCACTCATCTGGTCCGGCCACCCTCCAATCGAATTGCCCTCCTCCTCCTCCTCTCACCTCCCACCGCCTCTCTTCCTCCCCAACTTGGGCCCTCCCCTCGCCTTAATCCCACCTCTTGTACGAATACCCCGACTTCTTAGGACGAAGGGCCTCCTTCGTTGGTTGTCTGTGTCAGTCTTCCTTTGTGTTGTCTACCGCTAGTCTCGATCCCACCCAAGGCAGAGAAGCGCACCGTCGACACCTTCGTCCATCGACACAATCCTCCACACACAGACCAGGGTCCGGGCGCTCATTCCTGTTGTCCCTGTTGTCGTTGTTTTCGTCCTGCATCTTGAGAGCTTATCGCTTCTCGAGCCAGGCTGAACGTCCTCAATTGGGCTGACAAAGGGGCTGTTTGACAAAATATCGGCTTCCCACCAGATTCCGGCCAGCCTCCTCCTCCCTTTGACTGGGGCCACCTCACCGACACAGCTTCCCGCTGCCTCCGACTCACACTCTTTGCCCCCTTCCTCTCCCTCTTCTCTCTCTATCTCTCTCTTGCACACGCTCACTCATCTCACCTACTGTCTGTTACCCGTTTTGGTTTCGGACGGCATCTAGGGCAAGATTGAAAGACAAGAGGGCACAACAAGTTCAAAGCTGCATCGATCAGTTGCACAGCCTTTTCACGTCAGAGTTCGTGCGCTGCGTGATCTCCCCCCCTTGTCGCGTCCTTGCTCAGCGTCGCTGCAGCAGCATTGACTCGATCCCCCCTCCCAAGACGATTGTCGCCGACACATTTCGTCTGGGTCAAGCTGCAATACTACAGCAAACAACAAACCACAGCAGCTCTCGGCCAGGGAAGTAAAACGAAAGCGACTCCTTCCCCCTTGTACCATGAGGTAGACTGGCCCGGTTCATTGGTACCGTAAAACTGTCAACGGCACGACCTACCCAAGGACCATAATACTGAAGCTCCAATCGGACTTGACCGTCCCATCCCAAATCTGGACGAGTTAATTCCTGCAGCTCAATAATTCCTACGTCCTGAAACCTGGTGCCCAACGAGCAACTTTACTTCACAGAAAAGGGAAATCTATCGCTTACGGATTCTTCTCTTCTGCATTCTCCGCCAGCAATCCAGCTAGCCAGCCTCCCTTGGCTCCTCCCCCTCAAAAAACGCACCAAATATTGTAGACCGACTTCTTAGCGGCATCTGCGAAACAAAACACAACAAACTAGGACGACCCCCCAGACGGAACTCTATTTTCGGCGCGCTTGCGTTTCCAGTGTCGTCGCTAGAGCATGTCCTCGGCCGCTTTGCAGCCTACCCATCAGACATCAGCTTTGGCATCACCGCCTTTACTCGCAGCTTCATTGAGCAGCCGCCAGTACACGTCGAACCACCCCGACCCGACCCGCGAGGCGTACAATGCCAATCTGCAAAACAACATTGCCTCACTCGCACCTGCACACCGCCCCTCGAGCCGATCAAGCGAACTCGGCGCGTCTGTAAACAGTCCGGACCCGGCTTTGCCCATGACGTCCCGAGCGGCTCCCGCCAGTTCCGTCGCCGTCGCGCCTTCCTCCCTCGATTACCACCAGTCTTCACCCGAACAGCGGAAAAATATGCCTCCCATTGCCCCCCCTCGGACGTCTTCGACGAACTACTCGAGTGCAGCGGCCACCGCGACCACGAAGAGACGCGATCACGCTGCCGACAAGGCGACTTCCTCACCGCGACGTGGTCAAGCAGATGCTACGAACGGCAATGCCGACTACACATACTCTGACGACGGGTCCGCGTCGCGCAGCAGAAGATCGCATCAGCAAATGGCGCCCGATTCACCTCATCGGTCTACTGGGAACAGGCCTGGAAGCCAGCCTACAGTCATTCCCGTCCGATCACATGCCCCGCCCCAGACAACTGCGTCTCCCAAGCAGCCCTCGCGCGAAGCGAGCGAGGTGTTGAACAGAATGGTGATTTCTCAGCCTGAAGTTGATATCGCCCGCGAAAAAGAGCGACTGACAGAGGCCCAACCTGCTCACATCGGGTCATTACAAGATGATGCTGCACCGCCCCCCGTCGTTGCGATGACTGATCACGATGATGGCAGACGAGGAGTCAGAAGCCGGCACGAGCACTCTGGGAAGCGTGAAAAAGTAGTTCGATTTGGCGACTACATCCTCGGCAACACAATTGGCGAGGGTGAGTTCGGAAAAGTCAAACTCGGCTGGAAGAACGATGGCGGTGTGCAAGTGAGTCTACGACCCGCTACGGCCCCCTCCCCCCTGGAGTCTTTGCTAACGAAACCGGAATAGGTCGCAATCAAGCTGATCAAGCGAGACAGTGTGGGCAATAACCCCTCAAGGCTAGCAAAGATTTACCGTGAAATCGCTATTCTTAGGGGCATTTCCCACCCCAACATTGTTCGCCTGCATGAAATGGTCGAGACCGAAAGGCATATTGGTATCATTCTTGAGTACGCTTCTGGAGGTGAATTGTTCGACTATATCCTGAACCACCGATATCTCAAGGACAATGCCGCGCGAAGACTCTTCGCCCAGCTTGTCTCTGGTGTCGGTTATCTACACAAGAAGGGCATCGTCCACAGAGATCTCAAGTTGGAAAACCTGCTTTTGGACCGGAACCGTAACATCATCATTACTGACTTTGGCTTTGCCAACACATTCGACGCCGAGGAAGAGCTTTCCGAAGAGGAGGAGCTGAATCTCGGCGACCGCGAGTTCGTCAAGAAGCTGGGCCTGGACAGAGTCAAGACCAATGGCTCGAGGAAGGGTGACCTGATGCAGACTAGCTGTGGCAGTCCTTGCTACGCTGCTCCGGAACTCGTCGTTAGCGATTCTCTGTACACTGGCCGGAAGGTCGATGTGTGGAGCTGCGGTGTTATTCTGGCAAGTATCTCATTCCAAGCGCTGTCATTCCACAAACTAACTGAAACAGTATGCCATGTTGGCTGGCTACCTCCCCTTCGACGATGACCCCGCGAACCCTGAGGGCGACAACATTAATCTACTGTACAAGTACATCGTCAACACCCCCCTCACCTTCCCCGAATACGTAACCCCTCACGCTCGCGATCTTCTCCGGAGAATACTGGTTCCCAACCCGAGGAAACGAGCGGATTTGTTCGAGGTGGCTCGTCATAGCTGGCTGAACGAGTACGCACACGTCGTCGAGTTCATCACAAGCAGCACTACGACACCGAACGAGATCCAGAACACAACCGTACCTTCGGAGGACTTCGTGGAGGAGCCTGGTATTGGACGTAGCGCATCGGTCCGCGAGGCCTCGAAGACGAAGGCCAATGCCCCTACTTCGGTCGGAGGACTGGCGAGCAAGCATGCCAAGATCGATACGGATGCAGAGGCAGCCGCCATTGCGAAGCAGCACAAGGACAATAAGCGTCGTACCGTGCAGGTCGAATACGTGGCGCCAACAACACAGACTCAAAGAGGGGAGGCGGCTCCGTCGGGCAGCAAATCCCGGGCGCGCTCAAACAGTCAAGGTCCGGTGGAGGTCGCGGATGGCCAGGCACTTCAGGACAAACCTCTCCCTAGAGACCCTCCCGTCTCGCGAGACTCGTACAGGGTCGCCAGTCGGCAGAACACGCGCCCGCCAAGCTCTCATCGGAACACGGCAACGGCTCCTTCAAGGCCAACGCGCGAAACCCGCGCGACATCCGACAACGCATTCGTGTCCTCAACGTCGAGCGTACCGGCGACCGGCAGACCCCAAACAGGAAACTCGATGGCGTCGGGTTCTATGGGACTGGGAGCCGGGAACCGCACATCGTACAGCCAGCCAATCCCCCCCGCCGTTGCGGGCACCAATGCTCATGGCCGGATTCAACAGCCTAGTTCCCAGGAGCCTCAGGCTATGGGAAGGCCCAGTGTCAGCGTACCCTCAAAGTTTGCTAAGGTTGCAGGATTCGCCGCAGAGCAGCAAGCCGCCCAGAGCCAGAGCCAGGCCCAGACCCAGACCCCGCCTCAGTCGAGCGATGGTAGAGGTCACGGACACAAGCGTTCCAACACCATCGGCTCTCTGCTGGGTCGCAACGGGTCCATTTTTGGGGGTAAGAACCGCAGCAAACGACCCGAGTCTCAGATGGCAGACAAGAGCCGGAAGTATCCTCCGGTCAGCATGCCCAACAACATGCCGGCTGAAGGTCAGCCCCGCCCCTCGATAGACTCGAGGACGTCGAGACACTCCTTCTCCCGGAGCTTCGGAAAGAAGCGAAGCGGTAGCATCGCCGGTTCCCAGACTTCCCACGAAAAGCCAAACAGAAGGTTTTCGTTGATCCCGCAAACTTTCTCGCTGAGGGCCATTGGCTTAGGCAGGGATTACGACCGGCCGCCGTCGGAGCCTCAGTCTCAGCCTGACCTGCCCATTCAAGAACCCCCCGAGGTCGACGAGCATGGACGGTACGTGGATCGACAAGGTCAATCGCGGGGCTACGATGGTGGTCACGACCAGGGGGGGTATCGACAGCCTCCCGGCTCCAACTCGGCACCGCAGCTTCAGCATCAAGATTGGCAGAATCAGCAACAAGATTATCAACAACAGCAGGAGCCGCAGCATATGGGCCCAATCGGGCAACCCAGCTCTGTACCGGGCTATATGCAACAGGGTGCGGTTCTCAACACGGGTTCGGAATCGTCGTTTGAGAATGGCTACCAGCAAAGAAGGCAGTCGAGCGCAGCATACCACGGTAGCGGGTTTTCTGAGTCGGAAGGCTACGACCGACAACAGCAGTCCAACTCCCCCCGTGGAAACGGCCGATCCAGCTTGTTGCAGAAGAATAATAAGAGATTTACGGACGCAGACTACACCGGCCACCAAGGCAGCAGCGGAGCCGCCAAAAGAGTCATGGATTTCTTCCGGCGACGGGGCAAAGCGAGAGGCGGCGACGAGAGATAGGACACCCTCGGTGCTCTCGATTGTTCACAGCCTATTATTTCGAAATCTAGACCGTTGTGCGGTACCCGGTCGTCTCAGATGAGCCTCTCTCCAGCTCGACAAGTCGAGTGTTGAGACGGCGGATACGAGGGACTCAACCCTCTCCCTCCCCCCCTCTTCCCCTACTAAGTTTGAGGCTATAATGTGCGAATACCAAGCCAAGAGGAGACCAGTCTGGTTGTTTGGCGTCATTGTCAGATGTTCATAGCTGTCTCAAACGTCTGCTGCATTGTTGGCGAACGGGCATACAACGTCGGAAGGAGTTTCTTTCATGGGTTCCCTCTCTTCGCTTAAACAGGGAAGCTTGTTGGTTTTAATCGCGTCGCTAGACAATGGTTCATGAGATGGTAGGGGGGGGGGGGTTCTTTTTTTATTATTATCTTGTTCGGTACAGATGGGATGGGTGGTGTTTCCTGCCTCGTAGAAGGAGGCCTTTTTCGTGGTTGGTCTAACCCAACATTTTCCTTCTTAATTTGATTGCATCACAGCGGCGATCCCGGTTGCGTGCTGGCGGCGGACAAAGGCGTACCAGGAATACAGAAGGGGAAGCAGAAGCAGAAGCAGAAGCAGAATCAGAACGGAATTTGACTTGCGAAGCGTGTCATGTAGTATGCAGCGCGTCGTGTACCTAGTGAAAGCTGCGGGCTTGCAGGCCTACCGGTCGGTACAGGACGTGCAGTGACGGATGACAGAAACATAATGAGTTGTACTCCGTATTCAATGGTAAATCACCGACAGGGTCCCCCATGCGAGAATGAAGTCATTTTCCCTTCCGTAGACATAAGAGGGCGCCGAATGAGACCCGAGGGGACCAACGGCGCTGATGACAGGATGACCCCCCTGTATGGCTTGGCAGTGGTGGCCAAGAGGGCCAACGGTCCTAGTGTAGTTCATGAAGTTGGCGGTGGCGTCTGGATATCGCTGGGGTTGCATGCGTGTTGTGGCTGAGCGTGGCGCGGCGGACTAGTCATTCTTAGAGCCGGCCAATCACAGGTACCGCCTTATCCACCAATGAGGAGGCGAATGAGAAGCTGACGTCACTTCTGGGCGCGTGTGGGCCGGCTTAGTGTACTGTAGGCATCTCTCTAATGCTTACTCGTATCCGTAGATAGGTCTCCGTACTGAGTGTAAATTGAAGATTGATAAGCCAAGTCTGAACATTTGCCGAGGGAGCGAATTGGAAGCTCGAATTGGATTTGCGCCGTCCCCTTCCCCCTGCAGTTACGTAGTATGTAATGTTTTTTCCGGAACAGTTTTGGGTGATGCGTCTTTTGGGCGCCCCGTTCGCCATATTGCAGGACGAAGTTGGGATTAGAATTCTGGAGCAATGTCTCCCTTTCCGGGATTGCCCAATGAGCTCGAAGGAGGACCGAAAGGTTCGTCCAGACGAGTTGCTAGATAAAGGGAAAAAGAAAGGGGGGGGGGGGGGGGGGGATTTCACTGCATCGCAGGCGTCGCAGACGTCGCGGGAGTTGCAGAAGTCGCAATTAGGTTATGGGGATCCGAAGGGGATCGGACCAAGGTACCCAAAGGGTGCATTTAGGTCGGATGGAAAGAGGGCTACCGTGTTTACGGTCGTGGAGGGAGGGAAGCTAAGGAAAAGTAAGGCAGGAAACGGCTCCCTCCCCCCCTATTATATTTTTTTCTACTCTTCTTCTTTTTCGTTCGGCTAGGTAGGAAAGCTTCGTGAGAACTGGGGGTTTGGAGTCGTGGTTCCGTGCACCGTGTGTATGTATGTATGTATGTATGTATATATGTGTGTGTGTGTGTGTGTATGTGTGTAGATGTGCCCTGAGCGTACACAGCCTGGGCATACTACGACTGGGCTGTAGTAGAAGTTGGGAGAGCGGGCATGGCTCCATTCCCCGTCTTCGCAGTCCACCCTGCGGTGGTTGAGGCTTCGTAGAGGGTGCGAGTAGCCGGGTGGACCGCTACTCTGCTACAGAGTGTGCGACGCAAGAGAGGGTCGATATTCGCGTCGAGATGCCCGGTACACGCGTGTGTTTTTCTTAGGAGTGTCAAACGGGAGGTACGAGGGTGATCCCCGACCTGTAAGCAGCGTGCCACTGGGGTGGAACCTGGCGAATTGACACGGCTTGGTGAGTGTTTGATTCTCTCCCAATGTGTGTTCATGTGTACACTACGCATTGTGGTGGTGGTGATGGTTTCCATTTCCGACAAGAAACACACACAATATTCGCTCCTGCCTTTGACAAGGCTTCTTACAGTTTGTTTTGTTCGTTTCTTTTCTTCCCTCCCTCTCCGCGGCAGCAAGGCGACACACAAAACATGCAAACGCATTGGTCTCTGGGAGAGATGGGACCGTTCTCGGCATCCGGTCTCCGTTTCGTGATTCGTGTGCACGATGCGTTGGGCCAGTCCATCATCTGGATTCGGCCGCCCTTGGCGATTCTTGGCGCACGTTGCGAGTGAGGGCATACGGGCAATACACGCCCACTCGCGGTTTTCTCTGTTTCTGAACAATCTGAAGAGTCCTGAGGAGAAGGGGGGAGGAGCCAGTGAGACCACACTGCGCTCGATGAGGCTCGAGCGGGTTCGGTTGGAGCACCCCGTTCCGGCCCCATGGATGTTTCTCGGAAGGGGGGCGGTAAGCCTCGAACAGTTCTGGTTTCCAGTATTTGGGATGGGCAGGCGTCAATGTGGCGTAGGTTCACATAACTCTCGCGAACATGTAGTTGCCGTGTACTGGGCTGGGGCAAAAGAGGTTATCCGTATTCTTTTTCTTCTTCTTTTTCTTCTTCTTCTTTTTTTTCTTCCTCTTTCTCTTCTTTCTCTTTTTTTTTTTATATCTCATTTTTTCTACTTTGCCTCCCCGGAAGTACCCAGGGAGCGAAGGTTGGGCGGAGTGAAGTTGCTCTACATATACAGAGTGGTTTACGTACGGTCTGGTCTGGTGGCAACGAATTGTTGCCAATGGCCCTCTGAGGCTCTGCCCAGGGGCCACATGCGGGCGGGAGCAGAAGGAGAGTTTTCGTCAGAAGAGCATACACACCGCTGCTGGTGCATGCAACTACGTCGAAGCGGAGGCAGGGATGGGTTGATGGAGGAATGGATATGGGAGGTCACGAGGGAGCATGTCGAAAGAGAGTAAATCCCATCCCGCTCCCCGTCGAGTCAGTCTTCCCCTGCAGTGTAGTGTAGGTCCATGCCTGTTAGTTTAATAGTTTCCGGGTCGCGGATCCACCCGGACTCTTTCGAGGGCAGGGTTGGGTGAGGTAATGTTGTTTTACGCTAGGCTAGGTAGTCAAACTAGGTATGTACACTAGTTGGCGAGACTGAGGACAATGTAATGGAAGGCGGGTGAATTAAGGAGGACGCAACCCCCGAAGAAGGGAGAGCCTACCCCCTGCAGTGAGATTGGCGGGCTGTGATATCATATACCGCATTTGCTGGGTTGGGGGATCTGCTACTGGTAGTTGGCTAATGCATGATAGCATGATGAAGGCGATGATGACAATGACGACGGTGGATGGGTGGAACGAGTGGCAGCATGCAATTCGTGGACGTGTGGACGTGTGTACATGCATGCATTGGGTCCAGACTGGCCCGTCATCGTTGTCTACCGAGTACGGAGTGCGCTGTACTAAGGTAATACAGTGAGTGTAAGTGCCAAGACAATACTCAGTAGGTACAGACCGGTTTTTTCCATGGCAAAAGCTTGATGGGCTTGGCTTGGCTTGGATGGACGCGAACCCCTGTCCAGAACGAACTCTGAGAAATGCTGTGCCCGTCAGCCTGCAACAAACAGTTGTTGTACGAGTAGTGTACCGTATATGGAGCACTTTCATACTTTATCATACTCACCTACCTACCTACCTACTCACTACGGTAACACATGCCTACTTGGAGGCTGCGCTTTGGGCAACCCAATGAGACCATGGCGGGGGGTTGCCCACATTGCCGTTTGCTGATCGCCGGCGGCGTTGCAGCTCTTGGGAAGGCGGAAACAAAAGGATAACCCAGTATCAAGCCCCTACCACTCGACCAGAGGACTAGAGGACTAGAGACGGAAGTGAAAAGAACGAGGCGAGAATATAATAAAAATAAAAGGAGGAGTGAGGGAGAGTACCTACGTAGTAGACGAGATAGTGTTGTGTGTGAGAGTGGGTGGGAACCCGTCAAAAGGTGAGGCTATGGAGAACGTGTGTGGGCGCAGCCATCAGTCAACCTGCCCGAGGCTCCACATAGTCATTGGGGACTTACTGTATCTGGCACTGAGCTTCGCTCTCGATACCATCGGCGGTTCATCCACTAGGATGTTTCGACGTTGGCGATTGGTTCCCGGGCATGCCAAGCACGCCGACAGGGAGTCCTTGCTTGTTTGTTCCTCCTGGCGTGGGCCCCAGCTTGTTTTGCGTGTCTGTATCCCCTTTGTCTGTTTATGTTCTCCGAGTCTGCTTTGCCTGTCTGCGTAAGTGTCTGTCTGTCCCTCTGTCTGGGTACGTACCTAGGTAGGTAGGTAGGGAGGTAGGGACGACAAGGAGGTACGTAAGGTACAGGTACAGTACCTGGATACATCACACTTGAGGAAAACGTTGGGACGGCGGTAACGGGGGAAAGCCTACCGCTGCAAGGACGGGATAAGGATTAGGCATGCTGCGGACCCGCACCCCCGTCCGTGGCCTGCGACGTTGCCTTTACCTTATGCCCACTACGTACCTACCTGCTCTCACACACACACACACACTCTCTCTCTCTCTGTCTCTCTTTCTTGACCACGGCTTCGTCGCGCATTTAAAGAATCCCTTATCTTCGTCACGTCCGACCACATTCCCTTCCGAATTTCTTTCTTCTCTTCCCTCTTGTAGGCCGCACTTCTCACTCTTCCCCTTTCCGAAGCTAAGTGGTCTTGGAAACAGTTCAGCCTCTTTCGAGCAACCAAGCGAATGAATAAATAAGCTCGCGTTCGATACCAGAAAAAGATATCCCATCCCATCAGTCGCCCTCCCGCCGAGACACGAGTGTCCGGTCATCTATTTCGATGAAGAACGACTCTCCTGGACCCCCTAATACAGACAGCAGACGCTCTGGTGCACCTGGATCCTCGCATGCCGCCCGTCGCAGCCCCCGTTCCAATCCTCGAGACGATTCAGCTATACCTGCAGGCATAAATGCCAATCTCACTCCTAACTTGCCCAGCAAGTCGTCCACCTTTCCCGCCCACCAGCGAGATACCAGTAACACAACCTACACCACGGATCCCTCCGTCAGCAGGAATCATGGCGCCGCCGGCTCGACCCTCGGCCACGCGGACGATGTCACCGACAAAACCAGCCCCCGCACCACCGAGGATGTCGCCGCAAAGGAACCTTCGGGCCAGAGGCCTGTCCTAAGCGACGCCGGCGTCTCCTCGCAGGAGAAAGGCAACAACACACCCTCCGACCAGAAGCCAAAGCCCTCCGTCTTCACCCGCTTCTACCTCACCTCTAAGATGATTCTGTTCCACAGCTGGGTCAACCTGCTGCTCATCTTTGTGCCCATTGGCATCATCGTCCAGGCCCTCGACCTCAACCCGGGCCTCGTCTTCGCCATGAACGCCATCGCCATTATCCCGCTCGCCGGCCTGCTCAGCCACGCCACCGAGTCCGTCGCCAGCAAGCTCGGCGACACCATCGGCGCCCTGCTGAACGTGACATTCGGCAATGCAGTCGAGTTGATTATCTTGTAAGTTTTTCCCGTCTAAACCTTCACTCCTGAGTCAGTCCTGTCAAAGGCTGCCAATGGTGTGGTTTGAGTTGAGTTAAGGGGGGGTGTTCAGAATGCGAAGGTTTTGGGCTCGGCTTGGCAGCTGTCTTGGCCGTGTCGCACCCTGCATCTTTGGCTTCCAACCCTCAGCCCATGTATATCTTGGCGCGGTCTTGGCTAATGCTTATCTTCGCAATCTAGCATGTATGTTCATACTTACCCTTTTGCCGGTGGCCAAGATGAGGGACGAGAGAAGTCGATTATCCAAGGAAAAAGACATTATCCCATAAACCGAGTCCCAACCCATGCACAACTTTCCGTCCCATAGCCTTGGTGCCACTGCTCCAATTGGTGTTTGAAAGTAAATTTGGTCCTTTGCGGTTGACTAACGTGAACATATTTTTGTGACCAAACAGCATCGCGCTTGTGAAGGTTTGTTACCCCAACTCTCGTGGGCAGGCGACCCTAGGCTAACATTGCGGACAACAGAACGAAATTCGAATCGTCCAGGCTTCCCTTCTTGGGTCCATCCTGGCCAACCTCCTGCTCATTCTGGGCATGTGCTTCTTTCTCGGTGGTCTGCGCTTCCGTGAGCAGGTTAGTTTGGCCGACTCGACGCTACTTGGAGCATTATACTGACGACGCATATCAGATTTACAACAGCACCGTCACGCAAATGAGTGCTTGTCTGCTGAGCTTAAGCGTCATCAGCTTGGTCTTACCGGTACGTCCCCCCCCCCCCCTCGCTGCCGATTCAATCATTCGGGAAACTCATACAACTGCAGACGGCTTTCCACGCCTCTTTCCAGAATAGTTTCAAGGCCGAAGACCAGACTTTGAAGATCAGCCGTGGTACTAGTGTGGTGAGTGCTCCGCTTTGAAGTTTTGATTGGAATTCGTTTTTTCTCATCGTGACTAGATCCTCCTTCTGGTGTACATCTTGTACCTGCTCTTTCAGTTGAGGTCCCATGCCTACATGTATGAGTCTACTCCACAACACATTGTGGATGCCGAGTCCGCACCGGGCCCGGCCATCGGCTTCTTCGACTTGTCGAGTTCCGAAGATACATCCGATGACGACATGGACTCGGACAGCTCGGACAGCTCTCGCGGCACCGTCCGCAAGACAATGAGAAAGGTAATGCGCGCCGGCAGAAGGCGCAAGTCCAGTGTGGCATCTGTCAACGTCGATGGCCTCTCCAGGACCCGCACCTCTTCTGTCGCCACCTCTAACGGCTCTGAGGGGACCGGTAGCCGTCCTAATATACCCCGTTTCAACTCGGGTGGCAGTGATGAGGCCATGGAGGAGAGCCCACGTAAACACCGCAAGCACCGCAGGCGCCACCACAAGCACAAAAAGTCTAAAAAGAGCTCTCGCGGCGGTGTTGACACTAACGGCCACGAGCCCGTTACAAGTGGTCAGGCCGTGACCTCGGCGCAGCCCGGTGAACCCCTGCGTTTCGACTTTGCTAACCAGGGCGCCGCGCCCACGAGCGAGGCCACCGAGGCATCACAACCGAACCCTCGCGCTAGGCCTGTGTCCGGCCTACGCGGTCTATCCATCAAGAGCTTTGCCCCCGCGGTCTTCACCGCGCCTCCCGATCCTTCGACCATCGCTCCCACGTCTTCTGCGGGACCCGTCCCTCGCGTTCGCCTCGGCATCCGCCGCACCAACTCTTTGCCCGACCGCCTGAACCAGTACGGCCGTACCGTCCGCGCGCCCGGTGCTATGGTACCGCCACGTGCTGCTGCGGCTGCGGTCAACAGCGGCCTCGGCGCTGACAACAAAGCCGACGACGACGATCACCTATCCCGCACCGCCGCCATCCTCCTCTTGCTCTTTTCCACTGGTCTCGTTGCCGTGTGTGCCGAGTTCCTTGTTGGTTCCATCAATGAGGTTGTCGAGACCAGCCCTCTCGGCGAAATCTTCATCGGTCTCATCATCCTACCCATCGTCGGCAACGCCGCCGAGCACGTCACAGCCGTCACCGTCGCCATGAAGAACAAGATGGACCTCGCCATCGGCGTCGCCGTCGGCAGCTCCATCCAGATCGCCCTTTTCATCACGCCCCTCGTCGTCATCATCGGCTGGGCCTTGGACCGCGACATGACGCTGTACTTCACCCTCTTTGAGACCGTCTGTCTGTTCGTTTCGGCATTCATTGTCAACTTTTTGGTTCTCGACGGAAGGAGTAACTATCTCGAGGGTGCGTTGTTGTGCGCGACCTACATCATCATTGCCGTAGTGGCCTTCTTTTATCCCAACTCGAACGAGGCTAGCTCCATGGGTGCTTAAGCATGTACGCGGACACTGCCAGGCGTTCCGGCGGTCCCTTGGCCGATTCGGTTACATTGTGGTGGTTTATGGAGGAGCGGTTGTTGGTAGAGTACAACTTACGAAGCTTCACGACCATTTTGTTCTTCTGGTTTTTCTTCACTTCTACTTGCCTGTTCGGCACTTACTTGTCGTATGGCTCCTTTTTACCCGGGGATGGTTTGGGGATGATCTTATTCTTCGCAGAAGTCGGCAACACTACTGCCAAAACTTCTTTCAATAGCAGTAGCCATGGTGACATTACCCCGCTTGACAGCGATCATAGGCGTTCACCCTATGTCAAATAACAATTGACGTTTTTATTTTACGAGTGCACGCCCCGCGCTGCCTGGCTGTGACCACCTCGGTTGCCCCAGGTACCTACCCGTCTTGCGTCTCAGCATCGGTGACATTGCTGCCAAATCAAATCAAATACTGTGTCGATAACATGCGCTAAATCCGCACCCAGCTCAAATACTTTATGATGAAATCAACTCGCGACGTGCCCTCGATCCAAGCCGTACTAGAAGTTGAGAGAGTTGGGTGACATTCGTGTTAAAAACAACTAACTTAGGCCCACCGGGTAAGCTTAAGCGTTAGCTGCGCCGACCTCACCCAACCCAGTTTCGCCCGGTTTAGCCGGTGATGGTCAACGCCCTTATGGGAGCGGTTACCTACGGGCGGCCTCCCCGATGGATGTCGCGGCGGTGGCTGAGGGTTTTGTCGTGGACACGTGTTGTATATCCGCGAAGCCCGTTGGTCATACACAAGGAATTTCTAATCCTCAAAATAAACGGCGATCCGGCCGCTTGCCTTGATCATCGGACATGCAGGAAAGAGGCGAACGATCTGTTTGGCATGACGACCAGAAAACAGCCGAATCCCCCGACCCAGACGCTGCCTATTGGGTACCATTTGTATTTGTCCTACCTACCGTTGTAGGGAGCTGCAGCGCCTTGCGGGGCAACCATGCTGAGTAAAGGTGGATCCACTTGCCTATTGCGGACAGCTTCACTATGGGTTTGTAGGTACCTAGGTAGCTTTAGTGTCTGCCCTGCCTGCCTTGAACCACATCATCACCACGACATAGCCACTCTCACTTCTTTTCATATGACGCCTCATCCGCCTCCCCCCCAAACCTGCATCACCGCTGCATCTCGTCTACATCTCATTCGTGACGCTGACGAACTTGGGCTATTCGAGATTTTTCGCATTTGATCAACCCGAGTCGCCTGGATCCCCAGTGTTTCAAAATCCCAAAGCTACCTTCAAGCTTTGAGCTCTATTCTGACGTCAAAGCGTTCACCTCTCCTCACTGCGTCGGTTCGCACGAAGAACTGCATAAATCTCTTCCGAGAGCCTATAACCCGTCCTTCTTCTCAACGATGTGTTTCGGAGGCAAAGCCGACAAGGATGACAGTCTTGCCCCGCGTCCCTCCCAACGACCTCCCTCGGCCCAGCTGGACAGTAAGATGAACAGCAGCCAGCAACCGCACTGCGCGCCGCCGGCTGGCCCGCCCCCGGCTCATAGCTCGGGTCAGGACTATGGCCCTCCATCCGGCCCTCCTCCGAGTCAGTCATATGCATCTCCGAGCGGTCCGCCACCGGGTCGGACGGACGACTTCGCACCCCCTCCAGGCCCTCCTCCGGCACATGGAGGCTACGCACCGCCGCCTGGACCTCCTCCTTCTCATCGCCAGGACGAATTTGCAGCGCCTCCCGGCCCCCCCCCTGCCCGCAACGACTACACGGCTCCTCCGCCGGGTCCGCCGCCATCCGATTCCAAGCCAAAGCACGACTGGGAGGCTGCTGTTCCCGACACCACCCTCTTTCCGCCGCCGCCGGCATTCTTCAGCGGCTTCGACCGTTCGCCCGCTAACAATTCTACAGAACAAGAGGCCGAGGCAGGCGAGGCCTGGATCAATCAGTACCCTCTCGTAAAACCCATCGACCTGGACCCCACCGCATTGGAAGCCCTGCGCACTCACAGGATATGGCTGCTCCAGCCTCAAGGATTCCGCGGGACCATGAGCCAGCCTGTTTCGGGCAAGTGGGAGGTCACCACGCAGAGGAACGCCCCGGATAGCACCATCATCGGGTTCCCGCCCCTCTACTCTGTCAAGACACATTCTCCCCACGCCACCGGCCGTCCTTTCAAGGTCTACTACGAGGTCAAGGTCCGCGGCTCGGCGAGAGAAGTTGACCTCGCCCTCGGCTTCACCGCCCTTCCCTATCCCAACTTCCGACTTCCCGGGTGGCACCGCGGCAGCCTCGCAATCCACGGCGACGATGGGCACAAGTACATCAATGACAGATGGGGCGGCAAGACCTTCACGGACCCCTTTCGCCCCGGCGAGACGCTGGGAGTCGGCATGTCCTTTACCGCCCAGGGTGGCAGCATGAGAGTCGACATCTTCTTCACCCGCGATGGCCGACTGGTCGGCAGCTGGAACCTACACGAGGAGAGTGACGCCGAGCAGGACCTGCCGGTCACTGGACTCGAGGGATACCACGACTTGAGCTGCGCCATCGGCACGTTCCAGAAGAACGAGTATGATATCATCTTTGACCCAAACTTGTGGAAGTACAGACCTTGAGAATGCCGGTTGTCTGAATCATGGAGGCATGAGAGACGGCAGCTCTAGACTTCGTTGGGGCAAACACTCGATTCTTTGTCCTATTGTGGCTTAATTTTCAGCTCGTACTATAGCTATATCTTGGCTCTTACGTCTATTTCCTCCCACCACGGATACGCACTGGGTGAATCTTTCTCCATTGTCTCCTCGAAGTGAGGCGCACGCTTCTGCATAGAACTCTCCATGCCTTCCTTGCTGTCTTTCCCGTTGAATAGGTCAAAAAAGATCTTGCTCTCCAGCAAGTGCGCCTCCTCGGGCGATTCGGGTGATCGCAGAATCATATCCCGCATGACCCTGACGGCGACCGTGCTTACGTTCGTCGCAATGTCCTCCGCAATGGCGAGCGCTCGCGACAGGACCTGCTCCGGCTCGACGATCTCGCTGAACAGGTTCTGTAACAGGGGGCTCTCGGCCGGGTACACGGCCCCCGTCGTGACGAGGTGCAGCGCGGGCCCGGCGCCGATGAGACGAGGCAGGCAGAGCGACGAGCAGGCCTCCATGTTGAAGCCCCTCCGGCCGAAGACGAAGCCAACCTTGGCCGCCCTGGACACGACGCGGACGGAGGCGGGCAGGGTCATGGTGATGCCCACGCCGACGGCGGACCCGTTGATTGCGGCGACGATGGGCTTGGTGCAGTTGTGCATGGCCAGCGCCACGACGCCGCCCGTGTCGCGGTGCTCATCGCGGGTGGTGCCTTGGAGGCGGACCGGCTGGTGGAGGTCCATGCCGGCGCAGAAGGTGCGGTTCTCCGGGTCCGAGCTCGTGAGGACGATGCACTTCACCCGCGGGTCCGCCGAGAGCAGGGCGTAGGCGCAGACGACGGAGGAGGCCATCGACTCGGTGAGGGCGTTGCGGGACGTGGGGCGGCCGAGGGCCAGGATGACCACGGGGGTCGTCGGCGTGGGCGAGGAAGCCGGGTGGTGGGACAGGCGGACCTGGGGGAGGATGAGGGTGTTGTAGCTCGTGGGGAGGTCGGACATGGTGATGGTGGTTGGGGGGGTGGTGGATTCGAACCGATAGGCGGACGGGGAGATAGCGTGAGAGAAATCCGGATACCTTGTGCAGCATATTGACGGGTACCAGGATCAATCCTTTAAGAACAATTTGACAACTTACAGGGTACCACGGGACCTGAGGTGAAGGAATTATGATTGGGTGCACAACTTATCGTAATGGCCACAACGAGCTGTGCTGATCCTCATTTTATACACCACCTTGCCTACTCTGTAGACTCCATCACGGGGCTGGCGAGTTTACAAAAATAAATTTGAGACAAACTCAAGCGTTGTATACAACGAACTCTAAGATGCAGTCGTTGACGAGTATGTAATGATAGACTGAGTAATCAACAGGCCTGGTGATGACTACGATTTGTCGCCGCCGGAGGGGCGGAGCCACCGAAGCTCACCAGGCTCACCTTGATAAGGCCGTGATTACAAGACAGTCCCCACGACCGTGTGAAGGATCTTGGCACAGTACGGCTGACTCGACCAACCACTTGCGCAACGTCGAGTCAACCCCCCACGATCCTCGACCCAAAACGCATTCGACGCTGATGCGTAGGCGTTCTTGTACATGAAAGAGCATGGTCTATGATTGGGACGCCCACGAGAAGCTATGTTTCCAGCTGTACATCAACGAGAAGAAGTCCCTCGAGGACATAATGGATTACCTCAAAATCCACCATAACTTTGCGCCCTGGTGAGTCAAGTTGGTTCTCGGTGCCATCTTGTCCCCTCCGCACTCCGTGGCTCTCCCGCCGGCCGGACCGTCTCCGATCCACCCAACAAGCGTCCCTTGACCGGTCCGTGGGAGGAGGGGCAGAAAGAATCTGGGGAAAGTCATCCTGGGCTAATCACGATGACGTATGCAGCAAACGAGCCTTTCAAGCACAGTTCCGTAAATGGGACTTCCCCTCGAAACAGAACCCCGCCTACAAGAACGACCGCCTCGTCGCTCGCATCAAGGAACTATGGGAGCGCAACCTGTCGCAGAAGGAGATGCTGGCGGTCCTGAAGGAAGACGGCTTTGAAATCAAGAAGCGCGAGCTGATCCGCGTGAGGACCAAAAACCGATGGCTGTTGAAGGTCGCGAACGGCGAGCGGTCGAAAGACTCGCCAGAACCCAGCTCGCAACACCCGCTGATGGCCGACGAGTCTTTCGAGAGCCGGGACAATGGCCAACGGCTGTCGCGTGCGGCAGGGGATATGACCCCGGATACCTTGACGGACCACGAGTTGCTGGGGACTCTGTCGAACGAGGTCGGCACTGCCTGGGACCAAGACAACAACAGGAGAAAAAGGCGGCGGCTGAAGGCCTGGGAGGCTGCATCGCAAAATGAGTCTATCACCCCGCGGTTCCCTTCCGAAACCACCCTCGACGAGGCCAAAGTCATCCTCGGCCTGGCCAATGACGTCTACCGACAGGTGCGGGCCACGTTTGCGCGGCTCTGTGAAGAGTCGAGCATCGTCAAGAAGACCATTGCCGGCCCAGACAGATGGGACGCCGTCAAGAGCCGCCTGATCCAGGAGACACCACAGCTTCAAGCCGTGATGTGGCAGTCTAGGGATAACCACGAGTCCAAGGTGTTGGCGCTCGACGTCATATGTACGGACATCACAAAACGAATGCGGACGCTGGATAAGCGGATCACTCTAGCAGAGGCAAAGAACATCATCGGCATCAATCCCGAGGAGGCGAGAGACCTCCGCGCCGCGTTTGATAAGCTCCTGAGGGACGAGGGCCTCAGCTCCAAATCGGAAGCTGGCCCTGCTCAATGGGACGACCTCAAAAGGAGGTGGATGGATCAGTCAGACCTCATTCAGCGCATTCTCGCCCTCGGGACCGGCGATTCTGCCTACGCCCAAAAGGTGCGGGCATTGGATCTCATCGCCCGGGACGTGATGAAGCGTTTGCGGGACGACATTTCAAGGAAGGACCAGCCAAGTAAACGGAGCCCCGCCGGAGCGGCCCGGTCGAACGGCGATGAGGCCCAGCACGAGCAGAACGTGCTGGCGGTTCAAACCACACAACCGGAAATTACTGATGGCTTACAGCACCAAAGCGACTTGGGTAGCCAGTACGGCAACTCTGGCCAGGTGTCGTCCATGGGCTTGGTGCCTAGCTCGGGGGACACCCAAGGACAGATGCTGATGCCGGTGTCCATGCAACCGCAGGCCACTGCCGGCGACCAGATGGGCCACCCCGCCGCGCGGATCTTGTCTTCTGCGCTTCTGGCGCAGACCAACATGGCGCTCGATTCCCACCTGGGTTCCTCCCTCCTGCTGGTCGCCAACGCACAAGCGGCCTTCGTCGACCACCAGTACGCGCACCAGTTCACGACCGCGCCGCCGCCGGCGCCCGTGTTCCACACGCCGGCGCCGACGAGCGTGGTGGCCGTCTACCTGCGGCTGCACCCGTCGTCCACGTTCGTGGTGAACGCGAACCTGTGGATCGCGACGCTCAGCTCGCACTCGGTGCAGGAGCTGCGGCACGTGGCGGCCAGCAAGTTCCCTGGGTGCATCTGTCTGAGGGTCGAGGGCGTGCTCAAGGACGGGAAGGGCGGGGAGATGCCTCTGCAGATCGACCAGGACCCGGAACTGGCGGCTTACATAGCGCACCTGCAAGGCGCTACCCCGACCTTCAATGTACAGCTAGTTCCCGTGTGGAAGGCGGGCTGAAGAAGCTTTGCGGTGATATCGCGGTAGAGTCTCCTGCCAAACCACATACTGCAATGACCATACCAATACATATAATATACATACATATAAATATATATATATATATATATAGGAAGAAAAAAAACATCGTTAAGCTACGATGTTGGTAGTTGGGTAGACTCTATGAAAGTGGGACAGGCCGATGTAGGCATGTTCGAATGTCTGTAGACGGTCAAGTCCGTGGCTTAATGACAAATGCAAACCGCCCGGTATCTTGAAATGAGTCCAATCAGTACATCTCTGTTATCTCGTGTAATGCCACTCAGTTCAAGGATGCCTGCACCGCGAAGCACGCCATCCCATTAGCTCGCCAACCCTCGGCCCTGAGAGCGGACGCAAGGGAATAAGTAAGCCACGGTGTTGTGGGGCTCTATCGGCCGGTATCACGGAGGGGTCCCATATTTCCCCGCTCCCGGGCCGGCCAATCCTTATCACCGATAGGTGCGCAGGGTGCTCCTGCTGCAGGCCTTTGCATGGATTCCATTTCGCCATTCGAGCTCCAGAAGTGCTAAGATGGATCTATGCAGCTCCACCCAGTTACAAATAATCTCCAACCCTCCCCCCGAACTACTCTACTCTGCTTTATTCGTCACCGCACCCTCCTCACGTCCACCCTTTCCCTCAAGCTCCCGAGCTCGGATGGCTTAAAGTTGCTTTCGCATTCGTCGATCAATTGGAAAGCACCGAACACTGCTTCAGCCACGAACCGCGTCCCGATCCCACCCCAACCGAGTCGAACGAGCGCAATGGCGCACATCAGAGCTAGAGCTCCGCAGGCGGCTCTGCAGGGCCTCAGGACCGCGGGTTCGGCCCCGCGTCGGCGATGCGTCGCCCTTGCCGGCAGCGCGCGGCACATGTCTAGCCAGCGCCAGCCCGAGAGGCCCGCGACCGGCGAGAGGAAGGACGGTCGTTCGTTCCAGGGTCAGGTCGTCGGCAGCATCACCCAGCGTCTTGCGCGCGAGAAGGCGGAGCGAGAGAGGTTCGCCGCGGAGCGGGAGAAGATGAACAACGGCAGGAATCTCGCCTACACCTTTGGTGAGTTCGAAGCTACACGTCAGGGCAGCAGTGGCTAACGCTCTTGTGTGCCGGCAGTGCTCCTCACCACGATGGGCGTCTCGTACTACCTAGGCACCCTCGTCCCCCCGAGCCCCAGCGAAAACTCGACCCTGCCGCTGGCCCAGACGATCGCGCCGGTCCACAAGCTGAACAAGGAGAACCTGGAGGCCGCCTGGACCGACTTTGTCAACATCGTGGGCGAGGAGCACGTCAGCACGCTGCCCACGGACATTGAGCTCCACGCCAACTCGGAGTGGTCGTCACACTCGGCCAAGCCAGACGAGCGGCCCTTCTGCGTCGTGTTCCCTAGCTCCACCGAGGAGGTCTCGGAGATCATGAAGATCTGCCACCAGCGGCGCATCCCCGTCGTCGGCTACAGCGGCGGCACCAGTCTCGAGGGCCACTTCACCCCGACCCGCGGCGGCATCTCTATCGACTTTGGCCGCATGAACAAGGTTCTCCAGCTGCACCAGGAGGACCTCGACGTCGTCGTGCAGCCCGCCGTCGGGTGGGAGGCGCTCAACGACCAGCTCGCCAAGACGGGGCTCTTCTTCCCGCCCGACCCGGGTCCGGGCGCCATGATCGGTGGCATGATCGGCACGGGTTGCAGCGGCACCAACGCTTACCGCTACGGTACCATGCGCGAGTGGGTTCTCAGCCTGACGGTCGTGCTGGCCGACGGCACCGTCATCAAGACGCGCCAGCGCCCGCGCAAGAGCTCCGCCGGCTACGACCTCACCAAGCTCTTCATCGGCTCCGAGGGCACCCTGGGCCTCGTCACCGAGGCGACGCTCAAGGTGACGACGAAGCCCCTCTTCACGTCGGTCGCCGTCTCGGCGTTCCCGACGATCCGCGACGCGGCCAACTGCGTCGCCAAGGTGGTCGCGGCGGGCATCCCCGTCGCGGCCGTCGAGATCCTCGACGACCTGCAGATGCAGTGCATCAACAAGGCCGAGATGACGTCCAAGGCGTGGGCCGAGGCGCCGACGCTCTTCTTCAAGTTCGGCGGCACGGAGCTGGGCGTCAAGGAGCAGGTGGCGCTGGTGAAGCGACTGGCGGCGCAGGCCGGCAGCAAGACGTTCGACTTCGCCAAGAGCGAAGAGGAGCAGCAGGAGCTCTGGAGCGCGCGGAAGGAGGCGCTGTGGAGCACGATGGCCGTCAAGCGCGAGGGCGACCACGTGTGGACGGGCGACGTCGCCGTGCCGATGAGCCGGCTGCCCGACATCATCGAGGAGACCAAGGAGGCCATGAGCAAGAGCGGGCTGTTCGGCACCATCGTCGGCCATGTCGGCGACGGCAACTTCCACACCATCCTGCTGTACAACGACAAGGAGCGCAAGCGGGCCGAGCACCTGGTTCACAACATGGTCAAGAGGGCCGTCGAGATGGAGGGCACCGTCACGGTGAGTTATTTCTTTTTCTTTTTTTCTTTATCGTTTCTTTTTTTTTTTTTTTTTTTGTGAAGAGCCCAATGCTGACTTTGCCCCCCTCCCGACAGGGCGAGCACGGCGTCGGTCTCGTCAAGAGAGACTACCTCCCCCACGAGCTCGGCGAGTCGACAGTCGACACCATGAGACAGGTAAGCCACCCAGAACGAAGACGGAAAAAAAAAATCGACCTCGGATGCTGACGCTAGGTGCTCCTCAGATCAAGAAGGCCCTCGACCCCCTCTGCCTGCTCAACTGCGATAAGATCGTCAGAGTCCAGCCGCCCAAGGCCGGTGAGGTGAGCGAGTGGTAAACGGGTGCTGTGCGGCATAGACATGGCGGAAGTGGTCAGATAAAAGTCTAGGACCCCAGTGGCTTGGTGTAGGATCATAGAGGGGGAGCAGCGCAGATTCAGACGGCGTCAGTATCCGTACTCCTTTGTGTATATATATAACTCCATCCTTCTCCCTGAGGCGTCGGCCCGGCCGGCGCACAATGATGAATATCCGTTACAAACTCGAAGTTACTGGCCCCTCGCGAGACTTGCATGGGGTAGTGCGCACAGGAGCCCACTGGTTGGGAAATTATTGGTCTATAGAAAGACGATCAAGGGTGTAAAATAAAATTTAAAAAATGTCACCCACGAAGGGTAATCGGCAAAAGTTGAAAGGGACGAGACTCGAACTCGCGCGGGTTGCCCCACCAGGAAACAGATGTTAAGCTGACCTTAACCTGGCGCCATAACCAACTCGGCCACCCTTCCTACTTGATATACACTTGGTTGCAAATACTGATATATATACTCTTGACTTTTAGCTCCGATTAGCTTCAATGAACTCTTTCTCACTATTCTTTTCCCCATCTCTCAATGGACTTCCTCCTTGTAAACCTGCTCACAGGAAAGAGACTCGCCGAGTAGAAGATCCAATAACGGGTCCGTTGTCTATCGCAGCCGGCGTCGCCAGCCTCATAGCCTTGACCGTGTCTGCCGCCAAACTAGTCAAGGCGATGAGCGGCTGAAAACGTTATGTGGGCTTACGAGTTCATCCATCCTAGAGAGGAAAACCTGCGGCGGCCCATCGACTCTTGTCCCGAGACCCTGCGCGAGCTCGGCGTCAACTTTCGCAAGCTGCACCCCGAGGATCTTCTGGACTTCTTACCGCGCCATAAGGGGGATCTGAGATTTCTACCAGAAGGCTTCAGCATAAATTGGCCCGACCAGAGACGTTGGAAGAGATCGAGAGGCTGCAGGCCGTCTTGGAGAGCCAGAAGGTGACTTTGCTCAACGCGATGCAGTAAGCGTCATCCAAGCCTTTCTGAGATTTCTGTTCTCCAGGACTTGCTCGGGTGCAAGTCAGTCTGAGATCCTGGTCATGATTTTCAATGTTGTCCAGAGGCTCTCAATATCCAAGGAATCGACACAGTCAGCACGTGCGAGTGCAGACCACAATTATGATGAGGGTTTGCACTCCATGTTCGATACCAATGACAACGACTGCCTCTCAAAAACACTCTCGTTGACGCAAATATCCGCTTCTTTTGAACATCTTTTGAACATTGACTCTTAACGATTGCCTCTGGGGAAGATCAATATGGTTCTGTAGCATTTGCAAGCGGACTGCCTTTAGGCCTTCTTCCATCTGCGGGATCAGCTGAACATACCAATCGTTCAACTGTGAAACTGGTTATAGAGGGACTCAAGACAGGCAGTTCTTCAACATGGGCGACCAAGGGAATCATAACACCTCGTCTGACCCCGTTGTATGAAATCTATGAGATGGAGGTGTATCGTTAGGTCTCTACAGCTTCGTTCACGAGAATCATGCGCCATGATGGTAGGGTATCTACATGTGATGTCCCCCGGGGTGGTCGACTCTGGAATAGCTGCTCAGTCGTCGAGGCCACCCCATTCTTCTCCTTCATCCCCGCCTAGTTTTCTGGCGTTCTTTATCCGCTGTTTATTCGCCGCGGTGGCTCCTTGTATGTTGGACTCCTTGCGTCGGTCCCACTTGCTCTGGGACGAGATCATGGCAGCGCCGTGGCTGCGTCTCGCCTCGACGCCCTTCTCCTTCAGCTTCTTCTTGTCCGCCTTGCTCACGTTGGGCAGGGCGTCGAGGAGCCACTTCTGGACGTTGGCCTGGTCGCCCGTCTTGCCGGCCTGCTTCTCGCTGGCGGCGATGACGTTGGCGACGCTCTTGACGAAGGGGATGTCGTCCGCCGTGTAGAACGTGACGGCGACGCCGCCCTCACGGCCCGCTCTGCCTGTCCGGCCCGCGCGGTGGACATAGGCGGCGCTGGAGCCGGGGACGTCGTAGTTGACGACGCCGTTGACGCCGGCGAAGTCGACGCCGCGGGCGAGGACGTCCGTCGTGATGAGGATCCAGACCTCGCCGGCGCGGAAGCGGCGCATGATGTCCGCGCGGGCCTTGTCTGCGAGACCGCTGTGCAGCGCGGCGATCCTGGCGGAGCCACCGGCCTCGAGCGGGATGTCGTACTTGAGCTCCTCCGCGAGAGCCGTCGCGCGCTCGATGGTCTGGGTGAAGACCAGGAACGGAGGCCGCAGCGGCGGGCCCGAGTCGTCTCCAGCCGTAGGGCGGAGCAGCTGGCGGAGACCCAGGAGCTTTCCCTTCTCCGTAGCCGTGTAGACGAGCTTGTGGGCGACATTGGGGACGGCCGTGTCCTTCAGGCCGACCACCAGACGGATCAAGGGCTTGGACTCGGGCCTTGCCGACTGTGCCTCGGTGACCAGGGTCTCAATGTTGGAGCCAAAGGTCGCCGACCAAAAGGTGGTCCTCAGCTCGGGGTTTGTGCACGCGGACCAGATGGCCATGGTCTGCTCGCGGAACAGAGGGTCCAGGAGCACGTCGGCCTCGTCCAGGATCAGAGACGTCACCGTCGGAAGCTTGCGCCTCGTCTTGGGCGACCCCGACGAGAGGAAATTGAAGAAGAGCGCCGGCGTCGTGACGAGGATGTCCACTTTGACGACAGATTTTGCCCTGGCGGGCTCCGTCTCGCTGTCCTCGTCGTCATCCCCGGACTTTTCGCTCCCTTCTTCCTCCTCCTCCTCCTCCTCCTCCTCATCTTCTTCTTCGTCCTCGCTCTCGGGCTTCTCCTCTTCCTCGACGGCGACGCGCATGCCCTTCTTCATGCCGGCAACCTTGATGCCGGAGTTCTGGGCCAGCTTGCGTGCCTCGTTGACGATCTGAAAGACAAGCTCCCTTGTCGGCGCAATAATGATGGCGGATAGATCGTGCCTGTCCTCGTCCTCGGCGGAAGCCCTTTTGTGCATGATTGAGTTGATGGCGGGGATCAGGAAGCTGATCGTCTTTCCGCTGCCTGTCGGCGCAACGGCGAGGAAATCGACGCCCTTGGAGACGTCTCCGAGCTCTTTCCTGTTGGGGACCTCCTTCAGAGCAAGCTTCGGTTGCAGAAGCAACGGTAGGGAGCCCAGCTGCACCTCTGTCGGCACCTTGTACCCCTGGTGTGCCAGGTTATCCGCCAGCAGCGGCGCGATGGCATAATTCGTCCGGAGCTGGCGGAAGGTGGTCAGCGGCTGCGGGTGCAGCTGGTTCGTCTCCTTCTCGACCTCGACGGCGACCTTCTTCTTCTTGTTCTTGGTGACCTTGGACGGCTTCTTGTGGCGCTCGGAGAGGAGGGTGAGCTTCAGCCGGTGGGAACGGAGGATCTGTCGGCACTCGTCTTCGGGGAGCAGCTTCGGCTTGACGGCGGGCGCGGATAGGGCGGCGTTCTTCTGGTTCGGGGCGGCGACGGCGGTGGCCTTGTCTGCTTCCTCGGAGGGGTCGGGCTTGGGCGCGAAGAAGTCGACCTCGGGCAGCTGCTCCTCCTCCTTCTCCTCGACTTCCTCCTTGCCGCGCTTCCTCTTGTGGCCCCGCGCCGACGGCACCTCGTCGTGGAAGAGTTGGGGGTTCGTCCGGTTGCCGGCGGACGGCAGGTTCGCTGCCGACTTGTTTGTTCCCTTGGCGCCCCTGGGGGGCTGCTTGATGCCGCGCGACAGGACTTTGAGGATATCCATGGTTGCTCGTGCAGTTTTCTCCCTTATTTTGTTCTTTTTCTCAAGTGGAAGGTCTAAATCTAAATGCCTTTGCTGGGAAATGCGATGGACATGGAAATTTTAATGTGGAGACGATAACAGTGTCCGCACAGTTCGCGGCCCTGTGCGGGTTACCGAGTCTGACTTCAGACCGTGTGTGCGAGGGTCCAATGCTTCAATTGTCTGGCATCATACATACCCAGAGGCGTGATCAGCAACTCCAACGAGTTTAACAAGGTCCTAACATTGAATAGTAACGATACCATTTTAATTCATTTCGTTATCGCAGTAATTTATGAAGGCGCGCTATACACAGTCAGGCTCATGATAGTGTAAGCCTAGTCTGCATCGTAACCAGCCCAGGACTATTCAACTCATGCGCTGGGCACTCCGGGATGGAAACACCTCAAACCATGGTGACATGTGTCTCGATTACTACACAAGCTATGGAAGTAGGATATCAATATGAGCTTATTATCTATCGGTCTCGTGATGCATGTAGTCTTCATCAGCTGGAATCCCAAACTGACTCTTCCCCAACACCACTCCTATCGCTTGCGTCACTCTCATCCACCCTCCGCCCGCGATAGTGTCTCTTCCGCTTCCTCGTGCCCGCATCCTCTGCTCTCCAGCCCTTTCTAGCGCGGATGGGCTTCAAGAAACCGTCCACATGCACTGCACCAAACATCTCGTCCTCGCTCTCTACGTCGTCCACCTCCAAAGCTTGTTCAGGATGAACCCTAGCCACGTGCCGCTGCAGGTTTGTCCTTCTGCCAAACCCTTCCGCGGCACGCTGGCACCCCGCCACAGGACAGCAAAATAGACCGGCAGAGGATGTACGGGATGTGCTGCGGCCCCGACTCGGCGTACGGGAACCCCGTCCACGAGTAGCATCCGACTCACTAGGCGGAACGCTGTCTCGTGCTAGGCTGCCCTGTCTAGACAATACGCGACGTCGCAATGCGGGTCTTGCAACCTCGAAATCCGAACTAGATAACGAAGGAGACCGGCGGCGGCTGCCGGGGAGGTAGCGAGTCCCCCGGGGCTTCAGTCTCTCAGAAGGCGGCCCCTCGAGGAGCGTCTGCATCTCCATCCCCTGGCCGAAAAGATCCGCGCACCGCTGCGCCGCCCTGGCCACCACCTCTGGCTTGAACCCCGCAAGGGATGCCGCTCCGATGACATCGCTCCAGTCTCTCAGTCCCCAGCTGCCCAGCATCAACTCCCTGGCTCTGATCTTAGCTTCAGCCCGAGCCTCGGGGGGCAGATCCCGCTTCTTGCGCGGCGACCTGGACCGCGATGTCTCCGCCTCCGTCTCCGGCTCCTTCCTCCTTCCCTCACCGTCCTTGCCATCGTTTTCCTCCTCGTCAGACGAGTACGGGATGCGCTTCTTCTGCTCCCGTGCGATCCGGATCTTCATCTCCTTCTCCGTCTCCCCCGGCAGCGGGATCAGCGCCTTCCTCGGCCTGCCCCGCCTTTCTGTAGAAGGCCTCTCCGGCTCAGGCGTTCGAGGCGCTTTGCTGCGCGGAGCGCCTTTCCTCTTGCGCCTGGTGGCGGACGACGCGCGCGACACCGCGGACGCTACACTAACACCGTCCGAGGAGGCATCGGACGCGTCGCCCTCGGTGGCGGAGGCGGAGGAGTCGGTCATGTAGCTCAGACCGGCGAGGCGGGCGTTGTGAAGCGCAGTGAGGGTGTTGTCGAGTGTGGAGAGGATGTGGCGGACGGACGGGCGGAGGAGGTCTGCAGAGAGGTCGTCGTTGGCGGATACGACTGCCTCGTAGGTCTTGGCGCGCTTCGGTGTCACCGCGTCCTCATCGGGCTCTGATTTGGCCTCTTCTTCGTCCGAGAGATTGTCCTTCTCGTCGTCGGACGAGGCGGCAGACGGAGACGACGGCCCAGTCGTTTCGCGGCCGGTATCATCCTGAGCCCTGGCGGCTTCCTTTTCTTGGTACTTCCGCTGTCGGCGTTGGAAACGCTCCTTGGCCTGGCGTAGAATCGTGGCCGTGAGTTCTTCTTCCAGGGCCGTGCTGGGTAGCTGCGCCTGCCTGGAGCGGATGGTGAGGTCGTCGTCCTCATCATGGGTCTCCTTCAGGAAATCGTCGCCCGGCACAGTTCGCGGGTTCATCGGCCACGCCGTCCAAAGGCTCGGCGGGCGCCACTCGCCGCTGTCGACAATCTCTTCAAGCGGTCTATCGGCATCCTAGATGACAAGGTCAGCAATGCGGGCGGACCGTGTCTTGCCGACGCTGCTGCTCACCTCTGCATCGGGTTCTGCTGTTGCCGTTGCCGTTGGCCGCACCGGGCGGTGTTTGAGCGCAAATGCGTTGTAGAGATGCACTGACAAATCTTGGTCCCGCTCTCTTTCCATGGAGCGATACAGAAGCCGTTCCTCCTGCGTGTACGTGTACCATGTTGACCTGTTGCCTTTCCAGCGATTGGGTCTGGTCTCATACAACTCTTCCGAGTCGACTGAACGGATCTCATCGGTGTCGAGGTCCCAGGATTCCTCGTTTGCAGCCATGGCTCGATAGGAATGGCTGGGTTCGTCCGAAAATCATGGAAGCTAGGGCTCTATAACGCAATGTATCCATGCAGGCACGCAAATGAAAACGAATGGGGTATTGAGCATGTAAAAGGCAGCCAATTTGAGTGGGTTAAGCAAAAGGTGAAGAAGGAAGAAAAATCGGAACCCGCCCACAACACACCGAAACTCACCTCAAGTCAAGCGGCTTTCACGTCACGCAGGACTCGAACCAAACATCACAAACGGTCTTCGTCGGGGCTCCCTAGTTTTGTTTTTTCTTACGTCTCAAAGTGCCTCAAGCATGTATTTCTTTTTCCCAGCACCACAATTATGGTATAACAAACGCCCTACTACATTCTAGAAATCACAGAACAGGCTCTTTTCTTTCTTCTTTTCTTACGCCTTGGCCTTCTTGTTGAGCTGCTTCTCCAGCCTTCTCCTCTTGGCCCTCAGCTTCTCGTCCTCGGCGCTCTTCTTGTTATTTGTGTACTGCATCTGCTCAAACAGCTTTCTCTTCTTCTTGCTGAGCATGCCCTTGGCCCGCTCGATATCCTCGGCCTCCTCGGCCATCTTCTTGGCATGCGCCTTGCGCGCAGCCTCCTTCTTGGTCTTGGGCTTGGTCTCCTTCGCCTTGGCGGCTCCGCCCGTAAGCTCAGCCTCGAGCTCGCGCTGGCGCTGTGCCTCCTCGTCGTCTTCGGACTCGGCCTCTGCCTCGTCGTCGGAGGCACCGCCAAAGTCGGGATCCTCGCCCTCCCCGTCATCCTCGTCGTCGTCGTCGGAACCGGCGACGTCCATGTCGCCGGCATCCGCCTCGTCGACGTCCATCTCGTCGTCGCTCTCGGCGAGGGCCTCGCCCTCGGTCTCCTGCTCCTCGAGAGGCACAGTCGGGTCGTAGGCACCCTGGACCTGCCTGACGAAGGGGCTGAGATGGGGGGGGAGCTGCGCGCCGGGGGCGTACTGGTCCGGCTGCTTCAGCTCCTCGTCGTTGACGCTGTCCCAGACCCACTGGGGCTGGACGTATATCCGACCGGGGATGCGCTGGTTAGGCGCCAGCTTCTGGGATGTCTGGTTGTCCTCGCCGTCGCCTCCGTCATTGTTTGCGGCGTATACAGGGGGACGGTCGACGATCTGGTGAGTGATGGAGGGGTCGCGCTCGTCGGTGGTGAAGGCACCCTCGCCGAGAACAGCATCCCAGCCAATGCGCTTGCAGCCAAACGCCCGCAAGAGGAACTCGAGAGGTTGTCTGGGAGTCTCACGGGAAAGGAAGAATGTGCAGTTGCTGAACAATTTGGCCCTGTCCGAGCTGGAGTGCTCAGGCTGAGGGAGGACGTCACCGCCCGGCGCAACAGGCTCGAACTTGTCAATGGCGTTGGTGGGTTCCTCGGTGGATTCGGTCTGCTCCTCCGTCGCGGCCCCCTCCTCGTCGGCGTCGGATCCCTTGAGCTTCTTGAGAACCTTTTCAACGGCGGCCTGCGTCTTGGGGTCGACCTTGTGCTGGGTCTCGCCGTCGGTGATCAGCTTCCTCTCCTCGGGTGTGGCGAGGTTCTGGCCCTCGAGGGTGAAGGCGGCGAGCTCGGCGGATTGGTTGTCCTTGTTCTGGTCAAACTTGGGCGGGTACTTGAGGCCGAGGCCGGTGTACAGGCGGAAGTTGATGAAGCCCAGCAGGGTCATGTAGAACTCGACGAATGTGCCCATAATGCGGAAGTCGACGTCGCCGACGATCCTCTGGTTGAACTTGTAGGGTACCAGCCACAAGACGTCCTCGCCGTGGATATTGGCCTGGTAGTAGATGCCCTTGATCGAGAGGAAGGACTTTGTGACGCTCTGCGACACGATCAGGTAGTGCTGGAACTCGAGGCAGAGGCGCTCGCAGCGCGCAATCATCTTGGCGGGGACGGACGAGGTCGAGGGCAGGTTGGCGAACAGGAACAGCATGGAAAGGCAGTCGTCAAGGTCTCTGACGGCGTCGACAAAGGTCGGGTATCGCTCTCTGATGACGTGGTCGAGGGTGTGTCGCGGCTTGCCAGTCTCCTCGGGGCGGGAGGCGTTCTTCTCCAAGCGCTTCGCATCGCCGACGTCTCCACGGCCGAGGGCGCGCGAAATCTTCTTCTCGAGGGCCTTTTGGTCGCGGAACTTTTGCAAGAGCGGCTCGTGCAGGAGGTACTGAATGTCCTTGGCGTAGTAGAAGGTCGTCGAGGCGGTCGAGGACTTGGAGACCTTCTTCTTGCTGCGCGGCTCACGGGGGTAGATTCCCTTCCAGATGCAGAGCTTGCGGAAGTCGGGCAGGCTGATCTGCAGCTTGCGGATGGCCTGGTTTCTCGTGACATAGTTCTTGGCCGCTCCGGCCTGGCCCTTCTTCTTGATTTTGCCCATTTTTTTTTATGATTTTCTTGCTGATTGGCGTGGTTGTGTTGCGTCGAAAGTTGACGACTGGTGTTTAGAAGCTATCAAGGACTTCTGACCGTGGCGGGGCACCCGCTCTCGACTTTCTCTCTGAACTTTTTTTCCATTGAAATTTTCTGCCGGTGGTTGACCGCCCAAGCGTCTGCCGGGACGAGACTAGTGGGATCTGATATGACTACTGATTGGCTGCTGTTATCTAATCAGCATAATTTCTCCAGCTCCAGGGGTTCAATCCACTAAAAGCAGGTCGACTGCGCTGGAAGCAAGGTCGCCATTCGCTGACAGAGCTCCCTCCCCCGGTCCAGCCAGGTGTCATCCACCTCCAAGTCACCCCCATCCCCGTCCCTTACCTCATGCGTCCGAATTGCAACGACCGACCCGCGAACTGTAAGCTCCGCGATCCCGTCCTTCAACATCCCGCCATCCTCCGGCCCGCCTTTTGTCTCGTCTCTCCTCCCCTCCTTCCTTTTCCTCCGGGCCATGGACTGAAATATGACCGGCGGCACAATTACTCAGGGAGGCAACAAGACGGGTGTCTACGCCGCCGCCGCGGCGCTGCGTCTACTGCTCTTTGTTGCGTTCCCCGGTCTGCCTGATCTGCTGACTGGCCGCGTCGAGATCTCGACCCCCGTGACAAGCTTCAAGCGACGTAAGTGCCAATTGCGCCCCCACTCCCTCCCCAACTGCCAACTGGGAGCAGCTTTGCTAACGACACCGTCGATGCGCAGTACAAGAAGGCCTCTTCCTCTACAACCACAACGTCTCTCCCTACGACGGCGGCGTCTACCACCAAGCGCCCCTCTTCCTCCCCCTCTTCTCGCTGCTCCCCGATCCGAAGTCGCTCCCCATCTTCACACATCTCCTCTATATCCTCGTCGACATCTTGAGCGCAGATGCCCTCTCTCGAATTGCCGACTCTGGCGAGGCTGGGTCCTCGCGCCTCTTCACCTCCCCGCGCCGTGGCAAGAGGTGGAGTGGCCTCGTCGTCGCATCGCTGTAAGTTTGGCCTCCCCCCTTTTCGACCTTCACCCCGAACCCTTCTGACCCGTGTCTACCACAGCTTTCTCTTCAACCCATTCACAATAGCAACATGTGTCGGCCGCTCCACTTCCGTCTTCTCGACATGCGCCATCCTCCACGCTGTTGCCAAGGCCATCTCCGGTGCGCCCCTCGGCGCAATGGTCGCCCTCTCCTTTGCGACCTATCTCTCCATGTACCCTCTCCTCCTTCTGCCGCCCCTCCTGCTCCTCGCCTACGACCGCCAAGATCCCTCACGTCGCGTCGCCTCTACCGTGCGCTTCGCTTTGACCAACGTCGCCGTCATGGCCGCTGTCCTCGTCGCCCTGTTCCTCATGTCCTTCCTCCTGACGGGCGGCTCCTGGGAGTTCCTGTCCAGCACCTACGGCGCCCAGCTGACGCTCAACGACCTGACGCCCAACGTGGGGCTGTGGTGGTACTTCTTCGTCGAAATGTTCGATTCGTTCCGCCCCTTCTTCCTCGCTGTCTTCTGGCTCCACCTCTCGAGCTACGTCGGCCCCCTGACCGTTCGCATCCGCTCCCAGCCACTGGTGGTCATCACCCTCCTGCTCGGCATCTTCTCCATCTTCAAGCCGTACCCCTCCATCGCCGACATGAGCCTGTTCCTGGCGATGCTGTCGCTCTTCCGCCACGTCTTCCCCCTCATGCGCTACACCTTCGTCGGCGCCGCCACCATCATGTACGCCTCGTTTCTCGGGCCGGCCTTCTACCACCTGTGGATCTACGCCGGCAGCGGTAACGCCAACTTCTTCTACGCCATCACCCTCGTGTGGAGCCTGGGCCAGAGCTTGCTCGTCAGCGACCTGACGTTCGCTGTGCTGCGCGACGAGTGGGAAGTCGAGCGGCCCGAGATGGTCGGGAAGGAGATCCGGCAGATCTAAACGGGTGTGACTGGGCAGTTTTTGTCGATCTTATGCGCGGCGCCGAGGAAAAGACAGGAAGAAGAAGAAAAGAAAAAAAACCGTTGCGAGGTCTGCAACACCCCATTATATGGGAGCTCTGAATCGGACATTGGTAGAATAAAACGGTAGCATGGGGAGAGGGCATGGCGGACGGTTCATGTAAACCAAAGATAATCGAAACAGTATAGTACATATTCTTACTGGGAGACTTTTGTGCCTTTTCCATCCCTTATTTGGAGTCGCGAGCGCCCTGCCCGGCTCTTCTATTTTTGCTACGCTTTAATAATCCGCGACGGCCCTTCCGATACCCTGTTTTTGGTACCTAGCCAAGACCGTCTCTTCGGCCACCGGCCGCTTCCCACGCGAGTGCTTCGCCCTCTAGTCGACGGCCAGCTCCGACTCAACCACTCTGTGCTCCGACCCGAAGCCCCCGCCCCATCCGGCTGCAGCCGGACTTGCCTGCGGCACCGGGTCCGCAAGCCCCAGCGAGAAGTTCAGCATGGCGCCCAGGTCGCCAAACCTGTTCAGGCCCCTCTTCTCAGCCGCCCAAGTATGCGTCCGCATGCCCCAAGGCGGGAGGCTGCGGTACGCCCACACCCCGTACGCGATGGCAGTGCCGGCCGCCAACACCCCGCCCGCGAGAGCGAGCGTCCTCTGGTCCGCCACGCCCTTGGTCTTGGCCTCTGCGCGGCGCCGCCACTCATGGAGGTAGGCCTCGCCGAGGTTCGGCGTCGCCTGCACGACGTTGTCGAGGAAGCGGGCCGCCGTGCGGAGGGCCGACTCGGGGGCCGCGACCCAGGGGAGAACACCGGGCCCCGTGAGGCACTCGTCGCGGAGGTGGGTGGCCATGGCGGTCAGGTGTGGGAACCTCTTCTCGAGGATAGTGCGGAGCCAGGGTTGGGGGAGCTCGACCTCTTGGATGAGGGCGAGGTACCCGACGACGAGGCAGTCAAGAGACGTCGCCACCTCGCCGCCAAAGAGGCGCTTCTTCTCCCCGGGCGTTTCCTCGCCCCGGGCGCGGAGCTCCTCCAGCGGCGTCAAGGCGTCGGCGGTGATGGCGTGCAGCTTGATGCCCCGCGCGGTGCCGGCCTTCATCTCCTCGAGGACGCTCTTCCTGGTGGAGACGGGGAGGTGCTTCGCCGCGCGGTCCAGCGCGCTGCCCTGGGGGTCGGCACCCGACTCGTCGTCCTCGGCGCCCAACGAGCCGAGGCCGAGATGGGCGCACCGGGCGACGGCCTGGTTACGGAGCATGCCGGGGACGGTCCAGCTCAGGGGGAAGCCGAGGAGGTGGCTCAGGGCGGGGCGGGTGACGGCGGCCCAGTTCTCGTGGGTGCCGTACAGGGCGGCGTCTAGGAGGGGTGCGAGGTGGGCGTCGACGTAGGCGCCGTAGGCGAGGGTGTCGGCGCGCTGGGACGGGGTGAGGCGCGAGTCCAGGTCCAGGTCCCAGGAGGGGGAGTGCGGCGAGAGGGAGGCGAGGTGAGAGGCGATGGCGGTGTATCCCGTTACCCAGACGCCGTTGGCGTTGAGGGCGGGGAGGCGGTCTGGTAGGGCGGGTTCGTTAGCGAGGGCGACATTGTTTCAACGTGTTTCTTTGTGAGTCGTCGCGCGGTTCTTTGTGGGATCCTCTTTGTGACGAGTCGTCATGATGGGAAGACCGCGTGAGATCCATGCAGTGGCGAGCCTCGACGGTAAGAAGGGCGTGGGCATTGAGAAGCAAGGGGTAAACGGGCCGGTGTAAGTGTGTGTGTATATGAGGGCGTGCAGACTTACTCGATGAGTCAACAGCAGGGTCATTGCTTGGGACCAGGCGCCATTGGGAACTTGGGAGGGCTGTGTGGAGGTATGCGATAGCGGCAAGGCACTCGGCGTCGATGGAGGGGAGGCCGAAGGCCGGGCCCCAGACATGGAGTTCCAGGATATTCATATCGCGTACGATATGATGCGTGCGCTGTGCGTGAATGGGGAGTGAACGGGGAGTGAGTGACGTGTAGACTTGACCGTCGGCAGACGCGGGCGTATAGTTCCGAGTTACTCGATGTACTCAGACCCCAGACGGCTCTCACTCCTCCTGGACCCTGGTATGATGGACAGCGTCGTCTTAGCGCAAGGGCTTCGTTGAAGAGTGACGGAAGGAGGCGCTTTACCTGGCGGGTGACTTAACGCACGTCTGTGACGGAAAACTCCGAGAGAATCTCGAAGGCAGCAATACCACAAGAGGCAGTTCTGATGCTCGTGCGCGATACGTTGTCAGTGTGGACGGGAGAGGAAGAAAACGGACACCCCCCTGCCAGTGCCTTTGTTCGCTTCAGCGGCGCGAAGATGCCGTCCGGGGGCCTGCAGCGCACTTCCTGGACGGTACGACCTCGGCGCGGACTCACGTGGCGATAAGCGAGGCCACGATCGATAACGCTTACATAAGGTACAGGCCTAGGTAGCTCCACAATCGCCAACAGCTTTTTCCCTTTTTGGACAGAATTGACAAACCCCCCCCCCCCCTTGATGATCCGGTCCAAGTCTCCAAACACGCCGCCTCCAGTAGATGATGAGAGTATCTTACCCCGGCATCAAGCATAGCTAGCAGATCGAAGCAAAAGACGGCAACATGCCCGACGAGACGAGATGGGCCCAGCTTGGCATAATGCGCGCTACTCACGTATAGTGCCTAATACAGCACCCCCCCCCCTGAGGCCCTTTTGACGACGGCATCACCCCAAGGGAGACGGACGGGCCCCGACGGCGGCGACGACGAAGGAGGAGCCGCGTGCAGGGCACACCTCCCTTTCCCCTTCGCCACCGCTAAGGCAGGTACGCGACACCGAACACGCCAATCCTCTGCAACCGAACGAACGGTGTGGCGATTGGAATCCGGCGCAATCTAATTTCGTCCGAATTTCAGACGCATCAGAAACATGACGGCCCGGGGAAACGGGGATTGACACGATCGACGTGCACCCGCCAGCCCTGATGGTCGGTAACAACCAAAATAGGTACCCAGAGTGCCAGAGCTAGTGTAAACGACAACCTCTCAAACCTGGGAAACGCAACAGAAAGATTGGTTGCAGCCCGATGTCTCCCCTCTTGTTTCAAACAAATTCAAACACTTGGTCGAGTGGGGAGCGGAGGCGACGGTCCACAGATGCCATAAACCCAAGACGGTGTCGGAGGGATGTGATACGTGTCGTCCATTCCCGGCCGATTCCTGGGGTAAGACGGCGTCGCGTCGATGAAAAGGGGAACGACGTGATCCAGTCTTGCTGTCCACTGCCCGCACCTTTGGTTGAACTTGCCGGACTCCCAGTCCCTGAGCAACATCAGACCAGCGTATAGTATCCCGTCCTGTACATGGGCTCCCTCTACCCCAGCCCAACATAGTTTAAGGCATCCCATCCGTCGCTGTCGTACGCGAATGCACGTTATCAATATAGATAGACATGTGAGATGGCGGACGCCACGATGGATTGCGGCAATTATGAAGTCCCTGAAACGGGCGGTCTTTGGTGATGACGTGGGGGGAAGGGGGCGGCAATTCAGTGAATACGGTGAGTCCCCCCCACGACGGCTTCGATTAAGGTAGTTTAGATTCCCCTGAGACGTCTTCTGGCGCCAGCGCCATCGCGTCGCCTCTAGCACACTCACTCAACGCTCATTCATACCTCTCGGCCTCTACCGAATGCTCTCCCTTGAGGAACCACGGACGTCAAGGCTGGATGGTGGCGCCCGTCTCTTGAAATTACACCTTCATGCCAACCCGCCCTTGACCTGCCTACACGAGCGAGGCGCATGTCTCCTATGCAACGTAATGAGGAAAGGGGGGGGGGGGACCCCTAAAACGCTTAAACGACGGCGCCGGAATCCCGCGCAGCCTCCCCATCCATTCCCACCAACGACGTTTGCGAGAGCCTCTCTTGCTCTTTCTCTTTCTTGTGCTTTGACTTTTGAAACTTTAAGGGTCCGACATTCCACATCCCGTCCTTCTCCCCCCTCTTCGCATGCATCCATCTCAGAAAGGGACCTCAGCCTCGTTGCATGCCAACCAAATACGAGAACCCACCAAAAGGGGGTTTCCGAGAGTCTATTTTGCCCAAACCCTAATGTGCGTTATTGCCGTCCACCCGCCCGATGAGGCAGGCCCGGACAGTTGCTCCGTCCCAAGCGGAATATACTTTTGCGCCATCAGCCGTTCGGCGCACCATGTAAGTACCATCATGCGGCCGGGCCTGCAAATCCTCGTTCTAGCATGGGAATGAAGAAAGAAAAAAAAACCCCCACCCGGAAAAAAAAAAAAAAAAAGAAACAATAGTCACAGCGCAATGAGAGTTTAATTGCCGCGAACCCAATGGCACATATACGTAGTACACACACACATACACACCACATTCCCTGTTTGTCGACGTCGTGTGGACGCGACGTGAACCAAGAGCTGCGGTGGTAGTATAAGCTTCCAATCTCAACGAGGGCGAAGCTTAAGTCGTAAACCCCTTGACCCCAAGGTCGACAATCCCGCCCTCCCCTTCCGCCCCTTCCCCCGGTCAAACCCGGTCCTCCAACCGCGACGCCCTAAGGCAATGTGTAAGTCCTGCGTCCTCACCTAGGCGAGATGAGCAGTTGCAGCAAAGGGGGGGGGGCAAACCAAATGCCGCATGCCAACTGCACTTGGCCTTTATGTTTCTAAATTGAGATTGACAAATATTATTGAAAAAGTCCCGAATTCGGATTATACCACCTGAACCCCGACACCCCCCCTTCCTGAGTGGGATTAAGTTTGACTAGATGCTGGCAGTACCAAACGGTTGATGGAGGAGAGTTGCGCGGCCGCCCTATCCGCGCCCTCTCTTCCCTCTCCCTGACGGTTGCGGCCGTCCCATATACCCTTGATACCCGAAATGGGGGAGGAGGGGAAGGGGGGGGGGGGGGGGCGGAAGAAAATCATGGACGTCGCTGCGAAGAAGCGGGCTAGGTGACGGAAGACCCCAGAATATCTCTCTTTTCATCCACCAACCACTATAACCCCCCTTCACTCTCCCTCCCCCCCTGGTGTAGATATCGATATTCTACCTAGTGTGAAGATGCACCTACCACGCAACCCTACGAAGACGTGAGATGGTCCCATAGGGTAGGTAGAGTAGCTTTAGATATTGGATATACCGGATTCTCCACGGCAGTGGCGGCGGCCAAGGGGGGAGGGGATACTGACTATCTATCTCCTTGTAGTTTTTCTACCAGATGTGACAATCGAGAAACTGGGAAGCAATTGAGGGGGGGAGCAAAGAAGAAGAAGAAAGGGGGGAAAAAAGGCTTACCTGTCAGCGCTTTGCCTCGGTCACCACTCTCTCCTCCCCTTCCACGTTGGAGCTCAGTTGAGGGTGTGCTGTGCGGCTGCTGATCGGGACGGGTCGGTTATGCGTGTGTTGACCCTGGTTGGGTAGCACTGGGCGGGCGGGAGAGGTGGTGTTCAGTTAGCCCCCAAGGCTGGCCAGGGGCTTGGCAGGCAAAAACCACACGCCAGACTGGCAAGGCAGACAGACAGAAGACAGACAGACAGACAGGACAGATAGAAACAGAACAGACAGACGGACGGACAAGAAGGCGCGGGGCGCCTGCCTTCGTGGGCCCGCCGCGTAACCGTAGCATTGCATCGACAAACACACACACACACACACACACACAAATAAAAAAGGCACTGGATGACCGTCCGCCGGGCGCCCGCTTTTGGAGGGGGGGGGGGGGGGGGGGGGGGACGGCGGTGTCGGGGACCGGCGGATGGACGATGGTTCGAGTCTTGGAAAGGAGGGGGGAGGGTAAAGATCGTCTCACCCCAGTCCCAGCCCCCGCTGCTACTACGGCTTGTACGACCAAGCAAGGAGAGGAGGAGAGGGGAAGAGACGGTTTGAAATCTGGAGAGCGACGACGACTTGTCGTGCGTGGATGGGGCGGCTCCTCGCGCCATGCCGCCACATGCGCAGAAGGGCAGGCGGCATTGCGACGGATGAGATGATGTGCTCGAGATGGAGCGTTTCCGCCTGGCCTCGCGCCGGTAGCGAGGTTTCGATACGGTTAGATCCGCGGAAGGCATTGGCAGATAGGGCGCGTCACATATCTGGCGGGCGAATCACATGGCAAGTTTCTTTTCTTCTTCTTTTTGCTTGTAATTATTTGTTTGGTATTATAAGTTTGCTATAGAACCCGGTCCAATATTGAGTGGACAAATCCCCCCCTCGCTTGGAAGACGGAGGGGGAAGTAAAAGGAAAGAAAAAACAAAACTCCTTTGACCCTTCCTTGGGCCAACTTTTTATAATCGCTCATAGCTAAAACTTTCCGTCGAATCCATCCGTCTCTCTGAGAAAGGGAAGGGGGGTATCGGCGACGACAAAGTGAGAAAATGGAAAGGGTTCGGAAACCTCTCCGACAGTGCTCCCTTCTAATGATACATGAGTTGATGTGGTGGTGGTGGTGGTGGTGGTGGTGCGTCGATGCGTGAAGAGTGACGTTGAAGTGTGTGTTCCTGGGTCCCGTAATGATGCTTTGCTCGTTCCGTTGGTAGGTCATGGATTAAAAGATAGTTGGTGATTGTGTTGTTGAATAGCACACCGCTCGATGACGAGGGGTAGTCAAGAATGAGGGACGATGGTGGTTGTTTTACAAGGTAGTAGGGCGATGTAATATTGCAGAGTGTCTTGCAATCGACGATGAAGCCAAGTGGGTGGTATGAGCTGTTGCGTGTTCTCGGCGTCGCGTGCAGGAGCCCAGCTCTTGGGGACGCGGGCCGGCACGAAAGCAGAGAAAGGGAGGACGGGGGTTGGCAGAGAGGCTCGTTGGGGAAACGGCCCCAGGGCAACTCATACGCCCCGTCGACGGAGGTAGGATGATGATGTTTGCCCGGTCCTTGAGAGCGGTTGCATTGAGCCAAGTTTTGGCGAAGGTGGCTAAAGCTGGCTGGCGAGTTCTTCCGTTCAAGGTGGTGTGCGGGTTTGGTTGTAGTTGGTTGGTCGAGTGGGTGGGATGCATGTGTGCATGTCCAACACATGGGATGCGCGGATGGCGTGCATATCCTGTCAGCCGTCCAGTTCCATGCCGGCTGACAGGGAGGACAGGCCGACGAGGCGTTGTTGCATTCGATCGCAATGGATAATACAGGAACTGCTGGGTTGCGTTGTGTCCCGTTGGTGCGTATTCAATCCAACTGCGAAGCGAAGACACACCTAGGGCGGCTGCAATGGTGGGTGATGGTTTTCTCGGATCACGGCCCCAAAAGGCCAGGAATGTTGGTCATTGTCAGGTTGTTTGTTGCGCGAGGCTGTTGTCGACCCGAGACTCTTTAACCCCGTTTGGGCAGAGCAGGAAGAGGGCGCTGAGGCGGGGGGCCGGGGCAGGGAGGCAGTTGCGAGGGGCGCTGGGCAGGCATGGTGACGAAGTCGAAGTTTGCGGAAGCCAGTTTGACGGTGTTGGGACAGCTGTGAAAAGCTGTCTAAAGAGCTATGAAGCTGTTGTTGGTATTGTTGTGGTGGTAGTGGTGGTTGCGAAGGCTGTTTTGTAAGAGCCTCGGAGATGCGGTGGTGGTAAGGGGTTGTGAGCCGTTAGGAACGTAGACAAAGAGTCTTGAGATGGTCGAGGGCGTGAGAGAGAGATATATGTAACCAAACGGTTATGAGCTGAAGTAGTAGCAGCAGTGGTAGTAGTCTTCTGAATTGGTTGGTGACGATGATGATGTGGTCGAGAGTCGGTGTTAGGGGGAGGGAGTCGGGTGCCTTATGTATCTACGAATGCGGCCGGCGGGAGGACATTTCGGCTGGCGGTGCCTGTTTGCAGAGGTCGCTGTCCGAGACTCTGCAATTTTGGAACAGCCAGAAACCTTGCAAGGGTGTTAGCCCAGCTCGACCTTGGATCGGGCACTGGCGTCGCTGTGGAAGGGGGAGGAGGGTGTGTGTTGGCGACGGAGTCCAGGGGTAAGGAGGAGGAGGAGGGGGGGTGGGAGTAAAGTGAAGGTGAAGAAAGGGAAGAAGAGTAGGGTACGTATGTACGTCAGTACTTTGACCCCTTGTACCTGGCCTTGCTGGTGCCAAAACCAAAGCTTGCCCTGGGCAAGCGTCCGTCTGGTGTTTGTGGAACGGAGGTGGTGTGATGCAGCAGCAGCAGCAGCAGCAGCAAAGACGGTGTGTGTGTGTGTGTGTGTGTGAAACGGAGGAAGGAGGACTCGTCCGTTTGATTGTGTGCCCAAGTATTGTGGTGGTGTGTGGTGTGAGGCAGGTACGGCAGGTACGGTTTTGGAAACGGCGAAGCAGGTGGGTGGGGAACGTACTCCAGATAGTCCGTCCGCGCACTTTCCCATCTTCCATCTCGCATTTTTGAGGGAAAAGGGAAGGAATGATCGGCTAGGACAGTGGAGATAAAATCTCAGGCACTACCGTAGTAGCGTTAGATACGTACACCTGGACGTACCGTTTCCATTCCAGTCTCCCTCTCCGTCTCCTCCATCCCTCCCCCCTTTTCTAACGGTGGACTATGCACCCCCCCCCCCCCCCCCCCCCCCTCCTCCTCCTCTCCCCACCGTTTCGAGGCGCTTGGTCTGTCCACGTCTCTCTCGTCTCATCCACCGATCACCGTCTCCGTCTCTGTCCCTCCGTCCCTCTCCACGTCTTTCGTTATTTTTCTTTGGCCCCCCTGGCGGTGACGCATCGCCAGAGTCACCATGGGGCTTGACCGCCGCAATGCCAGGAAATGAAACAAGCATGCCGACAGGGGCTGTCCTGCTCTGAGCATGTGCTGCCCCTGTCGCGCCAGCCTGATGTCTGTTAGCGCATGGCAGCACTTCGCAAGCCCACCGTACTGAGAATCCACCCCAAGCTTGATAATCATTCTCTCGATGGGGTCCGAGAAATTGCCTGCTGGGCCCCCTCGTCCGACTACCCAGGCGCACACCAAGCAACCCAGCCAACCCAGCAACGCGGCAACGCGGCAACTCACCTCACCCAGACCGCATAGTAAAGCTGCCTAGTATGCGCGCACACTTAGACTGCTAACTGTTGTGGTGTAGGGCAGAGAGAAAGAAAAGGGACAGAAGGAGGAGGACCACGGCGTCAGGACATGATACTGTACGTATACACATTTTAGGGGAGTTTGGATACCGTACTAAAAGGATAAGAACAAGACGTTAAAAATAAAATAAAAAAATAAAAAAAAAGAGAGAGAGAGACTATATTCGGCACCTCCGTCTCTACCCTTGCTTCCCCTGGCCCTTATTCCTGTTACGGTTCAACCTCAAACCGTCTGGGAAATTGCAGCGTGCTCACCGCTCAGACACGGCACACAGATTACTACCACTACTCCTACTCCTACTACTCCTACTGCCCAAATTGGTAAGTAGTTTACGTACTAGGCAACACAAGACAGTGTACCCGTACTACTAGTATGCACAGCGTACGGAGTAGATGCTGTCACTACACCTCGTGACACTAGAGACAACCAACCTCGGATCTGAAGACGACACCTCATCAGCTGGTTACAGAGACGCTGTCAAGTTGCGACCTGCGTAATCTGGAGGCGACGACAGACGAGACAGCAAGAGCCTCCAATTTTCCTCCTCTTTTCTTTTCTTTTCTTATCTTTCCTTCCTCTCATCATGTTCCCATGTCCGTCATCCAGAGTGAACCCTGTTTCCTTGTTCTCTCACGCAGTGCTCGTCTCAACTCGAGCCAAGGTTCCAAACCAGAAAGCGGCTCTTTGTCCCTTGCATCGAGTCTGGCAGGAACACCGAACCCTTCTCTTCTCTTCTCTAGACCCCCCCTCCCACGCGGACAAACACAGGGCGAAGCCGCCAAACGAAACGGCCGAAGGGGATGTCCTCACTCAGCAGACAACTCAGCCTCTCCCCGTTTACGCCCGTAGATTCCGCGGTCCAATTCCCGATTCCTTTCTTGCGCGGCGATTTTCGTCATCTGGTTTTCCCTTTTTGGGACTATCGCGCCCAAGAGTTCGCATACGCTGCTGCGTTGACGTTTGACGCACTTGGCTTTGACTTTTGACCTTGCACCGCCGGCCGAGCCCACACGTCGCCCGGCCGGCCGACGTGACGTACGAGTGTGGCCTGTTCCCAAGCATGCGGCCAGCCTGCGACACTGCTGCGCGTTTTGGATTGTTGTTAAGAAGGAAACGGGGACTAAAAAGAGAGAGAGAGAGAGAGAGAGAGAGAGAGAGAGAGAGAGAGAGAGAGAGTATCGACATTGCATGCCTAACGCAGCAGCACATGCGATGCGCCGACGTTGCTGTCGTGCTCTACCTACTTCCCTTCACTTCGCTTTTGCTTTACTTGCTGCATACGGCCGGCGGGACCAGCATCTTGGTCGACCGCCGCTCTTTTCAGGAACACGCCCCTTGCACACCACACACACACACTACACGGCACACTAGCCTTCACGATGCATATGTATGCACGTACGGGGCGGTTTGGAATAAAAATAACATTCTTCAGGGGCTTCAAAGAATAAAAATAATTTTTTTTTATTTTGATTCTAAGAGAGAGGATTCGTACGCAATGTCGTTGCTGCGCCTCCACTTGTTGGCCTTTTAGGGAGGAAGAGCTTATCTAGGCTCATCAGTTAATAGCGCTGCCTAGCTGCACAGCCTATCTGATATCCGGCCGTAGTACTCCGTAGCCACCTAGGTAATCACAGGAAATACAAAGACGAATGGACAGCTGACAGCTCGACAAGGGGGGGTTAAAAGGGAAAGAGAGAACAGATCATCATCAAATTGGGACATGACTTCCTTCTCGGCGCTTCAAGGGGACTAGAGACTCGATTAAAAATCAGCCATCTAGCAGCAACAACAGCTCGACAGGGGATGATGCATGGGCCACACAAGGGAGAAGCGAGGTCTCACCTTTTGGTTCTCCAGTTATTTCTATCTTTATTTTTCCATTTCCTGCTTACGAGATGTCATTCAATCATCGCATTCGTACCTAAACCCCTCCCCACCCGTCATCGGAAACCAGGGGGGGGGGGGCGAACGAACGGAACCGAAACCCATGGTACGTGCCCTTAATTGCCATTACGACCCGCCTTTTCCTTTTTTCCCTTTTTTCATTCTTTCTCTTTTCTGCCCTCCCCCGGTACAATATGGGGAAATTGCAATCGCTGGCGGGACTCGACAGCAAGGAATGCGGTACCGGTCCCCTGGTCAGCCCCTTGCATGGAAATTCTCATGGAACGATGATGGAAAAAAGAAAAGAAAAGAAAAAAGCCCTCCACCGCCTCCTTCTAGGATACCGTGTCCCTCGGTCTCCATATGCCAATTTCCCGACTTCCCTTCAGCCGTCCCGTTCCCATCCCTATTCCAGCCCGTGTCAGCGAGGGCTGTTTGGCCGATTTGGTTGGGGCGGAACCCAGAGACGGTCACGATGTTGCTGCGATTGCTGCTGGGCCCACTCCGAATGTGAGCGATCTCACAACATCCAAACGGGGGGTGCAAACCTTTTTTTTTTTTTTTTTTCATTCTTCCTTTTTTCTCTTCTTCTCTACGTTACGACCCTCAATTTTATGAAAGGGTGATGGATAAAAGTAACTTTTACGTCATGACTAGTGATCCAGCCGGACACCCCATATGCTTAATCTCATCCCTTATTTCCCTCTCTCAGCCTTGTCACACACCGTATAACTCACCGAGTCGGCGGGAAGGAGTCAGCGATCAGACAGTTCCTGCCCTTACTAGTAGGCACCTTTTTTTTTGGGGGGGGGGGGGGGGGGGGGGGGGTTTCCCCTTCCGTTTTCTATTTCTACTAGTAATTCTATCACCCATAGTGGGGTCCCCTCCCGAAATGCCCGTCGGTCTGGGGTCACCCATCAATCCATGGCCACCGGATTTTTTTTGGCCTTGTCTTTGCCTCCCGCCGGACAAACGCAACGCATCCGCAACTCTCGCAGCTTGTCCGCACTGGTTATCCTTGACCAGACGTGACTCCAAATGAACAAACTCAAAATAAAACCAAAAAAGCCAAGACAGCCGTTTTTTGCCCGTGTTCGCTGCGATGGCCAGAGTTCTACACTGCAGGTCTTACGACGCTGATGTTGCTATACCGTCGTAGTCGTGTCGTTACACTACTACTGCCACCACCTCACGGCATTATGCCTATTGAAAAGTCGGCACTCTAATTGTTCCGCCTGACTCTGGCTCGCAAAGCTTATCTGCGCGCGAGAAAGAGAAAGAGAGAGAGAGAGAGAGCAACAGTAAAAAAAAAACTAAGAACCCCACCCCCCAAGCCGGAGATTGTCGTCAACACGCCCGACTACCTTACCCCTGTCAAGTCTTGATCCCAACTGATAATTAGAGAGAGAAAATAAGAATAAAATAACCCAACGAAAGCAGAGTCCGGGTTTCGCGCTACTGCATGTCAACAATCAACAGGAACCCAGAGCGCCGGACGGCGGGACGTCACGAAAAGCAAGGGACCGACCAGCAGGGTGGGTCACTACCGACCTGAAGAACCAAAGGCGGAAGGAGGACGTATACAAAGAAGAAGAAACAACACCACCCAATAGTAACGGCGATGGTGTTGTCGGTCTTTTTTTGCTGGTGCTTGGTTGGTTGGTTGGTTGGTTTGTTGTGCAACACGCCTGTCGACGTGAACCATCAACAACTATTGGTAGAACATTGGTTTCAGAAGAAGAAGGAATGTTTTTGTTCATCGAGATGAGAACGAACGAGACGCGTACGGAATCCCAGCCGGCCGGTTCGAAACGTCATTGAACGAAGAAAGGGCTGCCGAGAGGTGATTGGACAGCCAGACGGAGCTTGGATTTTTCAGCCTTTCAATCAACCCTCGGGACGCTGTGCTCCGCGCTGCTAGCGGTCTTGGCCCAAGAGTCCGGTGCCAATGAGATGACGAGAACATTGTTTCCTGTTTCTCTCTCTCTCTCTCTCTCTCTCTCTCGGTCAATGTCTTCACCGGTGATGGCTGTGTCTCAGTCGCCTGTCTGCCTCTTGACCGGCAGACCAGCATACCGTTGCTTTTTTCCCCCTCACCCGAGTGCCATCCAACCTGGGCGAGCTGGGGTGAATGGGGGCGTGGAGGGGAAGGGAGAGGCAGACAGACATCGAGACAGGCAGGCAGACATCGAGACAGACATCGAGACAGGTAGACAGACAAACATACAGACAGACAGAGGAGAAGACGAAGAGCCGAGCCCAGCCCGGGGGTTGCAATGCCGACGCTATTTTCGTCCGAGAGCCATGCCATCAGCGCCTTTCTTCCTTATTCTGGTTCCGGCTGGATCGATACGACTGCGTGTCTAGGACGAAACCCGATCTATTGGCGGGAAATACCGACGATTGTCCAATCTCGCTACTTCAGCCCTTTTCCTCTCCCAGGCAAGATAGCGAGCCAGCCTACCTGCTCCGTACGCTGCCTTACCTATGCAAGTTGGCAAGGTAGTGAGAGTGTATGTAAGCCCGCCCCATCTTTTCTTTTATTCCCTTGCATCCTCACCGTTTTGAAGTTCCCCTTCCCCGGTACCCCCACCGTATCAGGCCGTTCCACCGTTTGGTAGCGAGACCAAGGCAGGCAGGGACAGATCAAGGCCGCCTGGCCAGACAGATACTCTTTCCCACTCCGTACTCCGTACCAGAGATTACCCCATCTTGTTTATGTCAGCCTAGGCGTGTGAATATGTGGGTCCATCGCCAATGAAGAAAGTGTCCATACCGTACCGTACTTACCTAGGTAGGTATCTACGCGCAACACAGCAACAATCTTGACCGTAATGTTCACATCATCACCACCCTCACCATGTGCCCGATCTAATTCTAACCCTTGCCGTACGCAAAGGCCGATCGATGTGTGTGCGCGCGCGCGCACTACGCTACGTGTTCGAACCCTCCCCGGTCCGCCTAGGTATGCAAGTCGAGGTCAGCTGGTCCCCTTTCTGCCCTGGAAAATCACACAATCATCGTGCTGTTCCAGTCTCACTACGAATATCTAGGCATCAGGGGGTAAAAAAGGACCAAAGACCAGGGAAACATGCAGACTCCCATCATCAAGCGCAGATGACCCCGGCACTCACTCGCTCACACACACATACACACACTCCACGCCCCCCCCCGGTATCCGTCTACCTGGGATGGATTGAGGACTGGCCCTCCCTGCCTGCCAGGCGCCGGTACCGATGCTGACGGCTGCGCACTGCTGACTGTGTCAGGTGCTTGCTATATCACTCTGTACTGGTATGTTCGTACAGTGGCAGCTCCTGGACCCCTGTGCGATCCGCGCATTCTTGGACCTTGAGACTAACCTCTTACACTGCACACGCACGCGAATGCTCTGTACAGGTAATCACCGTCCGAAAGGGGAGAGGGAAATGCGGCCGGGTACCGTAACACCGTTATCTCCTACCGTCCACGGTGCTGTCAGGGATCGTCCTCGGCGGCTTAGCAGCGGCCAGCTTACCGAGAATAACGCCCGGCCAAGCTTTGCTTTGCGATACGATGCCATACGATACGATAGGACACGCCCATGTACCCGTGAATACTGTACTGCCTCATCACCAAGAATCATCTCGTCATAGGCTAACAACACTACTTGCTCCTCCCTCTAACGCAAGCCCCTACCAGATCTACGGATCCGCGGCTGCCATCGTCATAAGAGGCTTTCGAACGGCGTCGAGCTTGGGGCTTCACGCTTCACCTTCCCGAAAGCCTCCTTCTCTCTCACTCTCTCGCACTCTCTCGCACTCTGGACCCAGTGGAGTCGCGCAACGGTATTAGGAAAGGAACGCCCTAGGTGGAAATGGCACTCGCCGCCTCCTCCCCGCGGTACGGTTGGTGGGAGCGTGAGAATGCGCCGGTGGCATGGTTGGTCACGGCTGGCTTGATAGGACGAGCGCCCTCGCGACACTTTCTCGATGCGTGCACGCTCCGACCAGCCCAGGGCAAAGCCACACCCTAATACAAGCGGTCACGACAAAGCCCCCCCCCCCCCCCCCCCCCCTCTAATCGTCCCCGACTGTTGGGACGGTGGCTGACTGGGCCGTCAACTAGCCAGCGGCCCCTGCTATCATGCAAATTGGCTGGCACTATCCCTCTCCACATTGTCTTCGTTTCACCAGCATATGCCTGCCCACTGACATCTCTGTGTTTTGTCGATCTTCTTGGGCGCTACGGCAAGCCTCCAACAACAAAAAAACACGAGCCGGCAGTTATGCCCTTCGTTCCGCCTATCGGTCCGTAACATTGCGGAACAAAACACCGCTTTACCAACACCACCAAAACAACGGGGAACTTTCCGTAGTGGCGGACCGGCGCAACACCACACTGCCGGTCGTACTATGCTGTCTTGACCGACGAATCGCATCCCGTCACGCCCAGGTTCTGGAGCAACCCTTTACCGTCCACACAAGATGACCTCTCTTCACACGCCCGCCCGCCCGTTGATAAGTCAAGCCGCCAGTCCCCGAAGGAGGGCAACACAGCCGGGAACGGATGGGAGGGGGCAAGGCTTCTGCCTGTCCCATCCATCCGGGACAGCCTCTCCCTTCCGTCCTTGGTGGCTTTGGCGGGCAGTGGAGTAGGTAGGGGATGGGTATTTTTGAGTTACAGTCAGAAGCTTATGTGCAGCCCATCACTTCCCCAACCTTGGGTATCAGTCTGGTCGACGCCTGCGGGCTGACACACCCAGCCGTTGTGTTACCACCACCATCAATATCCATGGTGTAAAAAAGTTCCTATTCAGTGCTGCTGCTGCTGCTGCTGACGCTGCCTTTCGGTACCATGTCGTGTCACCACCACCGCCACCACCACCACCACCACCGTAAGCAACAGCGCAGCAGGTTGCGTTTGCTGACACCAAAAACACCTCGGCGACCGACGACGATGGCAAGATGGAGGTGCGGAACGGGAGATGCCCTGCTGTCTCTGATAATGACGGTCCGGCCATTATGGTGTGCGGGCGAGACAAGAAATGGCTCATCACACATCAGGTACTCCCGCTGTGGACATCAGACTACTCCGTCCGCCCCCCCTCCGAGAAGATACGGCCGGCTACGCGATGTAAGCTACATGTTCTGCAAGTACCCCTTCCCTACGGCGCGATGACCGTTTTCCATGACGGAACGTGCAAGTGAAGTACGGTAAAGTGAGGGGAAGAGAGACCCCGCTCACGGAAAGTGCACGGCGGGCACGCTGATTGGGTCTGGCCTTGTCCTACGAGCCGCCGTCACCACTCTGTCTCCCTCGCTCCAAGGAGAGAGGATGGATTCTGTGACGACACATGGTAGCGCTGCATGGTGATCGCCTTCCCATGCAGCCTTATCCCCCAACTCGGGTGCTACGCCTGCGGGTTTCACCTAGCAGTAGTAGTAGTAGTACGCCTATCATGTATTCGGTAACTCTCTGTACATCACCCAGATGGGCGGTCGGGTGTACATGGAGCTACGGTGTGCCCAAAGGATCCCCGACGAAGGCGGCGATGACGACTCACCACCACATCCCCGTCTGGCGGCAAGGAAGTTGCCTACGGACCACACCGTCCGGTTCTATCTGTTTGATTTCGAGTGAGCATCCACAACATGCAAAACTAACAAGCAAACAAACAGACAAACAAGCAAGCCTGCACACACCGCATGACCCGCTCTCTCTCTCTCTCTCTCTCTCTCTCTCTCTCTCTCTCTCTCTCTCTCTCTCTCTCTTCATCACGTCTTCTCCACTCAAGAAGAAGTGGGAATGAAGGTCGAAATGAAGTGCCCCATAGAAGGAAAAGAAGGAGAAGAAGAAGAAGAAGAAGTTTCGTCCCTGGTCCCCCCTCCGTACCGAGAACACCGAGCCCCTCCAGTCCAACCCCGTCAAGTAAACTAGCAACAGGGGTGGTAAACGATCACAGATGGCGGTCAGGCCAAACCCGGTATTTTTGCTTGATGATGGAACCTTTTGTGGTTGGTTTTTTTTGTGTGTCCCCCTTCCTATCCTTCCCACCCTTCTCCTTGCTTGGCGGTAAAGTGTGACTCACAATGTGTTGGCGGTCTACTACACGTTGGTTTACCGTCTACGGATATACCATCCCCACTCATCGAAAGTGACAAAGTTCTTCGATGTGGGTAAAGCAATGCCCCAAAACGGCCCCCAAGGCTGAGACTCTGCAAGACGGTGCGCGGATGCATGCATCCTCTTACAAGGCCGCGCGCCCGCACCGCATCGCAAGTTCAAACTTTTTGTCCAGCTTGCCCTACACACCCCCCCTTCCCCCCCCCTCCCTTGTCCGCAGGCTTGGGGTTTCTTGTTTTGGTTGGGTACGCCTACATTTCTAGCTTCGTGGAACTGGGCAGCAGTAAGCAAGCAGTAGCGCATGAAGATGCAATGTTTGCATCACGTCGGCGTCGATGGGCTCAGAGCCCCCTCTTTTTTTTTTCTTTTTTTTTCTTTTTTTTTTTAACTTTTTTACTTTTTTACTTGAGACTGTGTGCGCCGGGGCGGAGGAGAGGGACCCGAGCTGAAAGAAAGAGACGGAGAGGGTCCGGTACCGGTGTAAGAAAGAAGCGGAAATCCGACACTTGACGCATACTTCCACTTTCAATCTCCCTATGCCGCCCCCCCGGATCCCAACCCGCCCCTCGGGCCATGGGTGGAGATGAGTGTCGGCAAAGGGAAATGAAGAAGACGAAGCATAAAGAAGGATCCCCACGCACGTCGACGAGGAAAACGTCTAGAAGGAGCGGAGCCCGTGGGTAATGGAAGCTACTGCGTAAACCCGAAGGCTTCTTTCGCCACCCCCTTTTCTCGCTTACTACGCACTACACTCGCTCCTAACGAGGGGTGGGATGGATCACGCCACGCGAGACACGGCGAGGCTGGGATATGGCTGTCGGCCCAGCGAACCGCATGGGAAAACCCGTGGCTTACATGCCCCCGTACCGGTTTGCACGGTTTTTAGTAATTTGGGACCCATGGACCCCTCGTGGAAGGGGAGGCTCACTTCAGCTCAGCCGAGCGGTCCCTTGGCCTCGGCCAGCGCGAGATGATGGCCATGAGACGAAGATCAGACCGGAGCCGCCACGTCGGGAAATTTGCCTTTTGGTTCGCACGATGAACCGTGCGGTCCCTCTCGGGACGATTTTCTCACCGAGTCTGTGCGTGTGTGTGTATGCGAGTGTGTGGCTCACTCGCCCATTCGTTACGGATTACAATATAATGAGGCGTCGGAGGAGCCTCATCCTGTCGCGTCTCAACCAACACCCCCCCCCCCGTGGAGGCCCGGGACGTGTAATGTCAGGATCTGGATGGCCCTGCTCTGCCCTGCAATCCCGCCCATGCGGAGGGGAGGCTGATATGCGGGTCGGCCCAGAAGCCTTCTGCTCATTTCGGCGGCGCCGTCCTGGTTTTACGTTTTTTTCTTCTTCTTTTTCTTTTTTTTCCCCTCCCAGGTACACGGTATCACCAATGAACGGCCAGAACCGTTCCAAGGGACCGAGAGAGAGATCTTCGCCCTTACCCCAGCTTGGCACTCACCGTCCTAAGGCATACCGAATGGACGGTCAGCGGTGAGAGAAGGGGGGGGGGGGGGGGGGAGTAAGGCTGCGTACGGCGGGGGTAAACTACGTCAGGATGGTTGTTGAGGGCGCGTGTGCAGATATTCACCGACTCTCTCTCCCTTCCGTTTGTTGAAGAAAAGACTCCACAACTCGAGGAGGGGGGGGGCACCGACTTAGTACAACTACATACCCTCCTCTGACCGTTTGATCGCGGTTGGGGGGAGACGGGATATGATCTTCGTCATGCCGTGTCTTGGGCATCACGGTTGATATCCGTTATGCCAGACGTTTTAGCCTAGGTGATTTTTGTTGGCGATCAAGGGTCCAGCGAACACAAGGTCCCCCCCCCCCCCCCTTTTCTTTTTCTTTGTTTTTTTTTTTTTCCCCTGCTCGGCCCTCGGGCCAGAACCCGGGAGCCCGCGAACCGTTCTCGGCGGCGGTTCTAAAAGCCTGTTTCTCCTTTTATTAGGCCGCGTGGCCGAGCGGAGAATCAAGCGCCAAAGGATTTATGGTCTATAATCCCTTTTTCCTCTTCTTTTCTTGAATGAAAAAAAGAAAAAACCCGATAATTCAGCTCGCAGCCAGAAGAGGAACAAGTGGGCATCGCCAAGCGGATTGAGGAGGTCGCGGTCACCCCGGGATATCATACCATACTGTCCGGCGTCTTGCCTCTGCCCGCGTGGCGTTTGGATCTGGTCTGGGCCTTTGGTTGTTTCGCGTGGAACAGAAAATGCACGTCGCTATTCTCGGCTGTCTTTTTTTCCCTCTTTTTTTTCCCCTTACGCTACGGCCATTTCGTTTCGTTTCGTCTGTTCCCCCCCTTTGCGTCTGATGTCTTGGGATGTTCTAAAACGGTCCAAGACGATACCCAAAAAGAGAAACTACCCCCCCGCCCCCCCCCCCCCCCCCCCCGTTTCGAGATGCAGACGGCGTCCCATCCGGGGAGGGGGAGGCTTTCTGGTTACAACTAGGCCTTGGCGACATGCAAGTACGCAAGAATAGCATCCCGGAGGTCGAGGAGGAGAGCGGCGCATGCGTGGCTCGAGCAAAGGACATGCGAGATATCTTTGTCACAACGGCAGGTTTTTTTTTTTTTTCGTTTCACGAGGACGTGTGTAAGAGACTATGTCTTGACCCAAGATCAATACCGTACGCCCCCCCCCCCCCCCCCCCCCTCCTTCGGGCTACAATGTACGGTCACTGAGCCCGTGGTGTAGCGTGTACTCCGTACACTTACACCTTAAACGCTCTCGTCAATTTTTTCCCCCTCATTTTCTTTTTTTCCAGATGTATCTTGGTGTGAGATTTCGGCATGTTTCCGAGTGCCTCTCTCGTCCCCTTGTCCCTGCTGCCACATCGACCCGTAGACCAAAGTCGGTCGACAAAAGGTTGTGGAAATTGCGCGATGACTCGACGTTGCAAGGCAAACAGAAACAGGAAAGAAAAAACTAGAAAAAAACTAGCAATCGCAATTTAGACCCACCTCCGCGTCCCGCGGGTCTGTCTCGTACCAGAAGGCCGGGTCCGGGTTACGTCGTTGGGGGGGGGGGGGGGGCCCTTTTTGGGGCCACGGAGCAAAACGGGGCATTTCCGTGGGGTTTCTTACTACGTACTCCGTACTTTGAACCACCACTCGGTCGGTCCCCCGGTGTGGGCGTGGGAATGATGGCATCGTCACTCGGGCCCAACGACGCAAAACCCGCCGATCCCGTTTCTTCCCCCTTGTCAACAGACCCTCACGTGTGCATGTGTTGGTTCAAACTTGGCCGGGGGGGGGGGGGTTGGAGAGTGAGAAAGAAGGATGACTACCGCTGCCGCACACCGAGCCCCCGGAGTCCGATCAGGGTTTCGTTGCTGAGTAATGAAAGAAAGAAAAAATTCAAAAAAAGCGAATTGGGACGCAAGGCACGGCGCTCGGGACCCAGGGCGCATGTGGGAGAGAGTCGGCACACCTCGGCGGCTACTCGGCGGCGATGATGTGCGTGCCACGTCGCATCCAACGCGTGCCGTCACAGTTCCAATGGGCCGGTACTAAAAGTAGGGGGAAAGTTTGATAAGAAAAAAGGTTTACAGCGCCCTGTCTCTCTCTCTCTCTCCGTCACTCTCGGTGAAGCCCCACGACACGTCGTCATTCGTCCGTCTGCGGTGTGCGCAAGACGGAGGGCGTGGCTGCAAACAGCAGTCCATCATCTCCTTGACCCATTCAGCATCCATCCACCTGTTTCTCCTTCTTTCTTCTCCTTCGTCTTCTCTTCTCTTCTCTTCTTGCAACCCCCCCCCCCCCCCCCCCCCCGGGTTCACGTGCACTTACACGCAACAGAGAGGGAGAGACAGGGGCGCAAGGGGCGGGACGAGGCTAGAGCGCATGCATTCGCTTTGCTAGTCGGGCAAATATATGTTGTATCTGGTCAGCCCGGTCCGACCTTTCTGGAACCAGAGACGTCCCGAGGGAGGGAAGAGGCGGGTGGTTTTTTTTTTTTCTTTTCTTTTTTTTCCTTCTCTTCTTTCACGACCAACATATCGATCCCAGCGGTAAACGTCCATCGTCGATGTACACGACCTCACTTTGATCGGTTTTTTTTTTTCTTTCCGCGTCCATAGCGGCCCAACGAGGAGGAACGAAACGGGAAGTAAAATAAATAAAAAAGTTTATTCTGTAGTCTTCTCTGGGTAAAGTGGCATGGGAAAACGCGTGCCGGGCCCCCCATGACTCGGGTCTACAGGTCTACCACACCTGGGCAGGTGGGTTTGACTTCTCCAAAGAACACCTCCTGTTCGGCCGAAGATTCCGCATCGTAGCATTGGGGGCCTTTTGGGGGTCCTGTTTTACCCCTTCCCACCATTACGGATGGCGACCTGTGACAACTGTCGACGTCGCGAACCTGTCATTCCAACGACAAGAGGAAGAGAGAGAGAGGGGGAAGAGAGTCCTGTCATATCTATCCCCTGTCTCCGTCACCCAAAAAGGGACCCCCTCAGAGGGGCGGGCTGCCAACTTTGGAAGTCCTAGGACAGCTGTTGCCTTGGAAGAACCATCCTGTTCTTGGCCGCGTCCCTCGTCTTGGCGACCAACCAAGGAAAAAAGAAGGGGGAAACCACAACAGCAATATTCCAAAACCGATGCATGTTGGTCCGGAGAGGGCAGAGAGGGGGGAGGGGGAGGGGGAGGGGAGATGGACCGTGTCGCACGTGTACGGGAAACCCCATCACCTGATGCGTGATTCCGTTCCAAAACCCTGTTTTCACGCGGGCCATTTTTGTGCTCGGGTGGTGTTCGGCGGCTCTTGGCTGGCTTTTTCTTGGTTCGACGCCGTCCAGAGCCTTCCGCCCGTAGTGGCAGACAGAGAGAGAGAGAATGGGCGCCGTGTCTTCCCGACGGCGTGACGAAATGACGCGTCGAACATGATACACGATCACGATCTCACTATCGCCATTTCACGCATCCCACCTTGCGTGCACACCGTCGCCGTCTACCCCCCCCCCTGGCGTCATAACTGGAATACGGGGTTTGCGACCGTTTCGAGATGCCGATCCAGGTGCAAATCCCCCTCATGGCCAGCACGCCATGGCATGCGTCTCAAAGATCGAGCTTTCCCCAGGTTCTCTTGGCACCAAGACCGTATATTTCGATTCCCCCTCCCCGGACGGTGCCCGAATCTGGAGAAACGCTACCCCCCCCTCCCCAGAAAGCCGAAAGGGAAACAATATCAATGACACCCGAGACGGTGCCCAGAACATTAAAGAGGGAAACGGCAGTGGTTGGTTGCTTATTTTGAGAACTACTAGTATACTGCTTTCCCCCCGGTCGAGCCAATCGTTCGTGTGATTGGCTTTTAGTCAACGAACCCCGGGGGAGGGAGGGCGCAAAGCGGATATGGGGAGATAGTATCGGCTGTTGCGCAGACAAAACATTGGCATGTCTCAACGCCTCAAAATATGCCTTTGCTTTGAACGTCTGTTTCCCCTTCGTCTGTTGGCAACACCTGGGCGGTTCGAGGGCGTCTTCGTCCAAAAGACGACGTTCCGGCGGTCGAGACAGCAACCCCCCCCCCCCCCCCTTCCTTTCCAACCGACGCTTGCTCTCGTGTTGGTTGCCTCGACTGGTAAAGAAAGAGGTCCCTCGTACCGCAGGAAAAGGCAATAGATAAAGGACGAACCTGCGACAGGGCTGCTCAGGCGGCGAGAGCCGAGAAGGAGAGAGAAACGCGCGCGCGCGCACACACACACACACACACACACACACACACACACACAAGGCACAAACCCGTTCGAGTGGCTGAAGCACCGCTTGATACAGCCGGTGCCCTGTCTCTCTCTCTCTCGTCCGGGAAGCGTCAGCAAAGCCGAAGGCAGACCTTGCGAATACAGCCCTTCCCCCCCCCCCGGGCAGCGTTTTGTGACATTTCGATGAAGCCGCGGCGGCCCCCGACAGAAACGGGACGATCCGAAAGAGGGGGGCAAAAAAAAAAAAAAAAAAAAAAGGATGGGAGTGAAAATGGGGGGGAAGACGTCTCGATGCGCCGATTTGCACCTGCATGTCACCCACCCTACGCCCCCCCCAACCCCCCCTCCGGCCCCCAAATCTACAGAAATAATCGTCGGACAATTACCGCAAAGGATATCTCGCATCAATGTTTGCGTCGAAGAGAGCATCGCGCAGGGCGTGGGCACACAATGCATGATGCAGGTGTACGTTATAAGACGTTCATTGCTGCGGCTGGCGCGTTGTTCGAGCCCGCTTCTCGCGCCTTTTTTTTTTTCTTTTTTTCTTCTTCTTTTTTCTTTCTTTTTTCTTTTCCCCCCACAACGGTGAACTGCCTACTAACCCCTCCCCCGCATGCTGACGTGGGAGGTCTCGGCGAGCTGCTTCATCGGCTGCGTGGCCGTGGCAGTCGTCCCATTGAGGCCCCGGACAGCCGCGACTTGCGACCAATATGTGTGTGTGTGTGTGTGTGCGTGTGTGGTGTCCATCCGGGGGTTGTATCTTTGACGCTCGGTGACGTGTGCGTGTGTGAGCGTGTTTCTCTCTCTATCCAACTCCATCTCTCCGCACCCAGCATCGCCGCTGCTGCCGCCGCCGCCGTCGCTTCAGTCCTTCGCCCAAGTGGGATGCTTACTGTTGTTGGCAGGCTCGGCATCGTCAGCATGTCGAAAGACAATCCCGAGGTGACGGCTCGTTATGCAACCAATGGGCCGGCGGAGAGGCGCCAGGCAGAAAGGAGAGGCATCTGAAACATGCTCTGCTCTCCGCAATGATACGAATCCGACGCAAGCCTCCCAAAAAAGGATGGCAGAGTGCTGTGTGTGTGTGTGTGTGTGTGTGTATGAGTGTGTAAGAGCACAGCGCGTTCTCTCCCCCCCCCCCCCCCCCCCCCCCCCCGCGCGTCCGAGCTATGCCCACGTGGTGACGGGGAGGCTCAGAAGCAACGACCACATGCGCCTCCACCCCCGACGATCACACCACACGCACTTTCAACAGGGGTTGATGGACTGATTGCCACACCCGTCCCTCCGCAAACCTGATGGGGGCGCTTGGTAACGTTGCTCAGCGCGTTACGCACTCTCCCTGTAGGCTGGTGCTCACCGCAGACACGGGCGAGACCAGAACAAGAGGGACGAGGCCAAAGCCTCATGGTGGTGGTGGTGTTGCTGCTGCTGTTTCTCGCCTGATCAGCTGAGCCTGGTTTCGTTAGTCACCAAACCATCGGCTTTCCGCTTCGGGGATCAGCAGTCGCTACTGCAGGTACTACAACTATGGCGACGAGGCAACGTATCCGGTATTCCCGTTTGGGACTCTCTGTCCCAGTTTGCGTCCGGTCCGCCTTCGCTTCCCGAGACAGTATACTCGGCCCCTTGAAGCCATTCCAATTTCTCTCTGAGCCGCAGCAAGGGGACACGAGTCCCAGTAGAACGGACGGACAGACGGACGGACGGACGGGACGTATTGGGGAGGGCTCAACTTGCTTTGGCTTTCCAGATGCGGCCCTCGGCGGATGAAGTCGATGGGCTTGTTTCTCCGTAATCAATGCATTGTAACTTCCTCTATCCCATACGTTGCCGTCGTAGTCGTCGTCGTCATATGGTGGACCATCGATCCCGCCGCCCCGCCGGCCGGGCATGCCAGGAAGAGTGACCATCCTCTCGGGGACAGCTTATCTTCCGTTCTAGGCAAAAGGACAACAGTTTGCTCCGTCGGGGTTTTTTTTTTTTTTGGTTTGTTTTCTTAGCCCCGGGCGCGGTACCCTGGCCCCAAGGCCGCATCTGAGACGAGAGAACACGAATGGAGCTGTCTGTATCAGAGCGTCCGCGCGTCCCATGGCAAACGGTGGCACTTTACGGACATTTGTTGACGGTTTCATCTGGTCACTGGCCGTCCAGGATCCCGCTAATAAGCCAGCCCTGTCTGTACGGAAAGCGAGCATCAGCCGGCTTAGTGGGGGGTTCAGCCGGTTGATCGACCAGAAGGCACTGCACCTCGACGCTTTCAGAAGAGGCCAAATAACAACACGCCCATGTTTCCTCGGCTGGTATGCTCCCGGTGCGCCATTGGCTCGACGGAAACGCACGCCGTGCTATCTATCACTGCACCCATCCACGCCATTGTTCACACCCTCTCCGGGCTTCGCGACCCATGGTGGTGAGCGGTCATGTGGACTCGAGTGCTGGGGTTGGATTTGACGGAGAATTTGCCCTGCCTGTGCTGACGCCGCAAGCTCAGTCGATTCTCAACCCGTCAGCCTAGCCGAGCAGCCTCTCGAAACAGCCCATGTCATATCCGGACCATGCTCGATGCAGCTCTAGCCTGCGCTGTAATCAAACGACGTACGTATAGTGTCAGTCAGCCCGAGATGCTGTGTAATGACGACTGCACTGCCGTCCCTGCGGAGGATGGCTGATCGTCCTGTCCGACAATGCACTTCAGATGCTGCTCCAATCATGTCGTCAAACCACTCGTTCGAACCGTCCGACCACGAGTCTGTGCTGGGCCGCTCATACGGACGCTAGCGTACCTCTGCCTGTCAAGAAGGGTCACAGTCCGTGAGTCATAGCCGGCCGTTTCAACTCCGCTGAGACTGTCGCCGCGATAGTTTCCAAGGGTCACCTCCACCTAGCCTGCAGAGTTGACGGTATGCGGCGGTCCAGTCAGCTCCCTCCCGACGGCGCTCGGTGTGGTTGCGGATCTTGGTACTTGGTCGACATGTATCTTCTCAAGTTGGGTGTCGGTGTAGGTCGTGGGATCAGCCATCCATCGATCGCGTGGTGACAGGGTTGGCATCCATGTTTCCAGCCACGGAAACCAAGGCAAATAACATCCTTACCCTGGCATGATTTGGAAACAATTATCATCACCAGTGCTATAGCAGACCTCTTGAAGTGATTCAATCTGTCACGGAAGCTTGACAAAGGTTTGCTTTCGAGACAGCTGAGCTACGTTTAATGGCATGTGTCATGCCCGCTGGGAGTTCGTCCATCCTTGGTTGTCAACCCCCCCCCCCATACGGGAGCTCGGCCAATGCTAGACAACTACCGTTCGAAAGCTCGAGAGTAGTGGCGACTGCGACACAATGCGCTGAGCCCCGAAGTTGCGACCGCGATCTCGCGATCACCGGAGCCAACCCCATCGTGGGTGTCGTAACGTTGAGGCAGATAGGAACGGCGGCGTGCAACGCCAAGGAACTTGTGCGACAGCAGCCAAGAGGAGGGGCGGCGTAGACCTCAACTGATGATGTTCACGATTCCAATGGCTTGGGAAATTTGCAATGCTAACTTGGACTGGGAGGTGAGGCCTAACCTGAGTCGTACCGTCGTAAAGCACCCGGGCATCAGCTAATAAACTTTAAGGCCAAGCCAGCGTCCAGTACCTATTTACAATCACCTTGGGGTCCCTTGGGGCCAGTTTCAGTCGTCGCCGATCTAGTCGAGTATACTTGCCCGAGCGTTGTTGTCAACACATGTTACACATGCCTCTCCAGATAGACACTCCGGCATCATGCCGCGTGGTAAAGCGCTAAGAGCCCGGAACTCCCGGCGGACTGAACGGCGATTACAAGCGCGTGTCATGCCTCGCTCAGAATACTGTGCCGGCACCCATAAGACGACGCCGGGTGTCTCTGAGGTAGCCCGGTGATAGAGTTCGGATTGGTCATGCCTCCCTCCACCCCGGCACAACGCAAGGCCAGGCTTGCGGCCTTGTTTCGACTCTGGAATCACCTTTCGTGACATTGATGTTTGAATGCTCTGATCATGCTTGTAATTGTAAGCACACGACAGAGCCGCAACGAAACAGATCGCCTATTCTCGCTGCATCTCGATCTGTTCAAGGAAGACGTCTCACGATTGTTGTGTGTCTATTAGAAACAACTTGGCTAGTTCTTTTTGGGGGGGCACACGAAACAATAGGTGGGGAGCAGCCCCCCATGCCCGGTCCTCGGTATTCCGGTATATGCGATGCATCCCAGCATATGACAAGAGGTGTCAACTGCCGATCTGAAGTGGCCCATCATTGTGCCATCGAGCGACGTTCCCGGGGCAAGGAACACGAGCTCTCCCTGTAGCAGGGGGCCCTCTATTTGTTGCCCGATGGGGGGCGGTTTGAACTCCCCTGCTCAGACGGTCACTTGCTTGCGCCTCAAGATGCGTCCTCCTCGGCACCAGGATTCGGCATCTGGGTAGAACTGATCCAGTTCTCCATGCTGGCTTGACCAGCGGGCTGCTTGGCGTTCCCCGGTCCGCTCGAAGACGCTAGTCTTAGACCATGCCGCTTCTTGACGACGAGGCAGAGCACGCGTCCATAGATGGCAAAACCTTCGTATGAAACATCCATGGCCATCTTCTTCTTGTCATCGTCGTCATGATCGCCGTCAAACCCACCGCCCCTCTTCTTGATGCGCTTAGAAGGCGGGGAAACATCGTCCTCGGAATCTATTTCGATCGCCGAGGTTACATGCCCAGCATCATCGCCCGAAGGCATCTCGTCATCGGCGTCAGGGCCGCGAGGTTCCCCGCGTTGTCTCTTTGACCGCCGAGGCCGGCTTGTTTCATCGACGACGGGGATCCGGGAAAGCCCACCGGCATCGCCCTCGGATTCGCTCTCCTCTCGAACGGGCACCGCGGCACCGGAGCCTTCGGCCTCCATGTCCAGATCGATGGGCGCATCGTTTGTTTCGCCAATCAGCTTATTGGAGTTGGACTGCAGCCTGCCGGTCGCCTTGTCCCGGAAATGCTTGTGCTTAGTGAGCAGTGAGTGGCGAGTGTTGGTCTCAGTAAGGAACATTGACACCTCGAACTCATCTGTTCAATAAGACGATCAGCCAACTCTATTCAGTTCGAGGGGGGAAAGCCTAGGTCTGGCTTGTTGTAGCAATGGAAGAAAAAGTGGCCGAGCCGGCAGCAGTGACAGCAAGCAAGGCCGCGAAACGGCGTGACGAACCTTGAACGACGACATCTTTGATGCTCTTCTTCTTGGAGCTTTTCTTCTTGGTGCGCTCCCTCTCCTTTTCTTCGCGTAGTTTCGGCAGCACCAAATGACGAACGCTTTCGATGACCTTGGGCAATATGGGATTCCGAGGGTTCAGGAGCCAGCTCTGTGCCAAGGCCGGATTATCGAGATATATGCGACATTCGAGGACGGAATACTTGGTGATCCTCAGATACCGACGGAGTGGCGCCATTGATGTTCCAAAGGAACTGGGTTACAATATCGGGTGTGGGGCGTATGAAGTACAGGTATGAGATCAGACGTGTTTGCTGGGGTGTCTTTTGCACCATGAGCAGGGAGGTTTCTGTCAAGGTGTGGTAGGGGTAACGTAACGAGGCCAAGACCAAGGCGATGACTGAGAGGGAAAAAAGGTGGCTGTAGATGTTGCGTGCCGATGTGTATGGTTCAGCGAGATCGACTGTGAGCATGCAAGGTCGTGTGGTGGTATCTGTGAAGAAGAGAAGTTGTGGTTACCTGGGCCTACCCCAGGTAGGTGAGTAAGTGAAGCTCAAGGCGTGACGTCGAGCGAGAGGGCCCCCACGGCGCCGATGTACCTTTCCCGGATCCACCTGCACGCAATTGCGGTTTGGACAGGGACGTGTACTTGGGTTCCCCGTGCGGTTGCTTATGCGGGACCGCTGCACGAAGCAGCAGCAGCAGCAGCAGCCTACGACCTCAGGCACACAGCAACCCAATTGGCAGATCAAACCTTGACCCACTTAAATTTTATCGGAATCGCGTTATCCACCCGCTGCATCGTGTCGTTTCTCATCGACAGAGAGAGAGAGAGAGAGAGAGAGAGAGCTCAGCATCCCCCAAACTCCCAAGTGCGCATTGCGGCTTACATCAAACCTTCCAGTGATGCTTACAAAGCGATCATGTCCAAGTCATGGGCGTCGACACTGAGGTTACCCAAATCCACCTTTCCGTAAGCTCTGACCCCCGTCCGGCCCTCCTACCTCCGTCACCGCCCTCAGCTGACCCGTGACTCGGCCCGCCCTCAGACCGCGCCCGCTCTCGCAGTTCCGTGCCGACTACCTGCGTCGATCCGCCGACGACTTTTACCAATGGCAGCTATCCAACGAGTCGAGGCCCGCCTTTGCTCTGCATGACGGCCCTCCGTACGCCAATGGAGGCCTTCATGTTGGTCATGCCTTGAACAAGATCCTGAAGGACATGATCAACCGGGTCAAGGTCCAACAAGGTTGGCCGCCATCAGCTATCTTGGCCTTCGTCCGTGGACTGACATCGCCCTCGCAGGTTACCGGGTACGATACAGACCTGGCTGGGATTGCCATGGGCTCCCCATCGAGATGAAGGCCGTTGGCACCTCCGGTGGCAAGGACATGACCGCGACCGAGATCCGCAAGGCTGCTAGACAGCTCGCCTCTGCCACGGTGCTGGAGCAGATGGACGGTTTTCGATCATACGGCGTCATGGGTGACTGGGATGCACGATGGACGACCATGGACCCCGACTTTGAGATCAGACAGTTGCGCTTGTTCCAGCAGATGGTCCGTCGAGGTCTCATCTACCGCAAGAGCAAGCCCGTATACTGGTCGCCATCGTCGAGGACCGCGTTGGCCGAAGCCGAGCTGGAGTACAACGAGAACCACGTCTCAACGGCAGCCTATGTGAGGTATCCAATCATTGGCGGCCCGTCGTTGAGCGGCGTCTCCGGCCAGCTGTACGCCATTATCTGGACCACCACGCCTTGGACGCTTCCCGCCAACAAAGCCATTGCTATTCACGAGGACCTTGATTATGCCGTCATATCTGCCAACGGAGCCTCGTATCTGACCGCCGTCAGCCGACTGGAGGCCGTAAAGGCTCTCTTCCCCGAGGAGGAGCCCCAGGTCGTCGTGTCGTCCATCAAAGGCTCCGAGCTAAAGGGATTCAAGTACCACAACAGACTGCAGGGTGTGCAGTCCGCGCCGCAGCCCGTTATCCATGCAGACTTTGTCTCCGCCGACTCGGGAACCGGTCTCGTACATATCGCCCCGGGCCATGGTTTTGAGGACTACGAGGCATGTGCGCAACTCGGCATTGACGCCTTCGCTCCCATAGACGACGAGGGGAATTTCACCCGTGAAGCCTTCCCTGATGCCCCCGAAAAGTTGACCGAGGCCTCTTCTATTCTCAAGGGCGGCAGCAAGGCTGTTCTCGCCCTGATCCAAGACGACGTCTTGAGCGCCGCAAAGTACAAGCACAAGTACCCCTACGACTGGCGGACGAAGCAGCCCGTTGTTATGCGGTCCACCGCTCAATGGTTTGCCGACGTTGACAGCATCAAGGACGACGCCGTCGACGCACTGAAGGACGTCAAGTTCGTGCCGGCCTCGGGGCGCAACCGCCTCGAGAGCTTCGTCGTCGGCCGCAGCGAGTGGTGCATTTCGCGCCAGCGTGCCTGGGGCGTGCCCATTCCTGCCCTTTACAACGCCGACGGAGATGCCGTTGTGACGGAGGAATCTGTAAACCACATCATCTCCGTCATCCAGCAGCGCGGCATCGATGCCTGGTTCTCCGATGCCCCCGACGAGCCTGCCTGGGTCGCCCCGTCTCTCAAGGGGCAGTTCCGCCGCGGCACCGATACCATGGACGTCTGGTTTGACAGCGGGAGCAGCTGGACCGAAAGCAACGGCCAGGCCGATGTCTATCTCGAAGGGTCTGACCAACATCGCGGCTGGTTCCAGTCTAGTCTGTTGTCGTATGTCGCCGCCCAAAGAGCCGAGAGCGACGGGGCAACTCGGGTGCAGCCCAAGTCCCCCTTCAAAACGCTCATCACCCACGGATTCACCCTGGACCAAGCTGGCAAGAAGATGTCAAAGTCGATTGGCAACACCATCACGCCTGCCCAGATCATGGACGGCACTTTGCTGCCTCCGATCAAGGTCAGAGGCAAGGCCAAGGTCGCCGGCGCCGGCCCGACGCACGAGGCTCTGGGTCCAGACGCGCTGCGTCTCTGGGTGGCCAGCTCCGAGTACACCAAAGACGTAGCCGTCGGCCAGGCGGTCCTCAAGTCTGTCCACACGATTTTGGTCAAGTACCGCACCATCATCAAGATGCTGACCGGCTCGATGCACGAGTCGGCGCGCACCGCCCCCACGACTGCCCTCGACCACATCGCTCTCGTGCAGCTGAAGGACGTCACGGAGGAGGTCCACAAGGCGTTTGCCGCGCACGAGTTCTACAGGGCCTTCAACGCCTTGAACCGCTGGGTGGCCAACGACCTGTCGGCCTTTTACCTGGAGGCCATGAAAGACCGCCTCTACTGCGGCGACGGCGGCGGCGTCCTGGAGCCCATCTTCCTGGGCTTCCTCCGGATGCTGTCGCCCATGACCCCGCTCCTGGTCGAGGAGGCGTGGGACCACCGTCCCGAGTTCATGAAGGCCGACCGAGCTCTCCTTCACCCCCTGTACACCCCGCACGACGCCCCGATCCACGACCGGCCCCCCTCGGCCGTCGGAGAGGAGTCCCTCCGCAAGGACCTCCCGGTGCTCATGTCCGTCTCCGGCGCCGTGAAGGCGGCTCTCGAAAAGGGCCGGCTGGCCAAGGTCCTCGGCTCGTCGCTGCAGTCGTCGGTCGTCGTGACCACCGAGGACCAGGCGGTGGCCGACGTCCTGGACAAGTACGGCGAGGAGGAGCTGCAGGCCATGTTCGTCGTGTCGTCCGTGGAGACTAACGTGGAAGTGGCCCCCGGGGCCGCGTGGCGCTACGACGAGGCGTTCGAAGTCGACGGCGCAAAGGGGACCGTCTCGGTGCTGCCGCCCAAGGGGCACAAATGCCCTCGTTGCTGGCGGTATGTCGCGCCGAAGGAGGACGTTCTCTGCGGTCGCTGCGAGGATGTCGTATCGAGCTTGTAAAAATAGACAGACCCGTGTATAGATGTGTTGCAAATAAAGAAAAAGAAAGATACCCCTCATGATGATATCAAGGTTTTCGAGAACCAAGTTTACTTCCAAGTGAAAGATCTAACGTTCTCTCTCTCTCTCTCTTTCTCACATACAAACACACACACACGCACAGACATACAGGACAAGGAGAGGCGACGGCAACTGACAAGCCACTGAGCAAGGTATCATGGACGCATAAATTTCAACTCCAATCCCAAGGTCGCCCCACTAACTAGTCTTCTTTTGTATTTCTTATTTTCTTTTTTTACATTTCCCCAACACCCTAGTCTTGAAGAGGCTGGCCCATGCCGCCGTACGTAATCATCTTGGTGACCTGGTACTCGGATACACCGTACAGGGAACCCTCGCGGCCGAAGCCGGACTCCTTGACGCCGCCGAAGGGCGCGGCGGGGTCGGAGATGAGGCCGGTGTTGACGCCGACCATGCCGACCTCGAGGTGCTCGGCTACGCGGTGCACGCGCTGGATGTCGCGGGAGAAGAAGTAGCCGGCGAGGCCGACGTTGGTGGCGTTGGCCAGCGCGACGACCTCGGCCTCGGTGTCGAAGCGGAAGAGGCCGGCGACGGGGCCGAAGGTCTCCTCGCTCGCCATGGCCATGTCGGCGGTCATGCCGGTGACGACGGTGGGCTCGTAGAAGTTGCGGCCGAGGGCGTCCATCCTGCCGCCGCCGACGACGACGCTGGCGCCCTTGCGCTCGGCGTCGCGGACGTGGGCCTCGGCCTTGTCGACGGCGCGGTCGTGGATGAGGGGCCCGTGGGTGGTGCCCTCGGCGAAGCCGTTGCCGACGGCGAACTCGCGGACCTTTGCGGCGAACTTGTCGGCGAACTCGTCGTAGACGCCGCTCTGGACGTAGATGCGGTTGGCGCAGACGCACGTCTGGCCCGAGGAGCGGAACTTGGAGGCGACGGCGCCGGCGACGGCGGCGTCGACGTCGGCGTCGTCGAAGACGATGAAGGGGGCGTTGCCGCCCAGCTCCATGGACAGCTTCTTGAGGGTGCCGGCGCACTGGCCCATGAGGAGCTTGCCGACGCCGGTGGAGCCCGTGAAGGAGATCTTCTTGACGGTCGGGCTGGCGGTGAGGGCGGCGCCGACCTCGGGGGTGTTGCCGAGGGCGGTGACGACGTTGACGACGCCCCTGGGCACGCCGGCGCGGTGGCCCAGCTCGGCGATGGCGAGGGAGGTGAAGGGGGTCTCGCCGGGCGCCTTGCAGACGACGGTGCAGCCGGCGGCGAGGGCGGGGCCGATCTTGCGGGTGATCATGGCGGCGGGGAAGTTCCATCTGGACGCCGTTCAGTAAGTCATTCGGTGTTCTATCCAAAATATTCCCCATTCGCCAGTTTTCGTTCACAAATGGCTAGGTCTGGCTGAAAGGGGGTGCGGGGGATAGGCGGCTTACGGCGTGATGAGGCCGCAGACGCCGACGGGCTCCTTGACGGTCCACACGCGGTTCCCGGGCACGGAGGAGGGGATGGTGTCGCCGTAGATGCGGGGCGCCTCCTCGCTGAACCACTCGAAGAAGTTGGCCGCGTAGGTGACCTCGCCCTTGGCGTCGGCGACGGGCTTGCCGTTCTCCCAGGTGATGAGGGTCGTCAGGTCTTCGGCGTTCTCCATCATGAGGTCGTACCACCGGCGCAGCAGCTTGGAGCGCTCGCGGCCCGTCTTGGTGCGGAAGGTCTCGAACGCGGCGGCGGCGGCGGCGATGGCCGCGTCAGTGTCGGCCTTGGCGAACTCGGGGCACGACGCGATCTTCTCGCCGGTGGCCGGGTCTGTTTGTCGGCAGTCAGTTTTACCCGGGGAGGGGGGAGGTTGCTGATGAGACATGCAGGCTGGGCTTACCGTTCACATCAAACGTCTTGCCGGACTTGGCCTTGACCCATTCGCCGTCGACATAGCAGACGTCCTGCTTCAGCAGTGACGGGTCTTTGAGCTAAGAGGAGGAGGTGTGTGTGAGCGAACCATGCGGCTTGCGAATTGGATCGCGGCAGGGGCCTGTGTGTTTACCTTGGGAACCATGGTGGAGGCGGCTCTGAGGGCAATTGGGATGACCGGTGTCCGGACAGATCGAAACAAGGTCCTTGGTACGAACCGTGCCGCCGGGGCGACTGCTTTTTGTAGTACGATGGGCATGATGGGGAGCTGAAGTAGGGTGGAAGGAGGGCTGGAAAGAAGAAGAAGAAGAAGAAGCAGAAGTAAAGTAGAAGAGGAAGCTCTCGGCTCGTTTACTGCTAGAGCTGTGGAAATGCCGGGAGCCGGGGCGTCTGTTTTGGATGAAGTTGAGGACCTCTTAGTGTTCCGGTGCTAAAGCGTGAAGCTTCAACGCTTCCTTGTTGGCGACGAGCTAGTTAGCAGAGGAGAGGCAATTGAGAGTATGGGACGTCTCTCTCTGGGGCAATTCACGTTGTCGAGGCTCTCCAATGGCAGCAGATATGGTGGTATCGCTCAGGCAAAAGCAACAGTCGAGTATCACGATATTTGGCTGCAGAGCTGCGCGCATCCGGGTGACGTTCGATGACGTCCCCCCACTTAGCTGACCGTGACCGGCCCGGTTGGTGATATCAGTGTGTGTTAAGATAACGCGCAGTGCCGGGGCGGGGCGACTAACAGATGATAGGTACGTTCTGGTGTCGAGCTGTTCCCCTGGTACAGTCTGTTGCGTTGGCAGCGTCCAAAACCCATTTTTTAGTCTGTGCGCTTGCGCCACACAAATGCAACACCTATGCAAATTTAGGTTTTTTAGGCAGCAAAATACAAAATCTATATTTTAGTAATATTTAATAGTTATAATTTAAAGACATATAATAACAACAATAATAAGGGCATTTAGACCTATATAAAAGCCACTTGTTAGTAATAACCTTTTCTTTATATATAATAGCTAGCCTACTAGGTAACTAAGTTACTAAAGCTACAGGAGTAGTCTTAGACACTAACTATATGTTTATTTAAAGGAGTAAAGTCTATAAAGTCTATAAAGTCTATAATAACCTCCCCTTTATTATCCTTTACTATTACTATTAAATAAATATACCCTTAAATAAATAAAATAGTACTAAGGTTAAATAAGGATAAGTAAAAGAAAATAGTGTAAATACTAAAGTCCTTTAAAAAAACTAATAAAAAAATTACTATATAGATAGGTTATAGTACCTATATAGTCTAGTAATAGTGTTATTATTATAAAATAACTAGCTATATAGTAGTTTATTTTCCTAGTTAGTAAAGCTATATAAAGTTAAAAGTATAGTAACTATATAAGTTATTAGAGCTCTTTACTTACTATAATAACTTTACCCTTAAAGAAATATAAGATTTCCTTTATAAGTAATTTAATATAAAGGTATATAAGTTAAAGATTAGTTAGTAACTTTATAAGGCTAGTTAGACTTTAAAGTCTATTTATATTATTACTACCTAGAGGAATAAGGTATTATAGTGTAGCTAGATATATACTATTTATAGGTACTACCTAAAGTAATTAGTATTTATTAATAAGTTAAGTGTTAATAAATATATAGGCATATAAAGGACAAGCTAAGCACTAAAAGGTCTAGTACCTTATTAAAAGGATAAGCTTAAATATAGGCAGTAATACTAAATACTTTTTACTTTTACTATAGATAGTATATTTAATATATTAATATACTTAGGCTTAATAAATAGTAATAGGTTTATAGTGTAAATAAAAGAGAGGGTTTTACTTAAGTATAGTACCTTTTTTATAGTAAAGTTAGTTATTATTATAAATAATACTAGCTTCTATTACTAACAAGATATTTAAGAGGTATATAATTTAGCTAGTGTATAATTATTATATTTACTACTATACTTACTTAACTTTAACCTTATTAAGGAGGTATTTAGTAACCTTAAAAAGCTTTTTTATAAGTAGTACTTAGTATAGAATAAAGATAAAGGGGATTTACAAGAATTTAAAGAGTTACTTTATAACTATATAGCAGAGGTTAGTTAAAGGATAAAGTAAATAGAAGGGTATTTTTATTACTTATTTATTAACTTTAATAGTATATAAGGGTTATTTAATAATATATTAATTAATAAAGAAGAATTTAATAATAGTAGTAAAGTTAAAGTTACTACTATAACTAGTAAAAAAAGTACTATTATTAAAGCAGTAATAAAAGAAAAAAACAACTATTAATAGATAATAAAGAAATCTAACTATAGTAACTACTTATTTACTTTTACTACTAGCCTTATTATATTACCTTTTATTACTTTTATATAAATCTATTAATAACCTATTATTAACTACTTATATTAGGTTACTAGCTTTATTACTATATAACTTATTAAGACTAAAGTTATTACTATTAAGCTTATTATATATTATAAAGTTAAAAAAGCGTTAACTTATATAGATAATAGGTAATAATAAATAGTCTAATTATAGAGGTAAAGATATAAAGAGAGTATTTACTATACAGAGGTTAGTATAGTTATAACTACTAGATTTAATTTAACTAACTAAATCTCTTTTTCTTAAGGTTACCTATTACCTTATTAGTTATAGTATTTATAAAAAAAAGCTTATTAATATTATTAACTTTATTAACTTTATTAGTAATATATAGTAATTTATACCTTTAGTTAAAGCTAGTAAAGTTATATTTACTATACTTATAATACTATTAGGTAAGTAAGAAAGTCTTAATTAACCTTTATATAGTGTTAATAAAGGACATAGGTATACTCTTCTCTTTATACTACTCTTTTAGTATATACTAAATAACTACTAGACTTAATAATAAGCTTTATAATTACTAAAGGGCTACATTAGTATTACCTTTATAGCCTTATTATTACCCTTTAACTTTAAGAAACTAGCTAGTAAAATCTTTTAACTCTAGTAACTATACTATAGGTAACTACTCTCTAGGTTATAAGGGTAATAATAATAGTACTTTAACCTCTTTTACTATATAAGGAGTTTATAGTACTAGTAATAAAGTAATTAATAAAGTAATAAGTAAGTAATAATAAAGTTAAATTAAAGATAGCTACTAGTAAAAAAGTAGTTAATACTACTACTAGGTGTATAAGTTAACTTCTTTACTACTAAAAGATAAATTAACTACTGTGTTACTAGTAGAGTTATTTATAGTAGGTAGTATAGGTCTACTAGTAGGATTTTTACTTCCTTTAACTACTACTACAGAAGGTAAATTACTTATAATTTTACCTTATATAGGCATCTTGTTTTTTAATTACTACTAAGTAACTATAACTACTAGGCCTAGTAGTAGGCTTTTTAAAGTTACCTTATAGTAAAGTATTATATCTTATTAACCTTTAAGGTTACTAGTAAGTAACTTATAGTAGACTTTATTAATAACTAAATACTAGTTAGTATTATTACCTACCTTATTACTATTATAGTAACTTACTTAATTTATATACTAATAATACTTTATTAGGTCTTACTATAGGTCCTTCTTTATATTCTTCTCTTAGTTAATTTTATCTCTTATTAAACTTATTACTGTTTTTTTAATAATTTTATATATAATAGCTAGCTACTATAGTTAGGTTACTTACTATAGTTAGGTTACTTACTATAGTTAGGTTACTTACTATAGTTAGAATACTTACTATAGTTAAAGTACCTACTATAGTTAGAGTACTTACTATAGTTAGGTTACTTACTTATTAACTTTATAACTAATTATAGTATACTAAATACTAATATAGATAAACTAGTAAAGTATATAAGCTTTATACTAAAGAAGATATCTTAAGTCTAGTAGCCTAGGTTACTTAGTTAGAAGCTAAGTTTAGCCTATAGTAAGGCTAGCTACTTACTACTTACTTTACTAAAGTTATTACTATAGTAGATATTATTTTTTACCTTTATAGTTTTTTTTTTTTACTAAACTTAATAGTTATTTATAACTTTAATAGTAGGTATTACCTACTAAGTTACCTTTAAAGGTACTCTTTTATTTTTTTTAAGATTTACTTCTTTTACTTTAACCTAATTATTATACTTACTAATACTTAACTTATTAACTACTATACTATTTAAAAAGGCTAAACTTATAGTATAGTAACACTATTAAACTAAAGGTTAAAGGTAAAATAGATTATTACCTTAGTTAGTAGTAGTAGTAGTAGAAGGGTAGCTACTACTATAGCTACCCTTTATTACTACTATAATAATAATAGAGTTTATAATAGTGTTTTAAAGGGGTTAAAAGTAAAAAGCACCTATTATATAGGCTCTTTATTATTATTAGTAAGCTTACTACTATTACTATTATTATTATTATTATTATTATTATTACTAACCTTTTTTTTATTAATAGTTACTTTTATTAACTTTTTTAGTGTCTTAAGGGTTATTATTAATTTTTTTACTACTACTATAGTAACTACTAGCTTTTATAGTATTTTAATAACTATTATTAACCTTATTACTACTACTATAAGGTACTTAATAACTATATATAATAATAATCCTTTATAAGTAGCCTTATAGGCTTAAGTGCTATTAGCTAGTAGCGCTAGTAATACCTTTATACTACTAGGGGTAGTATCCCCCTTCTTCTTTAGCGCTATTATTAAACAGTAATAGCAATAAGCTTATTAATTAAAGCTATTTATACTACAGTATCTACGCGACGTAAAACAATTTAAAGGTATGTGGCCACTTGGCAAGGTAACCCCCCTGTGTGACCCTAACTAGGGTGGTTGTTGTGATGGTGTTGCTAACGCATGGACTAAAAAGTAGGTTTTGGACGCTGCCAACGCAACAGACTGTATAGACCCCACTAGAGCTATGACACTTACTCACTTGCCACACCAGCAACTCATTCACTCACTCACTCACTCGCTCACTCACTCACTCACTCAGCACTCGCTCAGCACTCGCTCACCTACTTAGTAGCACAAACTGCTTGATCAAGATGCTTCGCACTCATTGCAATGAACCGGAAATCGTATTAGACCAGCCAGTGCACATCTCCCACCTCGATATTGGACGTAGAATGACGCCAAATGTCCCTCCCTCCCATCTTGTCGTGCCGCTAGAGCTTCCTGGTGTTCGTCTCATCCACAAACAGCCTTTTGCATCTGGGAACCTCCGCACATGACTCTTGCTTGATCCTCGTGGCTCATCGCCAACCTCATTCGGCCCTGGTGCTGCTACTCTCGCCACTTTTTTTTTTTGCCATAGCGATGGGGGAGAAGAATAACAAGAACAAGAACGAGAAGAAGAAGAAGAAGTATTTGCTGTTCCCCCGCATCCTACACACCTGCAGGCCAAGTTCTTGCTCCCAAGACCCGTCTTGCCGCTTTCCGCGGTGATCTCGCCCGTTTCTGACCAGCTCAACCGACCTGCATGCCGTCATGGTCATGGTCATATACCACCCGTCTTACTTATACTGACTTCCGCCTCGGCATCTTTTCCCTTCCCCTACTGCAGCGCGACTGTTTAAATCCCCCGCCGTCGGCCACCGTCGTCTGATGCGGGGAAGAGCTTTCACTGTCACCTCGAAAAACCAAAGCCCGCTCCGCACTGGCAACAACAACAACACCCGCCGCCCATCATGCCAGCCTCGATCGCCTTCCGGTCGCTCGGCTCCGTCCTCTGCCATGAGATCCGTTGCCTCTTCGCCGCCTTCCCGCCCTCTTACGGCCTGCTTGCGTGGGCCGGGTTTCTCCCGCAGATCGTCGACGCCCTCGCGGTGACGCGCGACATGCCCCCGATCATCGTCCCCGGCCCCGAGGAGGCCAGCGCCGTGTTCGATGCCTTTGTGAGCTACTCGCTCGAGTTCGCCTTCTTCCCGGACTTCGCCGGTAAAGGCCCCTCGATCTTTTTATCCTAGACCCGAGTAAAACCTGCGTCTCGAAATCGGCTCTGACTATCCCCGTGTGTGTTAGGAAACGCCTCGGCCCCGAACACGTTCTCAGACAACCTGCTGGCGAACCTCGGCGCCCTGCAAGGCGTCCGCCCCTACATCCGCGTCGGGGGCAACACGCAGGACTACGCCCTGTACAACGAGTCGCTCCCGTACGCAGTCAATGGCACGTACGACTTCGCCCGGTCACGGGACTACCCGACCACCGTCTACATCGGCCCGTCCTTCTTCGAGTCCTACAGCACCTTCGCCGACACAAAGTTCACCCACGGCTTCAACCTCGGCCTGGGCGCCAACCGCTCCGAGGGGTGGCAGACGCTCAAGGCCACCGTGCCGCTGGCGTGCAGGGCCATCGGCAGGGACAACCTCGACGTCTGGGAGTACGGCAACGAGCCCGACCTCTACTCGACCTCGGCGCAGGGCCCCGTGCGGCCCCCGTCGTGGGACGAGGCCGCCTACGTCGCGCAGTGGCTCAACGGCACCCGCGAGATCGCCCGCGTCCTCGCCGCCGCGTGCCCCGACTTCCCGGCGCCGCCGGCCTTCAAGGCCCCGTCCAACGGCGGCACCGCCAACCGCCTCCGCGCCCCCGCCCAGTGGGCCGCCGGCCTCAACGCCGACGGCAACGTCGCCCTCTTCTCCACCCACAACTACATCAGCGGCGCCGAGAGCCCCGGCGTCACCCTCCAGGGCACGCTGATGAACCACACCCGGACCGTCGAGTCCGTCCGCGCCCACGTGCGCGAGTACGCCAACATGACGGCCCGCTTCGGCGACGACGCCGTGCCCCCGCATATCCTGGGCGAGCACAACTCGCTCTACAACCAGGGCAAGCCGGGGCTGTCCAACTCCTTCGGCGCCGCCCTCTGGGGCGTCGACTTCAACCTCTACGCCGCCTCGCAGGGCATCAAGCGCAGCCACATGCACATGGGGACGGACTACAGGGTAAGCCCCCTTCTCTGCATTTGTTTCGAGAGAGGCTAAAAACGTCCTCACAGTACCAGAGCTGGCAGCCCGTGCACACAAACACGACCGCCCTCGGCACGAAGGCGCCGTACTACGGCAACATCGCCGTCGCCGCCTTCCTCGCCCCGCCCTCCTGCTCGTCGTCGTCGTCGTCGTCGTCCTCCTCCTCCTCCTCCCCCGTCTCCGTCGCGCACATCCCGCTCGGCGACGACGGGCACTCCGCCGCCTACGCGGCCTACCACGGCACGGCGCTCGCCCGCATCCTCCTCGTCGACCTGCACGCCTACAACTCGACCGTCAACGGCACGGGCACGACGCCGGACCCGGACGCGACGAAGGAGGGCCGCGCGACCTTCACCCACAGCTTCGCGGTGCCGCCGTCGTGGGGCGACGGGCTCGCCGGCCTGCGCCGCCTCCGCGCCAACGGCAGCGACGCCATCACCGGCATCACCTGGGACGGGTGGAGCTACAACCACGAGCTCGACGGGGGCAGGCCCGTCCTCCTCGGCAACGTGACGGTCGGCGAGCACGCGCTGGTCGACGGCGGGCGCGTCGCCTTCACCGTCTCGGCGGCCGAGGCCGTCGTCATCAGCGCCCCCGACGGCGGATGCTGCAAGCCTTCTTAGGTGCGGTGTGCCGTTTTGATAATGCGGGTTCTTGGGGAAACTACATACACACATACACACATACACAGCTACGTACAAATTCAGTGTCCTCTTTATACCTCTCGAGATCCTAGTGCACGAGCCATCAGTACCAGGAGCGACGTTGAAGTACCTGACAAGACGGAGCGGCAAATGGCTGACGGATCGCACTGAAAACCATGGATTAGGCCAGTTCCGGCTTACACTTAATAGGTATTGCAGAGGAGCTAGATCCCTATCAACAACGGATAATTACTCTATATTATAGCACAGTGCACTTCTTAACCGGCTGTACAAACTTCTGCTCCTGGCACACACTGCGCAGAAAACCTTCGGGTTGTTATTCGTCAGGCTTGCCCTTCTTATGGTGAATCGTAATCTTGCGGGCGTAGAGGGCTCATGCAGCTTTCTCGACAGAAGGATGATTACTGTAAGAGAGTCACTATAAGAGAGTGCGAATCACGAAGATAATTCCCGAGGACATACAATCAGGAGTATCATGTAACCTGGTCCTTTTGAGCAACACATCTAGAAAGACCCTATATAGTGAGACTTGGAATGGAAGATAGATCGTACACAGTCCGGAGTGACACACACAGTACTTGAAGTTTGTTTGCAGGTTTGCTTAACCTTTGTGTCGTAGATAGCTCATCTGGTCCGAGGGGTTACTACGTCATAGAGTATGGTATAATACATAGTTTACCACCAGCTGCCCTTCCGACAGATCTGATGGAAGGAGATACTCACAAACCTCCATCGGCATCAACATCCTACCGCTTCGCCAACACCACCATGGGTGAGGTCGAAGATCAAATGATCGAGCAGATGGAGGAAGAGCGAGAGGACTTGAAACAGGCGCTAGACGACATTGAAGCGTTTGGCGAGGATTACAAATGGTACGTTCGAAGAGCATCACGTTTTTTTCTTTCTTTTTCTTTTTTTTGTATATATATAGTTATATATTTTACAGTCATTGATGAAAACTCAACCCATAGTCACAATGAGCACTGCGAGAGCAGGGCCTGCAGCAAGTCCTGCTCCGCTCGTCAGTGCTTCGATTGGTGTCTCGCCCATGAATGGCCTTCGGTGGAAGACAGAGATGGCGAGGCCCCTGTTCGAGTCACATACACCACAAGGGACGCCAGTGGGCAATGGATATCTCGAACGGAGGTCGAACAGCAGCGGATTTGCGGTCATCAAGACGCGAGAAGACCATCCTGGCGATTGCAACATCGTGACCTCGCCTTTCGTTGGCGCTGAAATAAAGGGGGTTGTGCCCGCCTCGGAGGATGAGTTGCGGGAGTTTGAGCAGGAACAGAGAACGCTTGAGATGATGGGACGCGAATCGCCGTGACACGGTCCAAATTTGAGTTTGCGACAGACGTTGTCACCCCTTAATTGCAACCACGTCTCTTTCAGTCTCATCTTGCTAGTTGTTCGTGAGTTCGTGCCTACGTAAGAGAAAAAAACACGAAGAATTTCCCCAACGGAGCATCTTCTACAGAGCCCTCGTCACAATCACCACCCTCGACATGCTGTAAGACGCCACTCATCCGCGAAAGATGGAACGCCGCAGCCCTGACGGCAGAAGTTGAAATCTTGATGATCTGAAGTGGAGTGGCGAACCTGGTAGCCTTTGAAAGCCATACTATTGACAGCATCGCTATCGGTCCTAGGTGGGCAAGTGCCTGCTTCAAGATGGAGGGCCACTGTTCTTCAGTTCATGGGATGGCCGGTTTTCAGAATGGGGGTTCTTGATGAGCACACACACACACACACACAGACACACACACACACACACATATATATATATATATTCAGAGAGAAATGGGCATGTTCCCCTCCCAATGGCGCGTTCCCCTCCCCTTGACGCATACCGGGCTCCTCTTCGCCGAGAATGCCTCCCACCCTCTTCCGCCCCGAGCCACCTTTAGAATTCGTACATACAAACCCACCGCTTCTCTCGACGTAATATCATCTGACCGTCTTCACATACGACGCCGTAGGCGTCAACCCAGACGTGAACGGGACGATCCCTCAAACAGCCGAATCACAAGTGACGAACGAGGTATATGATGGAAGACCGGTCTGAATTGGAGTCATCCTCAGGAGGGGTAACAAAACAAAAAGAAGAACAAGTCAAAGGGTATCGAGAATACCAATAAGCCTACACCCCCCCCCCCCAAAACGAAAAAAGGACCACTGAATGAAAACTGCCAAACCAAACCAAGCCCGAAAACCCGCCCCCTGCCATTTGTACAGTTCCCCAACCAAAAGAATGCAGTTTGTCAAAACTCCCCAAAAGACACCGATATCGCTTTTTTCTTTCGAAATGTAGAATCACCATCCCTATCCATCCTCCACACACACACACATGCACACACACACACCCCAGCTATCTAGTTCAGCCGGGGGCTCTTCCTGCGAGGTCCCAGGCTCGACGAGAACGACGCCGGGGGCACGTTCTCCCGCCCCTCGATGGGGAGCAGGCTGCTTTGCTTGCGGCCCTTGGCCACGACGTGCCTCGCCGATGCGCGTTTGTTGAAGAGCAGCGGGGCCGTGTGCTCGTTGATGGACATGATGCTGGCCGACGGGTCGTAGCCGACGCTGCCGGCGGTGTTGGGGTTCACTTCGCGAAGGCTCATGTTAAAAGGGGGCATCTCCGAAATCATGCTGAGGGCCGACATACGGGTCGACGCGCGCGCCGGCGGTGAGCGAGGGGGCAGCATGTCGTTTTCATTGTCCGAGAAGACGGCCGGGTCGGACCCCGCCTTGGTGGGCGTGGCTCCCTCGCCGAGCTCGGCGAGGAGGGCCTCGTGGGCCTCGGTCCGGGGGAGGTCGGTCGGGTACTGGTACTGGACCTTCACAGGGGTCTCTCCCGTGGGACGGTACTCCTGGATGGTCGTGGACTCGATGTCCTCACGTAGGGCGGCCAGCGGCTTCGACAACTGCTGGGTCAACGGGTCCAGCCCCTGCTGCATCTCTTCCGTCTCCGTCTCCATCTCCTCGCCCAGGTCCTTGACGCGGTCAAACGTCGACTTGAAGTGGCGTGCGATGCTGTCGAAAGACTTCTCCACCGTCGACGACAGGCCCTGCACGGACTCGCCGTGCCGCTCGTGGTGAGAGGCGTTCTCGGAGCGCGCACGAGTGACGAAGTCGTCCAATGCCTCCATCTGCACATCGAGGTCCTTCAACTGCTCGTCCACGACGCGGACAGTCTCGGCGTGTACGGATTTGGTCGTTGCTTGGATGGCCGTGCTGTGCTCCTCGGCGGTCTGGAAATGGTCAGCATGATACCGAGGTGCAGCGAGGGCTCGTTGTTGGCTTACGCTCCAGTCATCCTTCAGCTTGTTCTTCATAGCATCGCGCGACTTGGCCATGTCGTCCAAGAACTGCCCCTCCTTTTCGTCCCAGATCTCCATGTCCTCGGAGTACTGGGCCATGTTGCCTTGCAGGGAGTCGTTCGAGTCGAGGACGCTCTTCTGGAGATGCGCCGTCTTCTCGGCCAGCCTGGTCTCTTGGGTTTCCGCCTGAGCATGAATGAGAGTGGTGATCTGGGCCAACAGATTCCGTCGGTCCTGGGCCGCCTGCTTCCTCTCCTCGTTGAGGACCTGCTGCATCTGCGAAGAAATGCTCTCGTTTTGCTCGACGATCGTGTCGGTCGCGCTCTGGAGTTGCTGCCTGAGCCTGTCGGATTCACTTCGCTGCTCGGTGATGTGCGTCATGAGACCCTCAAAGATGCCCTTGAACTCCTTGCCCAGGGAGCTGTACGAGGCGTGCAGCTGCGTCTGTGTTAGCGGCGAAGCTCAATGTGCAAAGAAAATTAATAATAAAAAAAATTTGAAAAAAATATTAAAAGGGTAAAAAAAGTCTGCATGTCTTACCTGGCCGTGAAAAGTGTCGAGCTCGCTGAGGACATCGGCAGCGATACGCTCTGCGGCACCGGCAATGGCCTGGAGGCTCTGGCCGACCTGCTGCTTGACCGTGTCGCGAACGACCTTGATCTCCTCGAGGACGTCGTCCATCTCGTCCTTGGACTTCTCCTTCTGCTCCAGGAGCTCTCGGCGCGATGCGGCAAACGAATCCAGCTGCTCGTCGAGGAACTTTTGCGTAGTGGACAGCTTCCGCAGCTCCTCGCTGACGAACGAGTTCATGCGCTCGGAAATGCCCGAGATGCCCTGCCGTTGCTTGTCTTGAAAGCTCTGCACGCGTTGCTCCACCAGATTCGTCACTTCGCTCACTTCGGCTTGTGCGGTGCCCCAGGCGCTCCGGTTGATGGACTGGAGTTCCGACTTGCGCTTGTTCTTGGCCCGGAGACCGTCGACATCGTTCACCGTCTTCTGCAGGGTGGCAATCAGCTCGCCGCCGACCTCGGCCAGCTTCTCCTCGGTTTCTTGGTGGGCCTTGCGGAGGTGCATCTCTTCTGCCAGGCTCCTTCTTGTCGCCTTGAGAACGAGCTCCGTCTGCTCGAGGACGCCCTGCGTCTCGTCGAGCTCTGCCTTGGTGCCCTCGTGGTCCTTGCGTAATCCCATAAAGCTGGAGGTCAGGGCAAACAGCTCCTGGACCTTGTTCTTGAGGTTGTTCTCGAGAGTCTCCATCTTGGCGGCTTGTTCTTCCATGACGATGCGTCGCGACTCGCTCTGCGCCGTCATTTCTTCGTACGACTCGTTGGAGAGGTAAACGCCGTTGCGCTGCCGGGTGGTGATCAGCTCGCTCTTGAGCCTCTCGATCTCGGTCGCAAAGTCCCTAAGAAGCATCCTCTTGTTGATCAAGGCGTTCAGTTGCGGCTTGTTGCGGATATTCTTTGCTCTAAAGGCGTAGTCGAGCGTCGAAATGGTTTCCTCCAGGTTGCTCTTGGCGGGCGAGATGGTGGCGATGATGCATGTTTTGGTCTGACCCCCGAGGGAGTCTTGCAGCAGTCGAGTGAGCTTCGACTCTCTGTAGGGGATATGCTGGCTCTTGTCGACGAGGGCGTTGATGACGCGACCGAGCGTCAGAAGACTCTTGTTGATCAGGCCGGCCTCGGCGGCTCGCTTGTTCTCCGCGCCGGACCGCTGAATGTTTTCGCTACCGGCCAAATCAACCAGGTTGAGCTTGCCGGCGCTGACGTAGTCCTCGCCACCGTCCTCGCCCTTCTTTCGGACGTAAGCGGTGACGGTAAAGACGGTGTGACTTCGACTACTGAGGTCGTTGCACTTTGTTGCCGCCACCTGGCGCTTCAAGCTTCCATCCTGAAGAACCTTGATGCCCTCGCCGGCGTTCCTGATGTGTCTCTCCTCCATTCCCTGCACCACGGTGGTGGCATGCCTCCTCGATGTGTCGTCGAAGATCTTGAGCTTGGGGCCGTCCTCGACGGCGATGAGGTCGCGTAGCTCCTCGTTGTAAAGCTCGATAAAGGAGCACTTGACGCAGCTTTCGGTGTCGTCGACCTCGAGTTTGTTAAAGAGCGCCTGGAGAGCCCTGGGGATGATACCGGCGCCGTCGGAGAGGAGGCCCAGGGTTTCCGTCATATCGCCGGACATGGTATAGGTCTTGCCCGTGCCGGTCTGGCCGTAGGCGAAGATGGTGCAGTTGAAGCCAGCAAGCATCTACATGGTGTCAGCGGGACTGTGTCGAGAAAAAAAAAAAAAGAGACAAAGCTCGACCGGGAGGGTAGAACGAACCTCGTCCAAGATGGGCTTGACGACGTCGTCGAAGACCATGGTCTGGTCGGCGGCGGCAGAGAAGACGCGGTCAAAGTTGTACGTCTTGTTGCTCAGGGCGTTGGCGCCGAGCTTCAGCTCGACATTGGTACCCTTGGCGCCGTCGGCCTGGACGACGACGGCGCTGTTCTCGCGGACCTCGCGGTCGTTGCGGCCTCTGCAGCGGACGACGACGTTGATGTTGGTCTCCTGTCCCGGGGTGTCGAAGTCGTAGTCGCGCTCCTTGCGCTTCGTCGCGGTGGTGGCGACGGAGGCGACGGACTCGGCGGGCGAGGCGGCGCGCTCTGCCATCCTGGAGGGGGCATTCTGGTACCGCAAGTTGGAGGTGCGCGTCCCCGGGCGCACGCTCGCGCGAGCTGCGGCGCCGGTACGCACGTTCGACGAGGTCGGCCTCGTCAGCTCCCGTCTGGAGCTCATGGTTTTTGTGTTTTTTGTTTTGTTTTGTTTGTATGTGTAGTCGATTCTCGGTGATGGCGTATTAAACAGGTTGAGGGTAGCAAAATCAACTCATCCGAGAAGCCAACAAAAAAGGGTCTCTGCCGAGAAACTACAAGCGCGCGGTGGGTGTTGATGTTTGATATACGGTGCGAGGCAAGGTAGTAGGAACGGGCAGAGAGAGGGTGTGTGTATGTGTGTGTGCGTGTGTTGACAAAGAGCCGGGGTCGGTAAACAGACCATGCGCGCCCAAGTGGGGAGAAGCTCTGTGGTTGGTCGACAGCGTCCCCGTTGCCCGGGAAACGACGGCCGATGGCGCCCCCTCCATCCCCCCCCTTCCGCCCTTCCGCGCACCTATGTTGCTGGCTGTTGTGGCGTCGTTCTACCGGCCGGTGGCGTCACTCACCAAGACTCGGTCCATCTTGACAAAAAGACCATCTCTTTAAAGGTGGGATTTGGTTCGCAAAACGAAATTAACATCATGTCAGACTGGCTGACAGGAGAAGTCTCCACTGTTCATGCCTTGTGAACATGCCAAAAGAGGCGCTTGCCAACTAATAACCAACCACCTCCACCAACACCACTACCACTACTACGGCACGTTGCTCAGCTGCTTGCTTAAAGGCCATTGATGACAATGCGCCGTGACACTTCGTTCCTAGTCATATTTCTTCAATGTCCCTCGTCGTTCCGCTCCGAGCCCTCGAGCCCGACTCGCATGAGAGTGCCCGGCCATATGGTGCCATTCGCCCGCTTCATCCCAAAGTCGGCAACGATGCTAAACCCCAGATTTCTGTAGAACCTATTGCTCATCTGTCAGCTCTCGGACGTCGTGTCTCCTAATCTGCCCTCCCCCCCCCCCCCAAGTACTCACTTGACCAATTTCCTGCCGTTTCCCGCCCACGCATCGAGGTAGAGCGTCTTCGCTCCCCTCTCGAGCCCGTAATCCCTGGCTTGCTTCACAAGCGCCTTCCCGGCCCCCTTGCGCTCATGTCCCGTTCTGAAATCCGTGATCAACACGTCGAGATACACGAAGCCCTCTTTCCCTTCCAGCTCGGCACGGATGGCGTCCACGTGAAACTGCGACTTGACATGCCCGGGCAGCCAGTCGTCGCGGACGAACGCCGCCCCGACCGAGAGCAAGAGCGCCCCGTCGTCGGCCGTCCAGTACCGGAGACCGGCGTGCCGCCTCGGCTCGTCGTCGCTGCCGCTCGGGAGAGGGAGAGGCGCCGCCGCCGCTGCCGCCGAAGACGGCTCGACCTCGGCGTCCGCGATGAAGATCCGTAACGCCTCCCCCTCGCCCCTCGCCCGATACCTCTCCGACGCCCGAACGTCCGCCGCCGTTTGCTCGCGAAACCCCTCCTTTTCGCTGAAGGGCCGGGATCCCCACATGCCGCCGCTGCCAATCGCTTCGAGGTACGGGAGCGTCGAGTCGAACACCTCCACGATGTAGGCGTCGTCCTGGTGGAGTGCCCCCGCCCCTCTGATCCGCAGCTTGTTCATGATGCAAAGCTAGGGGGAAAAAAGAAAATAAATAGAAAATAAATAAAAAAGGAGTAGAGCAGTCTAGCGCTATGTTCCAGACGCAGTTTGCGGGAATGATGGGAACGAAAGGCGTCAAGGTATGAGCACATACGAGGTTCCAGCACAAACGCATACATACACAACAATAGGCCACCCCCGCAGAGGAATGCTTATCTGCCGTGCTGTCCAATGTAGCACTGTCATCATGCTATTCCCCGCTCTTTCTTCTTCGAAATCACGACGCTAAGTGTTGTAGAAACACCAACATGTCAAGAGCAGTGTGTCGAGGCTACTTCATAACCACCTACTTTGTCTTGTTTACCCAAAAACCGTCTATCCGGCCAAGCACAAGTCTTAGACGTGCAGCACGCCTCATTTGTATACCAGGTGGTAGTACTGGGCCATGCATGATGTTTGTCGAATTGTCCGATTAAAGGAGGGCCGACCTATTGGGGCCGCGATGCCGACAGATATTCGGTTTCCTGTGCAGACTGCGACATATATCAGGGAGACAGCGGCAACGTCTTTTTCCTATCTCGGTGGCAACCCGTCATATGCAGGATCCTCGCCTCCCGCAAATAACAACAGCTAGCTAACGAAGATATCTCTCTTTCCCTCTCTCAGTCGTGACCGACCGTAACGTGCTGGGCATGAATTCGATGGGTCCGAGCTGCTCATGCTCGCGTGTTCCGGCTTGCCTCGCTTGTCCAAACCCAGGCTCAGAGGTTGCTGCCAAGTCCTGGGTTCTTGCGACGATATGCTATTAATGGCCGTCCGTAAAATCGAAAAGCTTGCTTCTCAACCTTCCTCTGAAGGTTGCGCTACATCCGAGATATGCCTGTCTTTTGCTGCCCGTCGCGGTCCAAAGAGTGCCCCTAAGATTTGCATACGACCGAGTAGCGTAGTCTCATGGCATTCATCAATGTGCCGAACTCGGCCAGACAGCAACAGTTCTTGACCTCACGGGTATCGCGCGGCAGCTGCAGGCGGAGTGGCGCGGCTGCTCGAGAAGTTGCATCGGAATCCCGACAGAACTGCAACACGGTTAGCCTTGCCGGGGTAAATAATGCCGAACCTGGTCTCCAGTTGCAACGGGGGCTTCGCAAGGCAAACCTGGAGTCAAAGCTGTCTTACCTGATGATGCGCCAAAGTTTTCCTACTCCAAGCATTTCCGCATAACCAAGCATGGCGATCCTGAATCATTTCGGGCTGTGCTGAGAAGTGGGTGATTCTTCTGCGTCAAGGGAGCCCAATCGTATCCCTGTTGGCGTCATGTTGGAACGTTGTCTTCTCGCAGTCTTCACGAGCGATTCTTGGTCTTTTACATAGGTAGACTCCATTCAGCCAGTGCCTGAATGCTATGTGAGGCCATCTCCGTGCGTAGCCGCACGGTTGGTCGACACAGATGTCTTGAAACTGCTAGCCGATGCCGGTGCTAACCAGCGCATCTCATCGATCCAAAGGATCAAACCCAGGCGGTTTTATTCAGATTCTCGAGATAACCAAACTTCTTTACTGAGCAAAGATGGCACTCGTGCTCCCCAATGTCAGGGGTGTGAGCAACCAATAGTCCGGTGAGAACGCCTTTGGTTTTCGAATGAAGGAGTCTGGAGTTCCTGATTGGATGCGAAGCCTGCCTCAGAAGCCAGATAGACGTGCTTGCCGGCCCTTCTCTTGGACAATGCACCACTAGGACGAGCGCAACGTGAATGCAAAACCCCTTCATGGGCATAGGAGATGGCCCTGATCGGTGACGGCGCTTTCACTCGCGAGCTCGAAAGGACACGGCCTGAATCACCATAACCCTGAAGTTGCATAGAAGCATTTTAATACCACATTGTCTGGCGAACCTTTGGGACTCGAGGGCTCGCAGGTCGGTATCAGGAGCGAGGTTCATGTTTTGTCGTGATAGCACAGTCTCCCGTTCGTCTCTCTGCTGCTGTAGGGTTCTATTCATGAGACGCACCTGTGCTTTTCAGCGTTTTCCAATATATTCCACTCTTATGGCCTTGACTCTTACATTTATGCGAGAATTCGCAGTGTCGCTGTTCCAAGAGAGATGGACCACCACAGGTCATGGAACACCAGGCGGCAGTGGACATCTTGAGGTCTACGTGCCACGGCAAGTGATTGCTTCAAGCGTGGAAGTCTCTCGAGTCCGGTCCGTTGTGAAAACGTGCAGGAAAGTCAATCGAAGAACAGAGCATTGAGAAAGGGGGCGTGAAATTAACGGTGAGAATTTGAAGACGAGATACCAGCTCCGGAATCGTTGGACCGGCGCAATGGCGACGGCACCCCCACGACGAGCCTGGGGAAGCAATATCCGAGCATGGGTTGTGTCGCAATGGGTAACTCGACGGAATACCTCTTGGACGAGCCATTCTAGCTACTAGTAGTAGGAAGCCTAGACATTTCTCGGAGCAAGGGTAGCGGCGGTAGGACGCCGGGTGTGATGTTAATGAATTCGAGTGATGATGGGTTGCAGTGTTGGTCTGTGACGGTGGTCGAGGCGACATTTTGAGTACTTGAAGGACATGTGCGGCACCACTTCAGGCGATCTCAGATCCGGGGAAGCCGTAAAGGAGGGTTGTCGGAGGGACTCAGAATGAAGGGAGCAAGAAGTGTCTTGTGATGGTGTCGGTGGCGGTGATGGTGGTCTATTCTTGCGAATTAGCAGACCGGATTACACAACAAGAGCAACTCGTGAAACGGAAGGAAAAGTTGTTGGACAAATGCCGGTCTGTGGGTATCAAGCCTTGGGGAATCTCCGTGCCCTACCTCAGGCGAGATGGATCGCATGCCAGATGGGGATCGCAGTTTGCCTGTTGAAGCAGATTTGAGGCAGAAGATTCCATGCGGAGACAGGAACGAAGTAAATGGAGGTCCCGAAAATTTCGTGAAAGGATGTTATGCTTGGCGGTTGCTTGAGCGATGCCGAGTGTCTTGTCCTTAACGGCCAGCCAACCCAGCCATGGCGGTTGGCCTCTGTCGTGTTCGGAGGTGCGTAGAGAGTGTAGAGAGTGCTGATGAGTGTCTACGGTTGCTAAACGGAACCTTGGTGAAGACAGATTGTGGATATGGCATCACCGGAAGCAGTTGCATGCAAACATGTTGAAAGGTAGGTAACGTTCAATATCTGAGATGACTGCTGTTCATCCTCGCCCCACAACCAAGGCCTGGCCTGGATGAAGCAGTACCTACCTAGCTAGGTATGTACGATGATATAGGTACGTACTGATGTTATACAGCACGACTTCTCGAAATAATTGCCTTGCTGCCTCATCTTGAGCTCACTTCCGTTCCTCTTCGCATAAATACCTAAGGAGGTACTTAGGTACCTACCAGGTATCTTAGGTACATGTCTTAGTGTACCTACACTATCCCTACGTACAAAGGGAAAGTTCCCCGGGGCAGTTCTTCCCCCGCTGCTCCTCCACTCTGAGCTGGGTTGTTGCCGACTGATAAGATAAGAGCTTTGGGCCTGAGACGGCAGGTGGGGCCCTCCAGCACATGTGCATATACATGATGGTAGCATGGTTGAGCTCCCAAACGTACCGGTTAAAGTAGCTGAAAGCTTGTACCCTGTACCTCGTCTAGCCGAGTGACGTCTCCTCCCCAACCCACGCCCCGCTAATTCGTTGTCACTGTCGCAGCATCACATGAACCCCTCCGTCGGACCCGTGGACAATCACTCAGACACGACTTGCGCTTTGCTTTGTTTTGCTGACCGTACCTACCTCCGACTCCGAGTTCCCTCCTTCAAACTACTATCCATACCTTGCCTACGTTACATATCGACAGCACACAAGCTCTTGTGGAAACCGACATACAAGACGGTTCCTGCGACGACGACGCCCTGAACACCTCGCGGGCCCCGCGCTGAGCCCCGATCGCACACGCTAATCATGTCACTTTTCACCGCGCAACTGCACCCAGGACGGGCTCTGGGATTTCTCGGTTTGCATGAAATCCATCTGCCATAGGACACTCAGACGCTAACTTTAATGCGTGTCGCCTAGTTCTTGGAGCCTCTTTGCATGATGTCTTGACGCGACTGAAGGCCGAGCCGCAACGTTTTCCACAACTCCATCTCGCCTACTCTCGAGAACTTCCGGTCGAGCAGCCTGTGACTCTAAGCCTTCCCGCCAACGGCATACGCCTGCGCTTCGACGGCCCCGAGCAGCGCTTGCGCCTGATAGAGATTGTCGACTTCACAAAGAATCATGTCACGTTTAAGGACCGCGATCTTGTCAAGCCCGCCAACTCCCAGGGCCCGCCGTCGTCGCCTGTCCCCGGCGAGTCCACCTCCGGACCAACCTTCAGACAAATCTACCACAGGTTGCTCGGACCAACATACGGCGGAGAGTTCATACCGCCAACCCCAGATGCCCCCGACAACCTGGGAAACTACATACTTTCCTACCCCGGAGTTGCCTTTACCTTCCGACTGGCCGAATCGGCATACTCCCCCACCAAGGATGTCGTTTCGCTGCTGTCTTCGGCCCAGAGCCAGGTACCCACCTCCATGGCTGTCTTCAGCGGCGATTCGTGGGCCCAGGCCCGAGAGTGCCTTTGGACCGAGATCCTGCCAAGCGTCAAGACGGTACCTGTTCTTCCAAGAGGGAAGGACGTGGTTCCCGACGAGATATCGCTCGTCAAGATTCACGGGGGTGGAAAGCTACAACTGTTTCGCAAGTGGACCAACTCTTCCATCTGGATCATCCTTGGGGAGACTAGCCCCCAAGAGCTGATTGCGGAGCTTGGCCCCCCAATGCTACATATCGGAAGAACGACCAGAGAATGACGATACACAAGCTTCGGACGGCCAGCCACAGCAGGGCTCGTTCAAACGGTGCTGATCTGCACCGCCCAGACGATCTGACCGATACCGATCAGTCGTCTGCAAACACTGGCTCAGATGACTCCAACGACGAAGCGGTGGAAGAAGACATTGCCGGAAATGTTTCCGGAGAGTGCTTCTACAATTACTTCTACCTGGGCTTTGATGTGCTGGTTTCAACACCTTCGCCGCCATCGAGACCGCCGCCGGCTCAGCACGAATCTCAGGTACCGCCGAGCAAGCCTATCAAGTCGGAGTCTCCCGACCGCTTGGTTGCCACGAAGTTGGTTCTCCACGGCAACGTTCCTGGCTCGTACGAGTTCAATAGACACCGCCGTTGCCGCTGGGAAGTCAGCTATCTTGACGACGGTTCCCCTGGCACGGCAGCAAACTCGGAGACGAAATTCACAGAGATCAAGGATAGACTGAACGAACGATGGAACAGCGCGCACCCGGAAGGCGACTCCAGAGCTCCTCAAAGAGGCATGGTTCTCAACCGGGGCTGGGGGGATAGCCCCGGCAGCAGCTGCGAATTCCTTGGAGGCTGGGAGGACAGCGGCGCCAAGAGACTCGATGGCAGCGACGATTCCACCACCACACTATTTGGGTTCCCCGGTCTCGTGTTTGAGGTGCTGAAGAACGATCATGTCAACACGGTGACTGTGTTTTAGAGTTTGGACTGGGCATTAAACCGGCAGCCAGCTGTTATGGCCATGCTGCGAGCGGATTCGCTGCGGCCCTGGCCGGGGACACGAGGCTAGACGATAAACTACGATATCCCTACAAGAAGCTTGGCTTATGCTCAAATCCAGATGCACCTTGGCACACCACCACCACCTCCCTTTTAGGCTCCGTTGTTGGGCTTATCCGCCAACTCAACATGGAACAGCAATGACGTGGATGCTGCCAGATTCCTCGTTTGCAAGGCTTCTTCAACCATCCACTTGCAAGAGTCCCATCTGATTTCGCCCTTCATGCAAGCCAGAGATGGGACAGTTGAGCTTTGTCCTCGCTTTACTTTACTCCTCGGTCTGAGTCGGTTTATGTTTCGGGAGCCAAGGGCATTGCCACCAGCACCTACCACGTTGTAAAGCTCTAGCAGCTAGCTCCGAGCAGGCCGCTTGTGTCCAAGACAGGTTCGTACACGGCATCGAAAATAATAAATAATACAGATAGAAGCCTCAATGATCCCCGGGACAGCATAGAACAGTTCACTCTTGGAATACCCAGCGATACCCCCCGAAGATACCCCCCCATATACCCCCATATACCCCCATATACCCCTTCCCCATTTCGCACTGCCCACAATGACTGCTGCTGCATCGGGTCAGAAGGCCAAGCAGAATGCTTTGGCTCTCAAGCGATACCTTCCGCGCAAGCTCAGGGAGGCTGCCGAAGACGAGGCCGCGGTGGAGAAGGGAGTCGGACACGACTTGACCATTTACAGCTTCGACCGCCCCAACGGCCAGTACGGATACACGCCTTTCTCGATCCAGTTGCGCTTCCGTCTTCGCCACGCCGGCGTCCAGCATAAGGACCGTGCTGCCAATATCTTCCAAGCCCCCAAGTACCGAGTGCCGTACGTCAAGCTTGCGGATTCGGACGAGCTCGTTGGCGAGACGCAGTTTGTCATCCAGCGGCTGGTGCAGACGGGCAAGCTGCCGGACCTCAACAAGGAGCTTTCCCCCGCCGACCAGGCCAAGGATGCTTGCATCCGAGCCATGTTGGAGGACCGCGCTTACTTCCTTGTCGTAAGAAGCCCCGCCTGGCGCACTACGGCGGAGTCTAGAGAAGACTGCTGACCAGATACACACTTTTAGCTGTACGAAAGATGGCGCGGCCAGTTCGACACGATGTGGAACGACGGTCCGTTTGCGCACTTCGTCTGGGGTGCGAAGCAGATTTCGACCCAGGCGGCCCGCGGCTACGTCAATTCGCAGCTATGGTTCCAGGGTGTCGGTCGCTACAACAACGATGAGGTCAAGAAGTTCGCCTCGGAGGTCATCATGTCCATCAACGGCTTCTGCGAGACGTCGCTGTCAAAGCTGAGTCTAGACTCGCGAGAGTCTCGGGAGCCTTTCTGGATCCTCGGCGGCCAGCGCCCGTCCGAGGCCGACTTCGTCGTCTACGGCAACCTTGCCACCATCATGGGCACCAACGTGTAAGTGACTGACTGGCTCCTCATATCCGATGACGAACAGCCGGCAGGCCTCGAGGGCGAAGCGTGCTAACGAAAGGGACACACACACACAGGAACCCGGTGCATGCCGCGCTCATCCGCGAGAAGCCCGCGCTGGTCGAGTACGTTGGCCGCATCCACGAGCGTTACTTTGGCGAGTACAAGTCTCCTGTTCACTCTTGAGATGGTTAGGATGAGATACCACGATACGCGAGGTCACCCAACCGAAGGATGTCCCCGCGGCGTACGTTGTTGGTTTCGAGCCCGGCACGCACACGGATGCGGGCTCTGCGCTTGAATTTTGCATGATTTCTCTCCTTGGCTGTACAGAAGGCAGATGGAAGCTTGGAAAGGGGGGGAGGGGAAGGGGGCGACATTGGTCAACAGGCCCCCTCCCCGTTAGGAGCGCAGCAAAATACCTAACTCGAGTGTTCTTAATCTACCCTAGAGCGTAATAACCTGTTTCTTGACAACCTCTGCGTCTACCGCTGGTGTGTGTCTGTGTGTGCTCACGCATCGTGCTGTGCTGACATGGGGGGACCTGGACGGGGGCGCGGCGCATGTGATTTGCATGAAATGCAGCAACGTTGACAATCGACAGACACATGCAGAGAGGGGCGACATTAATGCCGTTAGCGCTAGTCGGATAAGTTCGTCAAGCTGTTGTTGAGCCATATGGTCCAGGCCGGGAAGACCCTTTCAGATACATTTGGCGGTCTGAATGCAACGCGGAGAGTGGGACTCAGCGGGAATCGAAGCCCCCCCCCGTGTTCGATTGCCGGGCTTAGCGCGCTCAACGCCCTTTCAAAAGGGTTGAAAGGGTCCCCCCCACCCCCGTGGCTTGGGAGCCTTGCAACGTTTTCGTAGCAGACAAACGAGAGACAAAGAAAAGAGCCTTTTGTCTGCTAAGGCGTTGGCAATCCCACGGCGGCGGGCTACCCCCTACCACGTCCACCGCCACCGCCATTTATCCAGATGGAAAGAATACTACGGGTCTACAGGATATTCCGTTCCGACGATTGCCGAATTGGGTGGGGTTTATCCCTCTTGCAGCTGTGGGGGACGGGCGGGTGGAGTTGGTAGCTCGTGCGTTCGGTTCGGCTGCAACGCCACGGTAGAGCTACTACCACCTGGACTTGAACGATGGGGGAGAAAGGGAACACTAAGCTGTGGTTGGGAACCCTGGAAATGTCCGTGTGTTGCTGGTGCTGGTGCTGGTGCTGGTGCTGCTGCTGGGCTGTGGGCGGACTACACCAATTAATTACCTACGTTGTGCCGTATGTACGGATAGTTGTACGAATTACTTCCGTATGTACACACTGACTACGACCACGAACAATCCCGGGGCCGCGAGATCGACGCCATCCATCCATTCATCCATCCATAAAATCCTATGCCCAACTGGCACATGTCAATGCCCTGTTTCGGCTCGGACGAGTCAGCGCCATCGTCTCCAAAATCTTCGTCACCTCTAATCCCTCCACACAGCCGATCTGTACTGAACCACCACCACCACCACCACCCCCTTGCAACGAAACCGAGGACCATGACACTCGCCATCTGCTAACCTCCCTCTGTTTTTTTTTTTTTTTTTTTTTTCAACCATTTTCTTCTTGCTGCCCTCACCATCTGACTCGGTGCATGCATGCATGCAAGCACTGCCAACGACCGGCCGCGAGAGAGAGCGACACCGATAGCGACCAACCAAGACCGAGACCACGACCACGACGATAGCGACTCCGACCCCGACTCCGGCGACGGCTTGCTGAAATTCAAGACTCCGCGACGGCCATGCGAGCATCTCCGCCGTCATGACGGAGAAGGATGCCGCCCAGCAGCGTGCCGTTCTCGCGAGGAGGCTGAGCCCACACTCCATGCCTGGCGATAGGGGAAGCAGCAGCAGGGGTAGCTACGAGACAGGCGAGTCGAGCACCGCCGGGAGTGTTGTCAACGACACAACCCTCTTGCCGTCGCTCGACGAGTCGACCGGTCGCCGCATACATTCGTCGAGCCCCCGAGAGGCCGAAAACACAAACGGCTACCATGGCAAGGATGCGAGAAAACACCGGGCGCATAGGCATCGCTCCAACGGAGCCTTCCTGCTACAGGATGCCATCCGCAATGACGACGATTCCGATGGCGACCAAGGGCCTCGCCTTCGTCACGTACGCAACCTTCCGCCCGTCCGCAGGACACAAGACTATGGGAAAGCATCAGACAAGTTGGGATCCAGCACTGGCCGCGACGCCGGGCTTGGCATCTCACCGCTGGATAGTCCGCCGAGACGAAACGGTAACACCTCGCCAACGCACCCTACACACAATCCCGCCGCCGTCCGGAAACGAGATGCCTCAAATGGCAGGCCTCTCTCGGGATCGAGCTTCATGTCCGCCACGAACACCCCGCTCGATATCGACTCTGCGCAGATTGTGAACATGGCCCTGAACCTGAGCGAATCAAGGAGACAGGTCTCGCGGAGGATAGCACCGCCCCAGGCGGTTCCGACTCTGGCCCACCTTCCTGACGCCACGACGGGCCCCAACCTCAAGAACCATTTACAGCAGCAGAGGAGAATATCGCGAACGAGGTCTCCAGGTCCCGATCGGGCGCTGACGCCGCGCCTCCCTTCTATCGGGATCCTGAGCAGCCCACTGCAGGCGACATTCGACCTGGGCCGCGAGGGCACCTTTCGCAATCACTTCACTGCGTCGACCTTGGCACGAGCGCAAAAGGCCAAGGAGCATTTGGAGCTCATGGCCCAGTACCGACGTCTCCTGGAGCTGGTGCCACCCATACAACCGCCTCATCATAATCATCATCATAATCACCATCATCATCATCACAGCCGTCCGACAACCGCTACCCCCCCGAACTCCTCAGGAGGTATTGCTAAAATCCCGACCTATGGCAGCGCCGAGGGTAGCGTGCGGCTTGGGCGGCCGTACAACCCATTGCAGTACATTCGAAACAGAAAGGTTCGAGCCCGAGAGCGCAAGGCCATCGACGGGGAGCGCCAGGGGTTCGGTGACATAGTAAAGGTTGCCGATTGGGTCGACGAGGTGGCCAGATGGGCCGCCACAGGTCAAACAAGCGCAGAGGGCTGCACGCTTCCGCCCTTCGCTGACGCAGATGCCTCGGAACGGCAGAATGCTACTCAGCTGGCGGCCAACGCTAACAAACCAAGAAGGCCCAGGCTCGACTGGGTCATAGATGCGGCGGACCTGCTGGCCGATGCGTACTGGTTGGAGCAGGACCATCACAAGCAGTTAATCGAGGACCGTCACTGGCGGCGCATATTTCCCCAGCACGTCGACCTTCACAGACCCCTGTCGAGGCAGAACGAGGAGTACGGGAGCGAATCCGGGCAAACACCAGGGCACAAAGAGAACGAAGAGTCTTTGCCTGCAAGCGAACCCAGGACCAGCAACCCGAAGCTGGCCAAGTCGGATACGGACCACTCTACGACCAGCGCTCGGGACCGCGCTCGTCAAAAGCTGCATGATCTTACAGGTCATCATCACCACCACCGCCACAGCAGCTCGATGCATAGCCATCACGACTGGCGGCACGGGAAGGCATCCTCGGACCTATCGGACAGCGAGAACGAGGGGAAGCCCAAGAAAGATAGGAGGAATCGGGCAGACACACTCACCAGCAGTCACCAAGACATCCTGGAAAAGCAGATGCTCGAGATGATTGCCATGGAGGCCAGAGAGAACGGCCACCAAAAGCCACAGGGATCGGGTTACGTGACGCCAGAGCGGAATGTCGGGGATAGGTCGCACCCGCAGTCCCGGCAACACAGCCGAAAGCCGTCCATCGCCGAGTTCAGCGAGTCTGACGAGAGGAAGAGCAAGGAGAAGCCTCGCTTCACCCCGGTGCACCTCCAGCGCCCGACAAGGGCCAGCCTGGAGATCCCGACGACGCTTGGCAGGCGGAGCTCGTTTGAGATTGACTCGTCGCTGCCCAACTCACCCGACGGCGCCGCGCGCGGAGACCCTTTCATCCCGGCGCTTGGCGGAGATCTTTCGGCAGCATCTAGCCGTGCCAACTCTCCGACCCGAAACCCCTTCACCAAGGTCAGGCAGATCTTCCGCGAGCGCAGTAGGGAACGGGCCGGCGACCGCATCTCGGAAGAGAAGTCGAGCGCCGAATACCTGCCCAGCGCCCCCAGGACACCGTTCGAGGCCTCGCCGGAATCGTCGGGAGAGCGCAGGTCGACAGACAGGCGGGGGTCGTCCAGAAGCCCACCCCCTCACAAGTTCGTGCAGCGTCAGACGGGCGAGAGCCACAAGTCCCATCGCAGCATTACTAGCATCAAGCTGCGCAGCGACGAACCTGGCGTTCGAGGCATTTTCAGAGGAGCCCGTATCGACAATGTCATCCGCGGCAGCGTATCAAAGCTCGGGGACCTGATCTGGCGTAAGGAGTCGGACGTTGGCGATGTTCCTTCTGAGGCGGAGGGCACGACGACGGACGAGTCGGACGCGGAGCAGAGGGGCAGAAAGAGAGGCGAGACGCCTCTGTCTCGAACAGCCTCGATTAGAAGCCAAGGAATGCGCCAACAGAACCCCAAGACCTACTTGGACGTCATGCCCACCTTTGAGCCCACGTCTCAAGACAGGTTGAGGCACACGCAGAGCGAGCCATTAGATCTGCCGGAGACTTCGCCGCCCTCGGCGAGCCGTAAGTCGCCTCGCTTCGACAGGCTCAAGCCGCCACGTATCGACATCATGAGCGCGTCGCCGACCTCGTCAACCGGCTCAGCAGCCAAAAGGTTATCAGACGTCTCCGAACTGGAGCCTCTGTCCGGAGGGCGCATCCCCGGCGTGAAGGAAGCGGACAAGCGCTTCAAACCTATCATCACCGTGTCACCCTTTTCACCTGGCGGACGGGCCAGATCTGGGTCCAACCGCAGCCGACACTGGTCGATCTCGGACTACAGCCCGGCGCCGGAACGAGCTCCCATGTCGAAGCGAGAAATCGCCCGCCTGCGCGCTCTGGTTTTGAGCTCCGGCATCAAGGCCATGGAGATTACGCGCCGCGCCAACGAGCCCCACGCCGTGTTCGCGGGTCGGCAAACGCCGTCGCAGAACGACCTCCAAGTCGCCAACATCTTTTGGCCCGAGATTGCGAGACTGAGTCCCGACCCCGACGGTGTGCGCAAAAAGGCCGTCCCCCAGACGGAGCTCTACCAGTTCGCCGCCAAAACCCTCGACAGCTCCATCAGGTGCTCCGGCCAGGAGTGGCAAAAGACGGCCGACCTCTTCGTGTCCGACACGGTGCCCGCGCTGCACCGCCGCGTCGAAGACGTGCGCCGGCGCGTCGCCACGGACCTGTCGGCCATGACGCGCGCGGCGGCCGACGAGGCCGACGAGACGAGCCGCGACCTCACGCTGGGCCAGAGGCTGAAGATCAAGCACACGCTCGACGTCATCGAGACGATGTTGCGGCGGCGGCGGCGTAGGTTCCGCTGGGTCCGTCGCGCCATGTGGCTCGCCGTCGAATGGGTGCTCGTGGGCTTCATGTGGTACGTGTGGTTCGTCGTCATGATCCTGCGGGTGTTTTGGGGCGTCGGGAAGGGCGTCGTGGGGGCCGTGAGGTGGCTGCTGTGGCTATGAGCTAAGCCCACGCCGTCGGCGAGGTCTGACGTCTGTCTGCCTTTGTTTCCCCTCCCCTTTGTGTGTTTTTACGAGCAACATCTTCTCCCAGTCTGTGCCCGCCGCCCACATCCTTTCCATATCCCGAGTATTATTAGCGTGGCCGTTTCATCATCAGCACTGTCATTATGATGCATAGCAGACGGAGCAGAGATTCCGCAGGCGTCCCGGGAAAGTTCATGCGTCGAACCGGCATCATTCAGTTTCAACATATCACACACCCTTCCCTCGCCCGCCCTCACCTTTTTTTTTCCGGGGTTTTTTGAATACAATGTTGGGGAGTCGGGATAACAAAAACAATAACGACATCAACAATAACAACAACCAAACTGGAGACGATTGTGGACTGAGAGCCTAGGGGGGGCAGGCTTGTGGAAGAGCAGACAGATGGGAGGATGATCTGGAGACGGAAGGGAGAAGGAGGTGATGATACCCGAAAGGAGAGAGAGAAGAAGAAGAGGAAGAAGAAGAAGAAAAGGGAGCGAGGACCGAAAGCCACCCTCCTTCACCTGACCAGCCGGCTCTTTCAGCAGCCCGACTCGGCTTTTCTTGTTGCTTTGCTCGCATCCCCCTCATTTTCCAGCGGCAAGTTGCGTATACTATAATTTTTTTTTCTTCTCATTTTCTTTTCGCGGCCCTTCTTCATGTGCCTGTTCACCCCCTCCCTCTCTTTTGGACGGCACACGAGTAATTGGGGGCGAAAGGGGGGAAGGGGGGGGGGGGGGTTTGAGGGAAGGACTTTTGGGCGGTCTGCAGGAAAGGAGAAAGCCTTTTTCTTTATTACTATTATTACTTTGAATGTACCCCCTTGTTTCGAGAAACAAGTCGACGAATTAGGCGCCGGATATATACATATAATGATACATACCTAGTTTTCCCTCCTTTTCCTCATCCGCCACCCCCCCTCCCCCATTCCCCCATCGCGCCGCGGGACGGAAAGGGGACTGACTGACCAGCGCATAACTTGGGCCGAGGGGGAGAGAAGGATGGCCGTACGGTAGATGGGCATGCGAGATTGAACAAGTCAACGGGAGGGGACGAGCACGCATGCTCTTTTAGGCCGAGGACCCTTGTTGAAGGATGAAGGCGGCGGCGGGCTGAACTGGGAGAAGAAAGAGAAGTAACGGTAGCAGCAGCAGCAGCAGCAGCAGCAGTAGTGTGTGTTATTCAGTTCTAAGAAAAGGCCTTTAATTCTTTTGGTGACATCTTCCCCGTGTACGATGCCCAAGTGTGGAGGAGACGGAAGGGGGGGGAGGAAAAAACTAAACCCATCCTTTTAACTGAAAAGGGAAGCCGAGGATTTTCTGCATGACCCTCTCTCCTGGACAGATGCGATGCCCGAGAGCAACAGCACAAGCCCCTCCCGTTTCCGTACGTCTAAAAACGGTGTGTGGCGAGGATCCCTTTTATTTTCATGTGGGAAAAAGTCGTGCGCAACACAAGACGAATGACGAAATGGAACAAGGGAGTGGGGGATTCCGACACCCCATATACATCCGAGAACAGTAAGAGAACAAATAGAATTAAAGGGGGAGGAAAAAAAAAAGGACTTGAAAACCCGCCCCCTCTCTTATTCGATTCTCTTCTTGCCCTCCTCGGCGTTGAGATATCTCGCGGTGCTGAGACCCCGCTCGTGATGGGCGACGAAGGAGCCCAGGACGGAGTCCTTGCGGGCCTTGGACATGTGCTCGGCGTAGCCGTCGTTGGCCCACGGCCTGGGGTTGAGCTTGGGCCAGTTGACCTGCGCGGATTTGTGTTAGCCGATTGAGACGATACCACCCACCAAAGAGAGAGAGCGAGAGAGAGGGAGGGAAAGAGAGAGCAGGACGTGGGAAACCTACATAGAGCATGCCGTGGCCGAAGATGAAGCTGGCGCACCAGGCGGCGACGGCGAGCCAGAAGAGGATGAAGACGCGGATGGTGACGACGGCGTCCGTCTTGGAGAAGAGGCCGACGAGGACGAGGAAGACGGAGAAGGCGAGGAGGTAGGGGACGGACTGGATGAGGATGGGGCGGCGGTCGGCGAAGACGAGGGCGCCGCCCATGTTGGCGGTGCCGGGGGAGTAGACGCCGAGGAAGAGGTCGTACGAGTCCTGGCGGGGGCCGTCGAAGAAGTTGTTCTTGAAGTAGCGGGTGACGCCGATGCGGGCGTCCTGGAGGGCGCCGAGCTTCGTGCGGTTGCCGGTGCGGGTGACGTCCGTCTTCATGGCGCCGGTGCCCGAGTAGGAGCAGGAGACGACGTCGGCGTTGTCGGCCCACAGGTTGCGGAACATGTGCTCAAAGGCCGGGTCCTCGTCGCGGAAGGAGGAGCCGCGGGTCATGAGGCCCATGTCCGCGAAGATGCGGTCGAGCATGTGGCGGGCGAACATGGACTGGACGACGTTTGTGCGGTCGAGGCAGTCCATGCAGTTGGTACGCATGACGCTGGTCTGGAAGCCGCGGGGCTCGAGGCGGCCGTCGTTGGCGGCGCCGGGCATGTCGACGGCGCGGAAGTAGCCCTGAGCGTCGAGGGCGCCGCGGAGCTTCTCGACGAGGGCGTAGGCGCGGTGCATCTTCATGCCCTTGGTCTCGTGGTGGTAGTCGAAGTAGACGTAGTGCAGGCGGTCGAACTCAACGGCGCGCTTCTCGGGCTGGATGACGGTGAACTTTTCGTCGGTGACGCGGTCGCCCTCGGTGCGCTCCTTGGGGGAGGAGACGAGCTTCTCGACCATCTGCTCGTACGAGGCCTTGACGCGCTGCTCGCGGCCCTTTTGGTTGACGAGGTTGATGAGGTAGTTGTCGCCGTAGATGCGGATCTGCTCCTCGAAATGGGCCTTGGCGGCGGGGAGGGCGCTGTCGATGCCGCGGATCTGCAACTTTGGAACGTAGCGCAGGCTGTTGATCTCGGCCCAGTAGGTGGGCACACTGCCGCGGGTCTGGACGTAGGACATGATCTGGGTCTCGCTGCCGGCGGCGCCCCCACCGCCGTACTTGCCGCTCTGCATGTCGCTGCTGCCGGCGAAGCCGCCCATGGCACTGCCAGAGTCGTTGAAGATGGTGATCTGCTCCGTCTCGTTGTAGTTGGCGGCGTGGCCCTCGTCGTCGACGCCGCGGGTGAAGTATCGGGTGCCGCCGCGGTGCCTGGAGCGGCGGGAGATGAGGGCGACGGTGACGGGGGTGCCCTTGAAGGTGGTCGGGCGGATCTCGAGCATGCCGAAGATGACGGGCAGGATAAAGGGGTCGACGGCGGGCTGGGGGCCGGGGTGGCCTCGGGCGCCCTTTGTGCGGAAGTCGATGAGGTCCGAGTGGATGAAGCGGTTGAAGAAGAAGCGGTCGTCGGCGCGCTGCCAGAGCGGGAGGGAGGTGTCGGCCGAGGCCTGGCGCTGGAAAGAGTTTGTGAGGTCGAGGGAGTAGGAGAGGTACATGGGGCCGTTCTTCATGAAGGTGTTGAGCAGGCCGATGAAGGTGTCCTCGTCGGGGTCTCGGATCTGGCGCTCGCGCATAGGGAGGATCTCGGTGGCCATGACCTTGTAGACCATGTGGCCCTTGAGGCGGCCGACGGGATTGGCCTTTGTGATGACAATGACATACTTGTCTAGGCGAGGGCGGGAAGCGTCAGCGCAGCTCTCGGCAGAGGGGGAGGGAGAGACGAAGGTCGATGGAGGGGGGTTCTCTCACCAAGTCTGAGCTGGACGATGCCCAAGATTCCGGCGATGCTGGATACCCGGGATACCCTCTTGCTTTGGCCAGCATCTCCGAGGCGCAGGTCTCCGGTCGGGCGGTCGATGACGAGGGCGGGAGCATCAGGCGACGAGGGGGAAATGAAGACGTAGGAATCGGGGGCGACCTTGACATTGATGTCGCGATAAGGTAGAGTCGGTGCCATGACGAGGGTGGAGGGGTCGGTTTGAGGCGGAGGAATAGGGTGGTATTGAGTAAGAGAAGAAGAAGAAAAAGAAGTAGAACAAGAAGAAGCAAAGGGCTGGAAGGACCAGACAGAAGAAGGAAGAAAAGGGGGTGAAGTGAATGAAGCCTCGATAATGTCCCCCTCTTGGTATCGTCGTCGACTGCCGCAAAAGGCTTGGAGCTATTCGCAACGCAACACTATCTAACTTGGCAAGCGTTGATCAGCTTGAGGACAGACAGACAGCTTGCGGATTTGGTTGGTCACAGATGGTGGTGAAGGCCAATCAAAAATGGGTGTCGTCACTTTGCAGTCGCCAATACAGCTGGGTTACCCTGGGGCCCTCGAGCTTCTGGTTCAGTTCCAGGTTCCACAGGGGGGGGGGAACACGGCACAGGCCCCCCTCCGTCACCATGTTCTGTGTTCTGCACCCATGCGATGCGCGCCTGCTGTGCTATGCTGTGCTGTGCTTTACACAGCACCATGTCCGTATGTATCTATGTCTAGATGTAGGAGGTACTCTGACTACCAATGTATTTCATGGTCTTGCTTGTACACGCATCTGCATCTGCGTACCGGTAGTTCTGCTTCTTGCTGTTGCACAGGAGTCGACTGGGACCTGTGAGGAACTCATGGCTTGTGAAAGAGGACAGGGGTACTTGCTGTACGGCTACCTGGATACCTGTCGTGTAAGCGAGGGAGCTTTGGACCAATGAGATGGTAGGAAAGGGACGAATTACATAAGATGCAAAAGAACGTACATGCCTGTATCCGTACTCCGTACTCCGTGCACAGAGTACATTCCTAGGTTAGGTACGGAGTAGTTTACCTATGCCACCTGTGTGTTTACATAAGCCGCTCCCTGGACCCCCTGTCAGCTCCCACCCCATCAACTCAGTCAGCCCGACGTTGAGGTCAGAAGCCATCGGGGGGGGGGTCATAGTCCTCCCCGTCCGTCTGTTTGCACCTGACAGACAGCCCGCCCACCCAACTGCTGGCAGGTCTTCCAGGTGGTCTGCACCGCTACGCAGAAGGCCAAGTACCCACACCCATACCCATACACCATATCCGTACTCCGTACCATACAGCTTTACTCGGTATAGCAGGTGCATGTTTTGGGTATCCCAATCCTCTCCCCCCCAGCCATTTATTCCATCACTGTCGCCCGTCCACACGTACCTACACTAGGCTGTACGTACCGTACACTCACTGCCTGCCATAGCACAGGCAGTCCCATTATTTCCAACCGAACGGACCCGTTTTAATTGCCATCTTTCTTTGTACACTGCCATCATCCTCCATCCATCCATCCATCCAACTGCCTTGCCCTCCGCTGCTTCCCACCTTACATTCCACCCCGTGCCGACCTCAGACTCACCCCTCCTGCCGCGCAACCCACGATCCTGGAATCCCGAACCCACGATTGCTGCTGTCGCCTTTTTCTTTTCTTTTTCTCCTCTCCCCCTCCGCGACCGTCGACCTGAAGCATTCTGCCCTGCCCTGCTCTGCTCTGCTCACCTCTCGCAAACATTCCACCCAACCTAATCCGACCTCTTGTCCGTTTCGACAACCTTTTCGGAGCCCGACCGACTCGACTTCCCCGTCTGGCGACATTTCATCGACGCCGTCCAGCCATCTCCATCTCTCTTCTTCGCCCCGTCCCACCCAGGATAGGATCGCTCAACGTCGTCCTTCCCCTACTCATCCTCTACATCACGCAAAAATGGCAGCTCGAGGCCCTGGTGCTCCCGGTGCTCGCGGAATGAACACGCGCTTTGCCCAGTTCAAGCTCGTCTTGCTTGGTACGCAAATATTCCCCACCCGTACCATACCGTACTGTTTGTTCCCCATTAGGACAAAGATGGCTAACCTTCATGATGTACAGGCGAGTCCGCCGTTGGAAAGGTATTTATCCGCAGCTCAGGGAATAGCTGCCCATTGTACTGACGTGCTCCTCAGAGTTCCATCGTGCTGCGATTCGTCAAGGTATGTGCTCGGTGCATGCCGCCGCCGTCGCCGCCGCCGCCGCCCGCCTTGAAAAGAAGCCGCCTGCTAATCGCTTTTCCAATAATCGTAGGATCAGTTTGACTCGTACCGCGAATCCACCATCGGCGCCGCCTTCTTGACACAGACCATCTCTCTCGACGAGAACACCACGGTCAAGTTCGAGATCTGGGATACCGCCGGACAGGAGCGATACAAGTCTCTCGCCCCCATGTACTACCGCAACGCCAACTGTGCCGTCGTCGTCTACGACATTACCCAATCGGTACGTCACACCGTGTCCATGCATCCTGTCCATGCATCCATCCTGTGGTTAGCACGCTAACGGTGCCCAAGGCATCTCTGGACAAGGCCAAGGCTTGGGTCAAGGAATTGCAGAGGCAAGCCAACGAGAACATCATCATCGCCCTCGCCGGCAACAAGCTGGACTTGGTCACGGAACAGCCCGACAAGCGAGCCGTTTCCACAGAAGAAGCCGAGGCCTACGCCCGCGAGGCCGGCCTTTTATTTTTCGAGACGTCGGCCAAGACGGCCGAGAACGTCAAGGAGCTCTTCACGGCCATCGCCAAGAAGCTGCCGCTTGACCAGGCCGGCCCTAGGCATGCCCGCCCCGGACAGCGACAGGGCGTCAGCCTGCAGCCCGAGACCCCCGGAAGCAACGTCGGCGGGCCTTGCAGCTGCTAAACGACGACGAAGACGACGACGACGACGCAAAACGAATATCGTGTTATCAACCGAGCCCAGAGAACCAACCGGTGGACGGCGGGGCGAAGCTCTTTTCTTTCTTTTTTCCCTTCCTTTTCGTCGAGACGAGGCAGGCTCCCGTTGGCAGATTGCTCAAAGCCGACCCGTTAGCCAAGCACTGAACAAACACCACCAGCAGCACGTACACGACGGCGTTTAGGGCTGGACGGGATCGGACAGCGTTGTCGCGCACCCTACACCGAACTAAGGGGGAATGCCAGACCCAGCCTTTGTTTTATTTAATATCAACAGGACGTTTTTCTTCGTTTTGAGAATGGTTTTGTTTTTCTTTTTTTAACTACATTTTGTGTCTTCATTGCGCTGGTCATTCGGTTGCGGCAACTGGGGTGTAGGGCAGTCCTGGAATAAGACGGTGTACGGGAAACGGACGGATTCACTTTACTGGGGAAAGCATCCTGCAGCATTTGCTTGGTTTTTTTTTTTTTTCTTTTTTCTGATGTACAGTATGCAATAGAGGCAACTGTTTTATCAAGGATGTGCCGTATACAAACCCTTTTTTGACTTGTTTCGTTGTTGTAGGCCAGTCAGTCGATGTGTTTTGTGAGGTTGATCAAGAAAAGTGAGAGAGAGACGTGTGTATATGTCGAATTCCAGCATCGCCATCTTTGCCTCTGGTAGGGAGGCAAGGAGGGAGGCAGAGGTACCGTGGGTAAGGTGCCTTAGGTAAGGCAAGGTACGTACCTGCTGGCAATTACCTGCTATTAAGAGCATCAACAGTACCTACCTACCTGGAGATACATAGGTAGGTAGGTAGGTAATCTGGTCCTGATAGCGATGAAATCGACAACAAGAAATGGTAATAGCGGGTGTGTCCAGTGAGTGAGTGACCCACACTGCAGTGCAGTGCAGTGCAGTGTACGGAGTAGTGACGTGAGGCCTGCCGCCCAATCCCGGTTCCTGCCGCTCGGTGCTCAGCGCGGCTACGGCAGAGAGAGAGCTTTGCCTGCTCTCACCTCTTACTTGCTCGCTTTTAGCCGAGCTTTTTCCCTGAGCTTTTTGTGCCTGGCTTCCATCACCTACCTTGAACCAAAAAAAAACATCTCGACTCTATCCCTCCCCTCCCCTCCCCCCAATTACGCCTTGTCGGCCAATCGCATCACCTCATGTTGCGAACGTCGATTCGATCCGTGAGGGTGCTCGGCCACAGGCCTGCGGCGGCCGTTGTTGGCCGCCAATGGCAGCCCGCCGCCGCCGCCGCCGTCCGCCGGAGACACTTTGCCGACGACAAGAAGCCTGTTGACCCGTCCAGACCAGCTGCCCTACCGACCACCGAGACCGTCACCGCCGAGAAGAGCGCCGTCCCCGAGCTGGGAGCCGCCGAGCCGACGATCCCCAGGACGGAAGTTCCCCTCACTCCCCCGACTCCGGACACCGCTGCCGTTGCCGCTGCCGCTGCCGCTGCCGCACCTCCGCCGCAGTCGCCCGCAGCCGCCGCCCCCAAGAAGAAGGGCTTCTTCCGCCGATTGAGAAACCTGGTGTTGACCCTTGCCATCCTCAGCGCCATCGGCTTCGGCGGCGGCGTCTGGTACTCACGCATCAATGACAGCTTCCACGACTTCTTCACCGAGTATGTTCCCTTTGGCGAGCAGGCCGTCCTCTACTTCGAGGAGGCCGACTTCCGCAAGCGCTTCCCCAGCATCACCAACAAGCTCAGGGGAAGAGATACGGGCAGCCAAGTCACGGTCCCCGCCCAGAGCGGCGCCTCTTGGAGGGTTGCCGACAACGGCGAGCCCGCCGGTCGCCAATCGAGCGCCGTCGGCAAGGCCGCCGCCAAGGTCGCAGCCGTCAAGGAGGAGCAGCGCAAGCCGGCCCAGAAGCCCAAGGTGGTGCCAGAGCCCCCCAAGCCCGCTCCCGAGCCCATCAAGGAGACCAAGCCCGCCGCTGCCGCGCCCGAGCGAGGCACGACTGATTTCAAGCCCCCCGAGGTCAACGAGCCTTCGCGCTTTCCCCCCATCGCCCCGATCGACCCTCTGAAGATCGAGGACGCGACCGAGCCCGTCGTCCAGGACCTCGTGCACATGCTCAACGATATCATCACCGTCATCAACGCCGACAAGGCCCACGGCCGCTACTACCCCACCATCGACAAGGCCAAGGGCGAGCTCGGCAAGGTCGGAAGCAAGATCAAGGCCATCAAGTCCTCGGTCGAGCAGGGGGCCGCCGCCGAGGTGCAGTCCAAGGTTGCCGACTTCGACAAGGCCGCCAACGACCTCATTGCCCGGGTCGAGTCGGCCATGATTGCCCAGGAGGCGCAGTGGCGCAGGGAGTTCGAGGACGAGATGAACAAGGTCAAGGCGAGCTACGACGAGCGCGTCAAGCTCGTGCTGCAGCGCGAGAAGCAGCTCAACGAGGAGCGCCTCAACAACCAGCTCCTGGAGCAGGCGCTGGCGCTGAAGAAGGAGTTCGTCTCCGAGGTGCAGAAGCACGTCGAATCCGAGCGCGAGGGCCGCCTCGGCAAGCTGGACGAGCTGTCGGCCGCCGTGGCCGACCTCGAGAAGCTCACGACGGGCTGGAACGAGGTGGTGGACACCAACATGCGCACCCAGCAGCTCCACGTCGCCGTCGACGCCGTCCGCGCCAGCCTCGAGAACGCCGCGCACGCCAAGCCCTTCACGCGCGAGCTCGTCGCCCTCAAGGAGATTGCTGGCGAGGACCCCGTCGTCAACGCCGCCATCGCGTCCATCAACCCGGCCGCCTACCAGCGCGGCCTCTCCAACGCGGCGCAGCTCGTTGACAGATTCCGCATAGTCGCCGGCGAGGTCCGCAAGGCGTCGCTCCTCCCCGAGGAGGCCGGCGTCGCCAGCCACGCTTCCAGCTACCTCCTCAGCAAGGTCATGTTCAAGAAGCAGGGCCTGGCCGACGGCGACGACGTCGAGAGCATCTTGACGCGCACCCAGACTCTCTTGGAGGAGGGCAACCTGGACGCCGCCGCGCGTGAGATGAACGGTCTCCAGGGCTGGGCGAAGACGCTGAGCAGAGACTGGCTCGGCGAGGTGAGGAAGGTTCTCGAGGTTCAGCAAGCCCTTGATGTGAGTATTGCCCTTGATTGCCATTATTTTCTTCCTTTTGTTTTCCCCCTCCACTCGACACTAGCGACTGACGACTCTCTCTCTCTCTCTCCCTAGGTCATTGCGACAGAAGCGCGCCTACAGACTCTCAAGCTGGAATAATGGACGGAAACTATTTTCTTTTGTCTATTTGGTGGTGGGGGAAGAGGACCCCGGAGATGCCTAGAGAGGAGATGCTAGACCTTCTGGTCTGTGTAAGACATAGCCATAGACTTGAACGAAGGCAGTGTATTTTTTATTCAGCCGTTGATAAGTAAACGTATGTGATGGTCACGCCGACGCTTGAAACCGAAGCTGTTGACGAGGAACCACGATGTGACGGACCGTGCTGCTACTGGATGAAAGAAACGAAACGAAACGAGTCGTGTAGTGCCATATTCCATGAAATCGAACCTAGACCCAACCAACACAGACCCCCCGTGTACGCGAACTCGTTGTGCTCTGAGAGAGAGAGAGAGAGAGAAATTGAGAGAGGGCCGTGAACAAATCTGCCCGGGACCAGCGCCGAGTCCAAGGCCCCCCTCCCCCCCGTCGACCGGCTCAAGTTCCGAAGCCACCCGCATATAACCTCTCTCCCCCCACCGATCGATCGGCGGCACGCACTGCACTGCAACCTCCCTCCCTCTCCCCCCCGAACATTTGGCCCAAACTCCCAAGGGAGCTCCGAAACCCCTCCTTGATGCATCATGCGTCTCTTCGCGTATTGCGCCTCAGCAGCACCCTGTTCCTCCGTCCGCGATTCTTGAACTGCCGCACGATGGCTACTACTACTACTACTACTACTACCGGGCGCACATACAATGTCAGTGGTCACCTCTTTATTTTAATTTTATTTTTACTTCCCCAATCGCCGGGGGAAGCATCCAATGCCTAGCTTGGAAGCGTTTGCCCCTCTCCGGCTGTCGCTCCGACGTCGGAAGGGAGGGGATGATGTCCCCAGCGCGCGCAGATGGGCAGGGGGGAAACGAAACAATGGCAAACGGACAAAGGGCTGACGATTCACCGTTGCGTATACACAGGATGCCGTCGACGCATTGAACACGCTGCAGACGCCCTTCGCCGTCATCGAGGCGAGGCGCAAGGCCGGCGTCCGGCCTGACGAGGCTTCGGTCAAGGAGATGCGCGCATACCTCGCGCGCCTCGGGTACTCGGTGCGGACACACACACACACACACACACACACACACACTCTCTCTCTCTCTCTCTCTCCACAATCACGGGCGAGTCCAGCTAACGTCTCCCACCGACACGCAGATCTCCGACCTCGACAGCCTCAACGTCATCCACGTCGCCGGCACCAAGGGCAAGGGCAGCACCTGCGCCTTCACCGACTCCATCCTCGCGCGCCACCGCGCCGGGTCCCCCGCGTCGCTCCCGCGCAAGGTCGGCCTGCTGACGTCGCCGCACCTGATCGCCGTGCGCGAGCGCATCCGCATCAACGGCCGGCCGCTCTCCGAGGAGCTCTTCGCCCGCTACTTCTTCGAGGTCTGGGACCGCCTGGGCGAGAGCCGGGCCGACGAGGACGCCGTGGCGCCCGGCACGCGGCCCATCTACTCGCGCTACCTGACCCTCGTGAGCTTCCACGCCTTCCTGCGCGAGGGGTGCGACGTGGCCATCCTCGAGACGGGCATCGGCGGCGAGTACGACGCGACGAACCTCGTCGGCCGGCCCGTCGCCACCGGCATCACGACGCTCGGCATCGACCACGTCTTCGCCCTCGGGGACACGGTCGCCAAGATCGCCTGGCACAAGGCCGGCATCATGAAGCCCGGCAGCCGCGCCTTCACCGTCGAGCAGGTGCCCGAGGCCGCCGCCGTGCTCGAGGCGCGGGCGCGGGAGAAGGGCGTGGCGCTGGAGACGGTGGGGGTCGACCCGCGGCTCGCCGGCGTGCGGGTCCGGCCGGACGCCGCCTTCCAGAAGAGGAACGCGAGCCTGGCGATCCGGCTGGCCGAGGCGGCGCTCGAGAGGGTGGACCCGGAGGGGTTCCGGCGCGGCGGCGGCGACGACGACGCGGGGCTGACGCGGGCTTTCGTCGAGGGCCTCGAGACGGTCGTCTGGCGCGGGCGGTGCGAGGTCAAGGACGAGGGGCGGGTGGCGTGGCACGTCGACGGGGCGCACACGACGGACAGCCTGCGGATGGCGGCGCGTTGGTTCGCGGACGAGACGGCGGCTCGGGGGCGGAAGGGCCCGAGGGCGCTGGTGTTCAACCAGCAGGGCCGGACCGAGGCCATCGACTTCCTGGACGGCGTGTACGAGGCCGTCAGGCGGGAGGACGGCAGCGCCTTCGAGACGGTCGTGTTCTGCACCAACGTGACGTATGCCCGGACGGGGTACAAGCGGGGTGAGTTTGTCCTTTTTTTCCCTTTCTGTCCCAAGGGGGGGGGGGGGGGGTTCTTTTTCCTTTTTTTTCTTTCTTTTTGTTTTTCTTTTCCTTTTCATATACAAGGGAAACTGTCGTACTGACGAAGCCGGGCGGGCCGGCGCGCAGATTTCGTCAACCACCAGTACGACGCCCAGGCCGTCGAGGCCATGACGGTGCAGCGGCAGTTCGCGGAGCGGTGGTCGAGGCTGGACCCGCGGGCCGACGTGCGCGTCCTCCCGACGATCGAGGAGGCGCTCGACCACGTCCGCGGGGCGGCGGCCGAGGGGGTCCTGGCCGAGGGCGAGAGCGTGCAGGCCTTTGTCACGGGGAGCCTGCACCTCGTGGGCGGCGCGCTGGGGATCCTGGAAGGGGCCGATGCTCTCTAGACTTTCTGGGGTCCTATGGGTTTCCGGGCTTTACGGGCTTTTCTCGGGCACTGTACACTCTTCAACAACGAAGAAGAAAGGACGGATGGGATAGACGGAACGGAATACCAATAGATGGGAGGGGGGGCGGTTTACGGAATTATAGATGAGGGCGCATGTCCACGCGGATTCAACTCCCTTTTTTTTTCCATCTCTCGAGAGGTATTTTCTACTATTTGTTGTTGTTGTTTTTATGCTCTTCTTTTCCCGAAACCGGCTTATAATAAACCGTCTGGCTCCAACAGGCCGATGACGTTGCCGACGAGATACATGCTCCCCGTGACGAGGACCCTGGTCCTAGTGCTCTGCGCGGCGACGGCGTCCACGGCGCCCTTCATCTCCGTCAGGTCCCGGCACACGAGGGCGTCGACGCCGGGGTACGCCTGCCTGAAAGCCGCGGCGCACTTGTCCTGGACCGCGACGTCCACCGTCGCCGCCGCCTTTCCGGCGTCCTCTGCTCCGCCGCCGCTGCTGGTCTTGTCGTTGCGCGTGAAGATGGCGGCATCCAGCCTCGATGCGACGTCGACGCCCGCGGCCTCCATCTCCCGCAGGAGGCCCAGGAGGAGCGCCGAGGCGTCGCGCTCCTGCTGGTTGAAGACGAGCGCGAACTTGGTCGTCGCGGCGGCGGCGGCGGCGGCGGCGTCCCCGGGGACGACGGCGACGACGGCTGCCATCCAGCGCGCCGCTTCGGCCAGGCTGTCGGTGTTGTGCGCGCCGTCGAGGTGCCACGAGACGTTGCCGCGCTCGAGGACCTCGTGCCGACCCCGCAGCGTCGCCTCGCGCAGGCCCGCGACGACGGTCTCCGGCACGTCCCGCAACAGCGCGCTCGCGCCCGCGTCCGTGTCCGCCTCGACCCCATGCCGGCCCTCGAGGACCCGCAGGTGGTGCGCGGCGGCGAGCGCGGCGAGGGCCTGGTTCCGCTTCTGGAAGGCCCCGCCGGGCAGCTTGGCGGCGGACACGCCGGGCCAGGCGTCGACGTCGTCGTCGGGGACCTCGACGAGGCGGGCGGCGGCCTCGCGGGCGCGGGCGCGGAGGACGTCCATGACGGCGGGCTGGGCGTCGAGGCGGCGGGTGAAGGCGGGGACGCCGGGCTTCATGACGCCGGCCTTGTGCCAGGCGATGGCCTCGGGGGTGTCGCCGAGCATGGCGACGTGGTCGACGCCGAGCTGGGTGATGACGGCGGCCGTGACGGCAGCGCCGCCGCCGCCGGCGGACCGGACGACGGCGTTGGTGGCGTCGTACTCGCCGCCGATGCCGCACTCGAGCACGACGGAGCGGACGCCCTCGCGGAGGAAGATGTGGAGGGCGAGGAGGGTGAGGAAGCGGAAGTAGAACGGCTTGGCGCCTGCGGGGAGGCCGGCGAGGGGGCCGTCGTCGTCGTCGGCGGGGCAGGCGGAGAGGAGGTCCCAGAGCTCGAAGAAGGCGGCGGCGAAGAGGGACTGGGAGACGGGCCGGCCGTCGATGGCGATGCGCTCGCGCGGGGTGACGAGGTGCGGGGAGGTGTAGGTGCCGACGCGGCCGGGGCCGGGGCCGGGGCCGGTGCCGGTGCCGGAGTTTGAACGGGCGGAGGCGAGGAGGGCGGAGGTGGTGAGGGCGGCGACGGAGCCTTTGCCCTTTGTGCCGGCGATGTGGACGCAGGAGAGGGCAGAGAGGCGCTGCGGGGTCAGGTTGGCGCGGAGGAGCCAGGCGCGCATCTCGGGGACGGCGAGGAGGTTCGGGTCGGATGCCGGCGACGGCGGCTTCGGGTCCTGGGGCTTGCCGAAGAGGGCGTGGACCTTTGTGTTGGGGATGAGGGTGTTGAGGAGGTCGAGGGCGTCGGCGTACGTCCGCGACGTCGACGTCGGGGGGGAAGAGGCGGATGAAGAAGACATGGTGGTGAGGGACCGGGCGGTCGGGTATCTGACGAGGTGAGATGCGGCTGAGGCTTGTCGTAGGAGGAAGAGCCTCATGAGTGTGAGAAGAGGAGAAACGGGATTATGTTTTTTTTGTGTTTTTGGAGATGGGCTAATCACGTATGAAGCATCATGGAGCAAAAGCCAATGAAAACAAGGAGAGTTTTGTGCAAGCGGAAAGCTTCCCGGCGGAGAGCGGATTCTGGGGCCGAGTGAGTGAGATGAGGCTGAGACTGGATTGTGAGATGGAATCTTGTGAGCCGAGTTTGAGTTGAGTTTACTTACCGCTTGAGATGAGCTTCTCCAAAGGGGAGCAACATATAATTATGAGACCCACACTCTGCTTGGTTTACTACCGGTACCGGTATATGTCCGTACTGTCATCTATTTATTATGTCTTGCTACGTCCTACGAACCATGCTCTCGATTCGGCCTTCACCTTCAACCTTCAACACCCCTAGATCATATACAGTGCTGGCTTGAGGGCATAATATACCCAGCATTCGGTCTGCAAGGAAAGACTCTCGGTTGTGCCCGTTCAAAGGATTCCGAGAGGCATCGCCGAGAGCTCGGCCGTCCTCCCGATGCCACCGGCCTCTCAACCGAGCTTTCAACCCTCCCTTCGGCCTTCTCAGAAGGTCTTGCTTGATATGTGATGAGACGAACGTCCAGAGAGCCGCCGATCTGCACCGACGACTGAGCATGATAAGCCTTTTGCGGCGTGCTAGGATGGGCCGCCGAGTGCGGGGAACAAGCACATGGCGTCGCGCCGCGCGGGGTGCTTCCTTGCATGGCACTATTTCCGCCACGAAGCGGTCACGGTATGCTAACCTGCGTCGCGAGGGCGGGTCGATTGGCGTTCGATCTGGGGGGGGGGGGGGGGTGGTCTGGTCTCGAGTCAGGGTTTGGCCGCTTACCAGACGCCAGGCATCTACCGGTATGTATCTCATACGGCTATTTTCCGAAGCACGGCAAGGTCAAGGGGGTCAGAGGTATACGATGGGAAGTCCGAGTCTACGAGCAAAGGCCTCCTCCATCTCCGAGCCCGCGCTCGCCTTACCACCACCTCCTCCTAGCTTCGCCTTCACTACTACCTACACCACGAGAGGATGAATCATACCGTCACACGAGCCAGTGTGGGAGTGCTACGGCCGATGTCACGAAGAGACCAACGGAGTTGGCCTAGGAACATAGCACCACCACGTGCCGTTTGGAGGCGAGCCCGTCGAGTCGAGTAGAGCCCCCCCCGGTCGAGTCCGAGGGGTCTCGCATTCGCCCACTTCAAACATGCCAAACGTGGGAATGAGCAAACGTGGTTTAGTCAGGCGAGACAGTTTCGCCGATTCGGCAACGCGGCAACGCCTCGGCCGTCGACCTTGACCTCGATCCCAACGCGGAAAAGACGCCAACCTAATCCAACCCGCTCAGAGTCCAGGATGCCTATCCGTACCGACGGGCAGTTCCTACACTCAATTTTAATTTTTTTTCCCTCTCCCTAAGCTGCTTCGAGACTGCTCGGAAAATGCCTGCTTTTCCTCATCCTCGCCATGTGGCCGGGTAAGCCGGGGGGGTCAGGTTGTAGCGCATGTGGAGGTGAGTGTCATCACTTATGACACGCAGATCTGTTTACGCGCGCCAACCTCTTTTGGTCACTTTTTTTCTTTCTTTCTTCCTTTTCTACTCCTTCGCGATGATTAATAAGATGGCATGCATGTCTCTTGGCAACGTCATCTCTCTCTCTCTCTTCTCTTACCTCCTGCGCGCTTGTCAACCTTCCCTAGTATCATCATCCGTCGCTCTGTGCTGTGACGATTCCTTTCGTTCTTTTTAATACTCTTGACTAAGAGGCTGGACTGGACTGGTTAAAGTTGAATGCTCTCATCTTACTGCTAAGAAAAAAACACCAACGGCACCGCGTGTTCATCGGTGTGAGGGTCAACGAAGGATTTGGATCTCCCACATTGCCGACTCACTTGTATAGCCAACAACAGTCAGACACCGCCAACATCGGTGCCGATGCTAGAAAAGGACCTTCGTGGGGTCCACGACGACGAAAAAGTCGACGACCTCGAGCGCGCCGCCGGCTCGCAGACCGAGCGCGGCTCAACCACCACAACCAGCGCCGACTCGGCAACCATCCGCAGCCCTCATGATGGCGCCGGTCAAGACGTGACCGCCGGAGACGCCAAGGCGGACGTGCCGTCCAACGACGCCACCGTCGCCGTAACAGCGACGGGTGACACGGCCGCTGAGACAAAGGGGTCGGCGGCGTCCGGCGGCGGCGGCGGCGGCGGCGGCGACGACGACGACGCCGACGACGACCCGGAATCCGGCCGCACGAAGCTCGAGACCATGCTCATCGTGCTCTCGCTCTGCGCCGCGCTGTTCCTGGCGGCGCTGGACGTCACCATCGTCACCACCGCCATCCCCACCATCGCCGAGGAGTTCAACAGCAACGTCGGCTACGTCTGGGTCGGCAGCGCCTACCTCCTCGCCAACGCCGCCTTCGTGCCGACGTGGGGCAAGATCTCCGACATCTGGGGCCGGAAGCCCGTGCTGCTGTCGGCGGCCGGCGTGTTCTGGGTCGGATCGTTGATCTGCGGCCTGGCCACGAGCATGGGGTAAGGGTGTCTTTTTTCTTTCTATCTTTCTTTTTCTTCTTCTTCTTCTTCTTCTTGTTTTTTTGCCCACTCCTTCACATGATGTATCGTACAAACTGACAAAACTCGCTTCCCCCCCCATAGGATGCTGATCGGAGCCCGCGCGATCCAGGGCATCGGCGGCGGCGGCATCATCGTCCTCGTCAACATCTGCATCAGCGACCTCTTCTCGATGCGCCAGCGCGGCGTCTACTTTGGCGTCCTCGGCGTGGTCTGGGCCGTGGCCGCGGCCGTCGGGCCCGTCGTGGGCGGCGTCTTCACGAGCAAGGTGACGTGGCGCTGGTGCTTCTACATCAACCTGCCCATCTCGGGCGTCGGCATCGTCGTGCTCTTCTTCGTCCTCAAGCTGCACAACCCGCGCACGCCGGCCCTCGAGGGCCTCAGGGCCATCGACTGGGCCGGCACCGCCGCCATCATCGGCGGCACCCTCATGTTCCTCCTCGGCCTCGAGTTCGGCGGCGTGAGCTACCCGTGGCGCTCGCCGACCGTCATCTGCCTCCTCGTCTTCGGCGCCCTCACCGCCGGCCTCTTCGTCGTCAACGAGTGCCGGTACGCCCGGTACCCCGTCATCCCCATGCACCTGTTCCGGAGCCGGGCCAACGTCGCCGCCTTCGCCGCCTCCTTCTGCCACGCCTTCTCCTTCATCTCCGGCAGCTACTGGCTGCCCCTCTACTTCCAGGGCGTGCTGGGCGTCTCCTCCCTCATGTCGGGCGTCTACCTGCTGCCCTACGTGCTCTCCCTCTCCCTCATGTCCGCCGCCGCCGGCGTGCTGATCCGCAAGACGGGCAACTACTTCTACCTCATCGTCGGCGGCATGCTCGTCGCCACCGTCGGCTTCGGCCTCTTCTACGACCTCCCGGCCGACCGCCGCCTCGCCAAGATCGTCCTCTACCAGATCGTCGCCGGCCTCGGCATCGGCCCCAACTTCCAGGCGCCCCTGATCGCCGTGCAGGCGTCCGTCGGCCCGCGCGACATCGCCGCCGCGACCTCGGCCTTCGGCTTCGTGCGCCAGATGGGCACGTCCATCTCCGTCGTCGTCGGCGGCGTCGTCTTCAACAACGAGATGCAGAAGCAGCGCCCGCGCCTGCTGGCCGAGCTCGGGCCCGGGCTCGCCGACATGCTCTCCGGGTCGAGCGCCGCGTCGAGCGTCGGCGTCGTCGCGCGCCTGCAGGGAGACGAGGGCCGCGTCGCGCGCGGCGCGTACCTGACGAGCCTCAGGACCATGTACATCGTCTACGTCGCCTTCGCCGCGCTGGGGCTCGTCATGAGCCTCTTCATCGGGCAGAAGCAGCTGAGCAAGAAGCACACCGAGCACAAGACGGGGCTGAAGACGCTCCGGAGCCGGACGGGTCGGTGAGCCGGCGCCGGTCGAGGTTTTGCTCCATATCATCATCAGTCTGGGGTTCATAGCGTTGCATAAGGCAGAGGCGTAGCTTTTAGGCTTTTCTTTTCTTTTCTTTCTTCTTTCTTTTTTTCTTTCTTTTTTTCTTCGTTTTCCCACTCTAGCGAGCATCGGGCGGATACCCAGAATAATAATCTTGCATACACTCACAAGTCTTCTCGAGACGCAGGCCTGTGGCACCGTAGCAACTCCCATAATCCTATCGTGCGAACCCCGTGCAATGGTGTTCCAGCTGCATGCTGAAGAGAGGCTCAACCAACCTTTGATCTTCAGGCTAAACGGATGAAGTGCATTCCACGTGGCGCATCAAGTCTGGGGATGGCGGTCTCTCTTTCAAGCTTTCAGGCTCCAGGTTCACGGTAAATGAAGTCACAATGCTTCCGCTCACCCGGTGGCGAGGGGGGGGGGGGTGATGGGTGTAAGGTTGCAGTGAGCACTCAACACGGCGACGGAGACTAACGGGCGAGCGCCGGCTGTGGTATCCGGTGAAGAGGGTGGTGGTTCGCTGTTGTCTTGTTATCTGCCGTACAACTCCTGGTTGAGATGGCTTCATTGGAAAGGCACAAGGTGATGGAACTATTGAATTCACTTACGTAGGTACAGATGAGGCGTTTCCTATTTCACTTCATGTCGGCAGGTCGCACAAGTCGCCGAGCTTCATTGGCGGAATCACGGCCACCTACACGCGGAGAATACTTCCGATTGGAGGCCCGGAGTTGTGTGGTTCGTTTGCGTTCCCAATCAATCGAGGTGTTTCTGCAGGGCTTTGTATGCAGATATGGGTTGGTTCTCTCTGACCGAGAGCCTACGACAGTACAATCATCTAGTGAATACCCAGGCAAGGAAGGGTTTGGACCAAACAGCCCCCTTTTTAGTGCGGTATATGTAGTCAGATGAAGAAGACTTCGAACCTCGAGAAGGTCCAGGCCCTTTTTGGCGAGTCTCGATTCAAGACTCATCCACATCGTGACCTAGCAGGATGCTGATACCCTCAGGTTGGATAGATGGGGTTGCAGCCACTAGCCTGCCCTCCTCCGGAGTCAACACGTCCGTTGCCTTCACGGAAGCCCCCAACGCGAAAGCGTCGTGTATATAACGCCTGTGTCATCCCCAGACCGAATAAGTCCATGTTGGTTGACCTCGCCACCAACTTCCATCATCCCCTCCGGAAGACGCCCGCGGGACATACACAGCGAAAAGAAAAGAAAAAATGCGTCTTTCCACCCTCTTCGCCGCCGCCGCCGGCGGCCTCGCCTCCCTCGCGAGCGCCGCCTCCCTCCAGCAGGTGACGTCCTTCGGCGCCAACCCGTCGGGCGCCAAGATGTACATCTACGTCCCGGACCGCGTCGCCGCGAACCCGGCCATCATCGTCGCGATCCACTACTGCTCCGGCACGGCGAACGCGTACTACACCGGCACGCCCTACAAGGGGTACGCCGACACGTACGGGCTCATCGTCATCTACCCCGAGTCGCCGTACAGCGGCACGTGCTGGGACGTGAGCTCGCCGGCGACGCTGACGCACAACGGCGGCGGCAACAGCAACGCCATCGCCAACATGGTGACGTACACGCTCGGCAAGTATAACGGGGACAAGAGCAGGGTGTTTGTGACGGGGTCGTCGTCGGGCGCCATGATGACGGTGAGTTAGCGCCGTGCTCTTTCACCAGCTTGTCCTGGAATGAGAAGAAGAGTGTCTCCCCCCCCTCTTTCTACGAGGGTAGACCGGGGGGGGGGGGACAAAACAACTGGGCCACGCAAAAAGGCTGAGGAACCTCTTTCGCTGACGGAACGCACGCAGAACGTCATGGCGGCAACCTACCCGGAGCTCTTCGCCGCCGGCATCGTCTACTCGGGCGTGCCGGCGGGGTGCTTCTACACCGGCACCGTCAACGGGTGGAACTCGACCTGCGCGCAGGGCAACTCGGTCGCGACGCAGCAGGCCTGGGCGCAGACGGCGCTCAACATGTACCCGGGCTACGCGGGCGCGCGGCCGCGCATGCAGATCTACCACGGCAGCGCCGACGCGACGCTGTACCCGCGCAACTGGAACGAGACCATCAAGCAGTGGACGGGCGTCTTCGGGTACAGCCTGACGCCGCAGCAGACGCTGCCGCGCACGCCCGGCGCGCAGTACACCAAGTACGTCTACGGGCCGAACCTGGAGGGCATCTACGGCGCCGGCGTCGGGCACAGCGTGCCGGTCATGGGGGCGGAGGACCTGAAGTGGTTCGGCATCACGGTGAGCTCTTTTCCCTTTTCTTTCCTTCTTTGTTTTTCCTTTGTTTTTCTTTTTTTTCTTCTTTTTTTTTTCTCTCTCTCTCTCTTTCTTGTCTTCGTCATGGTATTTGTGTTCAAGAGAGAGCGGCGAGCTGACTCCGGATAGGGCGGATCTCCGCAGCCCGGGACGACGACGCGGAGCTCGGCGCCGCCCCCGGCTACTTCGGCGGCGAGCCCGCCTCCGGCCGGGGGATGTACGGTGGCCCAGTGGGGGCAGTGCGGCGGAAGCGGATGGACCGGGTGCACCGCTTGCGCAAGCCCTCACACGTGCCAGGTCTCGAACCAGTGGTACTCTCAATGTCTGTAGGGGGGGTGGTTGATGAGTGTGGCCGTGGGCTCGCCGGTCGTCAGAGGAGACGAAGAAGGGGGCGCGGGTTCCGGGCTGGTGCCACCGGAAGAGACTTTCCATTCGCGGTCTCCGGTCGACAGACCGAGGATCTTCGAGCACCGATGGGTTACGCGCGAGAGTGGTGCCATCTGTTCCAGCTAGTCCAAGTTTCACAAAGTCTGTTATTCTGAGGGCATTGGTTGCCCGGCCGGAATCAGCTGCTTCATGACCCTCGTCCCTGTAATAACGAATAAAGCCATCGGTAATGTGTCGTTATCAAAGGATGCAATGATTTGAAGCTACCGTCGTCCCATTGTGGGAGGGCTGGGTTGACCAGGATGTGCCAAGCACCCAATGCGCGATGCCTCTCCGCTATCACGCAAGTAAACCCCCCTCCGCGAAGAATCCTGCCGCCGCCGCTTGCTGGCTCCTCACCGGCCGTTGTCGGGGCTCCTGATGATACCATGCATGAGCTGCTCAGTTACCAGTCTCTTGGTCGGAGAACGCCTTGGAAAAGACGCACGTTTAGGGCCGCTCACCCCCGAGCTGGAGAAGAAGATCCGCAGGAAGCTGTACCTCCGCGTCATGACGAATATCATGTTGTTTGTAAGTTTTCATGAGAAGCTCTTGTCGTTTGGTCTTTCGCGGTGAAAAAAGAGGGGAAAAAAGGGGGTGAAAAGGGGGGGAAGGGAAAACAAAAGGCTCAGTTCGCTTACACAAGTGCCCGTGTATAGGTCGACAAGTCGACGCTCGGCTATGCCGCCATTCAGGGCCTGTTCGAAGAGACTGGTGTCAGACAAGCCCGGTACAACAACCTGAACACGATGTTCTACGTCGGTATGCGGCTCTTCTTTCCGTAGACGGGGGGGCCTATCTGGGTCGATCACTTGCTGACAGCCAGTCTTGTTACGCTCCCAGGATACCTGGCATTCCAACGGCCCGGCCACTACCTGATGCAAAAGCTGCCTTTCGGCAAGTACGTCGCCGTCACCATCTCCGCCTGGTCCGTCATCATCTTCCTGCACTCTGCGTCGCGACGCGCTACGCCGGCCTCGTCGTACCGGCGATGGAGATCACGATCGGCATGTTCTTGAACCGCCACGAGCATTCCTTCCTGCAGCCCGCCCTCTGTATCACCTGCCAGGCCGCCCCCGTCGTCACGGGCTTCCTCTCCGCGGCGGGCGGCGTCGCCATGGTGACCATCGACTGGGGGTCCAAGACGGCGCTGCTGGGGTCCCTGAACCCGGCGGCGAGCACGTACGGCGTGACGTACATTATCGCGCTGGGCTGGACGACGTCGACGGCGGCCGGGTACACCAAGAGGCTGACGCGCAACGTCATGTTCATGCTGGGCTACAGCGCCGGCAACCTCGTGTCGCCGCAGATCTGGGCGCCGAGCAGCGGGCCGCGGCAGGTGGGCGGGGACGGCGAGGTCGTCGGGGTCAAGGTCGACATTGCTGTCTTGGACCTGACGGACTTGCAGAATAAGCAGTTCTTGTACCCTCTGTGAGGAAGGGTTTCAAAGATCGGGAAGATGGCGGCGGCGGGGGGTTTCGTTGGAAATAGATGAAGGAAGAGGGACGCTTTATACTTCACTCTCCCCGTACTAGGTTATAAGAAACACTCCGCCGGCACTTCTCGGTATCCATCAGATGGTGTGCTTATCTGCCGTATTTTCGTATCCTGCACACGAATTCCCCTTATGCTCCCGCAAGTATACAGGGTATCGCCGTTTCCAATAGTCTGACCTCCCGCCGGTGCACCTCCCAAAATCCGAGGTCTGTTCCAAACCGCGCGCAAGATCTCTCGGTGCGACCCGCTCGGCACCAGGCGACGTCGCCGCCGGTCTCGCGGCCGTTGGATTGCCGCATCGGTCTTTCAGCACATGGGGGCGCAGGATATATGCCGGACCTTGTGCGACGTCTTTCGACGCCGTCGGTGGCTGCTCACTGGCACCAACTCGCGTGGGACGCGGATGGGGCCCTAGTCTGCGGGATTACGCACCAAAAGCACCCCTAATAGCTCCAGACAAACGGATTTACGGGTTTACGCAGGTACGGAGTTACATGACTCTCTCGCCTTGCTCGGATCGCGCTCGAGAATTGATGTGTAAGCGCCCTCGATGTTGGAGGTTGACGATGATGAGGGTATCCGGTTCGGCTGCAAGGGCAGACGGCTAAACAACCGCTCAACTTGGATTATCAATGTCGTTCGCCTTTGCGCCACCATGTTTTTGTAATGAAACCAACGACGCGGTGTTACTGTGACGCGGAAAACATATCAAAGCACTTGGCAGCTTGCTAATCATCATCCACCTTGGCTGGAGTGCTTCATTGCCCTAACTCGACATCCATCAGCCTTTGGTGCTTGCAGTAATTCCGATGCATGTCGAACATTCCGGTGGACGGTATGAAGGTCGCCGACTATGTGGGTGCGCACGTTGAGTCTAATGAACCAACGAAGTGCCGTTATACCGCCGGATTCGTAACGTAGCTGTGTCTGATAGCCAACTGATCGCGCACCGAATTTCTAGAGTAAAGAGAAGTGTCTCCTGCAACGTAATCCGAGATTTTGAACACTTGTCCCCTGCATGTCTCGGCTCCTCACTACGCTAGTCGTGATCGGCTTGCCCTTAGCCCTGCGCCATGTCGGCGAGCGGTGTTTTTTGCCTACAAGCCGTTGATATCCCCCCGCCTTGCGGACGTACTCGCCCTTCAGTATCCGTCCAGCTTCTGGTGCAGAGAAAGGCGATGCTACTACGACACGTGGAGCTTTGGGCAGGATCCCGCGGGCCGCAACGGAACCATCGAAAAGTCATTCCGACAAGTGGCTATGAGAGGGTTCTCCATGCCCGTCTGGGCCGACCCCGCTTGAACTTGGCTGGCAAGGCGCGTAGGGGAGGACTCTTGGGGACGATGACTCTAGGAGCTCGAGATGCCATAAGCGTTCAGTGCAGAGTGATACACTTTACACTTTGCCAGGCACTCAAATCCAGACGAACCGATAACTTCGGTCCATCTTTACATCTCTATACCTCCTCACGGCCTCGGCCAGCGCCGAACACCGAGGGTGTGAATCTGGAGCTTGGGTATATCGAAGTCGCCGTGATAGATGGAACGAAAGCCTGCGCCTCAAATCCTTCGTGCGGCAGCGGGGAACGCGACTCAGGGCTTGGCGTGTCGTTCCGCGACGCAGCAAGACAAGCCAAAGTTCCATTTATGTTATAACAATAACACGGATATAAACGGTATTAACCTCTAATAATCTAGTTCTTCAAACTTTATCTCCGCATGACCCAGTCGTATGACGCCTACTGGCCATCGCGGAAGGAGAGGGTATCACGTATGCTTATAGATCCTCCGATTCCGTGATCAATGTCTTCTTTCAAAGTGATCATAGTCGGCGGCGGCTCGAGCGGCTCGCTTCTTGCCAACAGCCTCACGAGCAACGGCGTGGACTTTAACCTGCACGAGAGAGACGCAGCCGGTCAGAAGCATCGTGCAGCTTCCTAGCCGGTACATCGCGCGATGCTTACAATATTGGATCAAGTGTACCTCCCGCCATCTTGTACCGGGATAACCGGGGACAACAGGGACCTTGGATGCTGTCAGTAGGAGAGATCTTTTGGCGGGGAGATGTAAGCGGACGAGAGACGGCCCAACATACTCACTCACACAAGTCGTAATCCGGAATTCTATACCGCTTCTTTGTTTTCAGCTGTCCATTGCTGAGAGTCTACGTACTTACCACTATATGTAACCTCCCAACATTGACGGGGCCATAGGCGATGAGCCCAGGACCAGTAACACTGGCTTGTTTTGACTCGGGGCTTTGACTCGTGCTAGAGCGGCTGATCCCGCCGTGGCACTCGGGTGAAACAAAATGGCCGGCCTCAACTACATCTAGAACTACCTGTTGTAATTTAGAAGCCTGTCGTATCCCCGCCGCATTCGATTACTTGATATAGTATATTTGGCATAATGCAGGCTTTTCCAGGCATATTGTAGCGATGTAGCATTTTTTCTACTAATACAAAGGTGGGAAAAGCGGTGTGTTAGTAAGTAGGCAGATTAGGTCGTTGGTATTGAAGACCGGCTATTTTCTTTTTCTTTCTCATCCGAGTGCCTAGTAACCCCAGCCATGTGCGTGTCAAGAGACTTATACATAGTAAGCCCTACCAGCTCTTCAAAACACGGCATGTTTCCCATGGGCTTTCCACAAGACACACGAGAGAGGTTGTCCCCTCTAATGATGTTGCTGACCGTTGCCGTGCCGCTATGTCGGACGGACATGGCAATACTGGCCGTCATGACGCGTGACTTGTGGTGCACCGAGTCAACGGAACCAGATCCGATTGAGATATACGGTGGACCTTTTTGGGGGCAAGGAAACGAATGTTTCCCCGCAGGACCCAATGTACATAAGTAAAACTGTTCACCGTCCCACGCGCCGCTGAACTGCCGACTCGTGCCAACACACTCAAGGATCATAGGACGGCTTGATGCACGTCAAAGTAGTAGCAGAGTGGACCGGCATCAGCCTCAAGGCACCTTGCTATGTAGGCGATGAGAGATAAAGAGAGAACGAAAGATGCAGTAAAACGAAACCAAACCCGGGGGTGCTTACGACCCTTACAAATCTGACGTGGACCCCGGTGGCGGTGGTTCTGGATCCCGCGCGCGCACCGGATTTCCGCGTGTAATTCCGAGCCCTGATGCCCGCCCCGTTCCGAGGCCACCATCCTGTTCCGCTTCACAGGGCCTTTCTTCATCCCCGTTGTCCCGCTGTTTCTAACCCCATTCTCTTCCAGGGTATGGCTGACTATCTTTGGAGTGCGTTCCCACTTTGCTCTGCCGTACGAGCATCACTGATGGGGCGGGTTCGTCTGGTACTTTAACTCGGCCGCCACCCGCCGATATGTTCTATCATGATGGCCCTCCTCCCCTCCTCGACCATCTGTTTTCTGATATCAAGGTGCTCCAAGTCAACGCAGTATAGCCGGGAGTCTTCGTTAGCTCACAATGACGTCTCCGTCGGTATCAGAGAAGGAAAACGGCCAGACGAGCATCGACACGTTGTCGGGAGACAGAACCGCGACGGCGATCCCCGTCGTCAACTTGCCCAAGGACGAAAAGCCGATATTATCCAGCAACGATGACGCCTCCTCCAGCGACTACGGCGACAACGATGGCGGCCATCTCACGCCGCAGCAGTCCGATACCCCGTCTGTATGGCTTGCCGAGACCATGTCTCTCCCCCGCGAAGTCATGTTCATCATAATTTGCTGCATGGCCCAGTTCTGTACCCGTGAGTGAACAACCCCTATCCCTGCCCCCTCCTCAGACGGCGGCAACGCACCACCATGCGCAACGCGCGCACGCATGAATGAGCTGACACCCTTGCCAGAGGCCGCATACATCGACAGCCTCATGCTGCTCCATGTGATCGGCAGCAGCTTCCACGTAGAAGATCCGGCGCGCCTCGCCTGGCTCGTGGCCGGCTACTCCCTGACCATCGGCACCTTCATCCTCTTCTCGGGCCGTCTCGGCGACGCCTTCGGCTACAAGCGCATGCTCATCATCGGCTTCGCCTGGTTCTCCCTCTGGTCCCTCGTCGCCGGCCTCAGCGTCTACTCCAACTTCACCCTCGCCGTCGTCTCGCGCGTGCTGCAGGGCGTCGGCCCGGCCATCTGCCTGCCCAACGCCCTCGCCCTCTTCGGCGCCGCCTACCCCCCGGGCCACCGCAAGGCCATGGTCTTCTCCTTCTTCGGCGCCGTCGCCCCCATGGGCGGCGTCGTCGGCGGCACCTTGGCCTGCGTGCTCTCGCTCGCGTGGTGGCCCTGGGCCCTGTGGGCGCTGTCCGTCTGGCTCGCCGTCCTCGCCGTCGCCGGCTGGTTCATCATCCCCGAGCCCCCGACCAAGCTGCCCGCCCCTGACGGGTTCAAGGCCGCGATGGTCGAGCTCGACGTCCCCGGCGCCGTGACGGGAGTCGCGTCCCTGGTGCTCTTCAACTTTGCCTGGAACATGGCGCCCGTCGCCGGCTGGGGCACGGCCGTGGTCCTCGTGCCGCTGGTGCTCGGCCTCGTCCTCTTCGGCGCCTTCGCCCTCATCGAGTTCAGGTACGCGCCGATGCCGCTCCTCCCCTTCGACGTCGTCAACGCCGACGTCGGCTTCGTCCTCGCGGCCGTGGTCTGCGGGTGGGCGACGTTCGGCGTGTGGACGCTCTACCTCGTCCAGATCCTCCAGGAGATCCGGTCCCTCCCGCCCCTGCTGACGTGCGCGTGGTTCTCGCCCGTCGTCGTGACGGGCGGCCTGGCCGCCGTCATCACCGGGAAGCTCCTCGGCCCCCTGCAGGTGCGCCCGCCCGTCGTCATGACCATGGCGCTCGCCGCCTTCACCGTCGGCGTCACCCTCACGGCCACGGCGCCCGAGGGCCAGGTCTACTGGGCGCAGATCTTCGTGTCCATGCTCGTCATGCCCTTCGGCATGGACATGAGCTTCCCCGCCGCCACGCTGATCCTGTCCAACGCCGTCAAGAAGGAGCACCAGGGCATCGGCGCGAGTCTGGTCAACACCGTCGTCAACTACGGCATCGCGCTCGGCGTCGGCTTCGCCGGCACCGTCGAGGTGCACGTCAACAACGGCGGCCGGACCAAGGAGGACCAGTTCAGGGGGTTCCGGGGCGCGCTGTTCATGGGCGTCGGGCTCGCCGGCCTGGGCCTGGGCGTCGCCTTGTCGTTCCTGGCGAGGGAATGGCGGCATCGGAGCGACGCAAGGAGGAACGAGGAGAAGGCTGCCGAGGCCCAAACCGAGACTTGATGATTATGATTATAATGATTACATAGAATTAGACGCGGCCATATACTACCGCATAATCAGAGATATAGGTGACGCTCGTCATAGACTAAAAAGTCCTCTGGCTTCTTCCAGAACAGAATCCCGTGCGTTTTGATCGTCCAGCATCAATGCTATACGTTGCTGCAACAGTCATCAACATGGAAGTGATCTGATTTTTTTCTTTCTTTTTTTTTTCTTTCTTTTTTACATTATCCAGGTCCGACCCTTTTCCATCCTCATGATCCTCAGTAAGAAAACCAGCATCGCCATGGCCGTCATGCCGAGACCCGATAACAGCTGAACACCGAGGTAACTGCCGGTTTTCTCGAGCAAAACACCCGCAATGGGCGGGCCGGCCAACGACCCGAACGCGTTGGTCGTCGACAACATTCCCAGCCATGTCCCGTGCAGACCGAGATGCGGCACCAGGATCGAGACCACAGTGGGCGGGAGCGAGACGAGGCCGCCGGACGTGAACCCGTAGGCGAGGGCAAACGCCACGCTCCCGGCGCCGGTGCGCACGGCGAGCCAGCACATTGTCACCGTGGCGACGGAGACGCACACGCCGAGAAGGACGTTGACGGGCCCGTAGCGGCCCGCGAGCCACGCGGGGAACACCCGGCCGAGGACGGAGCCCGCGTTCAGTATGGCGACAAGGTAGTACGCCAGCCCCGAAGGGCCCTCGCTGGCCAGCCCGTGGGCGAGGGAGTACTGCTGCAGGTAGTAGATGGGCGGCGTGTACGAGAAGACGTTGAAGAACATGGCCGCAGACAAGACGACGAACGAGGCCTCGCGGTACGCGGCGAGGTCCAGCATGACGCGGCGGCGGCGTTTCCCGGGGGCGTCGCTGCCCCGCTGGCGCAGCACGGCGAAGGAGAAGGCGTTGGTGGCGAGGGAGATGAAGGCGAAGACGCGGATCGCCCAGGGGAAGCCGACGCGCGGGAGGAGGCTCTGGACGATGAGCGGGTAGACGACGCCGCCGAAGCTGCTGCCCGTCGTCGCGATGCCGGTGGCGAGGGCGCGGCGGGCGGAGAAGTACTGGGGGATGATGGCGACGGACGGGATGTAGAGGCAGCCGGCGCCGAGGCCGACGCAGAAGGCCTGGGCGAGCAGGGTCTGCCAGTACCGCGTCGCGAAGCTCGTCGCCGCCATGCCGACGAAGACGAGGGCGGTGCCCGTGAGCGTCAGGCTGCGGAAGTAGCCCGCGTCGTAGAGCGGGCCGACGAGCACGCCGACGAGGAGGAGGAGGCACGACTGGATGGAGCCGATCCAGGCGATGGCGTCGACGGAGGCGTCGTCGGCCATGTGCGCCTGGTAGTAGGTCTGGAAGATGCCGTAGGAGCCGATGATGCCCCTTCGCGACCAAAGTCAGCGGGCCGGTTCATCTTCACCTCGGCCACAGCGGACGCAGGGGGGGGGATGGGGGATGTTGAGAGGGATACTGACCATGAGTTGAAGAACAAAAAGAAGGAGCCCGCAACTTGCAGCCAGGCCACATGGCCGCCGTCCGGGGGCTGGCTCGCGGCCTCGGCATCCTGAACGGCAACGGCGGCGGTGTCACTCGCTTTGGACTCTGTCGGAGAGGATTCCGAGCGCGGAGGCGTTCTCTCGCCGCCGTCTTCGTCGGCGGCAGCGGTGACGGACATGACGGCGGAGTTGCTGCGACTCGACCTGGGTTCACGGAAGCGGTGGCATACGGGACGGCACGAAGACGGTCGGGTTCTCAAGCGTGGGATCCGAACGTGCAAGCATGGTCGTGACCATCGGTGATGTTTTCCCACCTCGAGCCTACTTTTTCCCCATTGCATAAACAGACTCTGTCCCCGGTCCCCCTCGTTTTGCCCGGCATCGGGGGTGCCACCGGCAGAGAGTCATGACTGAATTGCCGCTCCGGGACTGACAGACCGCTCTCTCTACCTTGTCGGGGGCAGGCAGCGCGGATTCCATCCCAAACGGAAAAGGGCCCGCAAAATGCGAATTGTGCAATACGAAAATGAGATGGGAGGGGTTCTTATTTAACTGCGGGGAGATATCAAGGTTGGTTGGTTGGTTGGTTTACACCAGCCACACACAAGGATGCAGAGATCTGCCCGAAGCCGAACTTGTTCCCGAACTTCGTGGCCGAAGTTCGGGAACAAGTTCGGCTTTAATGACATGCCCTTCTGCGACTGAGACAAAACCACCAATGATGGGAGAGTGGCCGCGCGTTCTGAACCTCCAAATCCCATGCCGGAATCCCTCGTCATTCGAGTAAGCGGCTCCTTGTGTACTCGGTCTGAGAGACATGGACACGGTTTCCTCGCCGATGCGCTACCGGAAGAATGGTCGGCTTCAGGCGTGCGACCCCTGCCGGCGGCGCAAGGTCGCCTGCGACCACGCTCGTCCGGTCTGCAGTAACTGCAAGAGGAGGCGGCGGGCCGAGCCGTGCGAGTACACGATGAGCACGCCGGCCCAGGCGCGGGCTAATGCCGCCTTGGCGCGCACGTCGCGTTCGGTCAGCCTGACGGGCTCGGAGGCGGTCACCGAGCAGTACGAACACCCGACCGCGACAACGCTCGTTGACCAGGACCCGGAACGGAGTCCGTTCAGCCACGAGAAGCGTACGCCGGGCCCCCAGAGACCGGCTCGCGAGATCGGCATCCACGACACCTTGTCCGGCCACCTGGGCTTCACCTCGTGGAGCGACGTGTACAAAGAGGTCGGCAACGGCCTCGTCGGCCACGGCTCGGACGCCGAAAAGGGCGCCCAGGCCCACGGCCAAGGCCCTCCGCTCCGGAAAGACAGCACGACTCTCGCCGAGGATGCGCAGACGCTCGAGACCTGCCTCAACATCCTGCGGCAGATCCCGCAGGAGCACGAGGCCGACGCCTTGTTCGACCCGTACTCGGACCCCCACAACGCCTTCATCCACCCGGTCTCGAGGCGCGCCATGGACTCCCTGTACGAGACCTTCGGCCACTGCCTCGGGCCCGCCCGGGACGACGCGCAGCTGTCGGGGCTCGCCCGGATCCTGTGCTGCAACTCGGCCCGGCCCTTCTCCGAGCACGAGCCCGACGGGGAGGCGTGGATGGCGCAGTTCACCGGGCGCCGCATGCGCTGGGAGACGATCGGCATCCTCTTTGTCAACTGGGAGATGAAGGCCAGGACCAGCCAGCTCGGCCACGCCGACGTCGGGCGCATGGGGTACGGGCAGAAGAGCAAGTTCCGCAAGTGCATAATCGACTGCACCTCGTTGGCGCGGCAGGCCACTGCGATGGGGAACAGTCTCCTGCTCTACCTGTATCTCCGACGGGGCATCATCGAATCCGTTGTAGATGGAGACACTAGTGAGTTTTTTTTTCTTCTTTTTTTTCTTCTTTTTTCTTTTTGTTTGATAGCGAGCTTCTTAGCGGGGAGTTTCGTACTGACACGGTCAACCACCAGGCCTCTCTTTTTGGATGACAGGCGGCGAGATGGTGTCGTTGCTCACATTCCTCGGCTTGCACGCCGAGCACGCCAAGCAGCCGTACAAACCGACCTTGGCGTCGGAACTGCGGCGGCGCCTGCTCGTCCAGGTCTTCAGCCTCGACAAGGTGGCCGCCGCCATCACGGGGCGGCCGCCCGCGCTGAGCCGCCGCTACGTCTCGGCGCCGCTGCCGCTCGACATCAGCGACGACGTCTTGATGTCGGACGACGAGACCATCGCCAAGGCCGTGGGCGCCCTGGACGCCCTCGGCCGGAACACGGACGGCTCCCTGTACTCCGTCACGATGTGGCGCGTCCGGTACCGCTTCATGCAGATCCGGGACGAAATCTTTGAGATCGCGCTGGGCGCCGAGTCGGCCATCTCGGGCGACGCCGTACGGTAAGCAAGAAAGCCCCTACCTAGCTTGGGGGGGGGGGGGGGGGGAAGAAACTAGAATCCGCAAAATGCTGAATCCGGCCCTTTTGATAGTGCCCTCAAGGTCAAGGAGCTCGAAGCCGCCTCCGATTTGCCGGCCGCCATGCAGTTCAACGAGTCGGACATCAGGGACCCCGACATCAGCGGTCGTGTCCTCCACATCAGGCTGCTCACGTTGCTGGAGCACCTCCAAAACCTGTTCTTCATCGAGCGCCTCCTGAACCGCCTGGACAGCTCCAACGGGCGGGAACTGCTGGCGGTCAGCTACGAGATGACGTCGGTCACCCTGTTGTTCTGGACCAACGTGGACGGGCTCCGCATTCTGTGCGAAGACTTTAAGTGGCTGGTGAGTGTTCCCCCATCCCCGAGAGAGAGAGAGAGAGAGAGAGAGAGAGAGAGAGAGCCCTCCTCGGGGGAAGAGTATTCCTGACAAGCGAGCCTAGGTGATGGCATACGCCGCTCCGGGCGGCGGCATCCTCTGCCTGGAGCTCCTGAAACCGACCGTGACCGCCAACGACGCCGACGCCGCGGTCACCGACAGCAAGGGGAACGTGATCACCAGGTCCAGCATCGTGCAGGCGCTGAGCCTCCTGGTGGCCTTTCTGAAATGGGTCAGCCCGCAGGAGGTCAACGGCAGCATCTGCGTCGGGTGCAGGAACATTGTGCAGCGGGTGCTCGACGAGGCGCTCAACGCGGGGCCCCGCGGCGGCAACCCCGCGGCGGACGGCACGACTCGGGACTTTACCGAGCAGCTGGACTTCAACTTCGATCTCCTGGACACGTTCGAGTGGATGCGGCCCGAGTTCCCGTGGACCGACGTGCCCTCGCAGGGCCAGGTCGATGCGGTGTGAGACTGATAGGCCGGGATGAGTCTCTCGAGGGGGGAGAGGGGGATGGCGGTGAGAGGGGCTTTACGTCAAAAGAGACACATTGTCTTCAATTTTCTTACAAGATACCAGATGCTGTCTTTGATGAACAAAACGGGATGGCTTGAAGAGCCCAGACGGCCCCGACTCGGCTCCAATCGGAGATCGACACGGGGTGGTGGAGTACTCAGTTTGCAAATCCGCTGCGCTGATCAACAATAATCGGGTCGGTTAGCTCAGTTGGTTAGAGCGTGGTACTAATAGTCTATCCGGAGTGTTAAGTGATGCCAAGGCCGGGAGTTCAAGCCTCCCACTGATCATCCCCTTTTGCCATATCTTGCTTGATATGATGATCGTATTCGTGATTTTCCCTCATGTTTTTGTCCTCTCTCTCTATTTGGTGGACTTGTCACCTCTGTTTACAAGAATCCGAAAAAAAAAAAAAACAAGATATTCATTTATCCACCGTGACGCCGGATCATGAATCGTGTGCTAGCGGTTGTTGGTCAAGGTAGGAAGGACGCTTTTCCCGCGTATTTTTCTCCTTCTGGAAGACTTCTGCCAACTTCGGGTTGTTGTAAAGCATCTATCTGTTCCGACGTGATATAAGCCACAACCGCAGCATGGCATTTGTGAATCCACTTTTGTGCCTCCAGTGCCTCATTCTATTCGTCACGGCATCGTAATGACTCTTTTCAGTATAATTGTGTGATGCCTCCACGTGCACATTTTCTTTTCCATACTTTGCAACGTTCGATGCGAATGCAGTCTGATTCGCCGCTCAATCCCAGGCTGCGAATCCCGTGGCTTGACCCCGGCTGGTGCTCGAGATTTTCAGGAGGACGGCCAAGTTGCTCAAGGCTATGCTGGATCCGGGACCGGGGAGACCATCTGTTCCCCGCCCATGAGGCTCGCGCACCGGATGATAGTTGACTATAAGAGGAGGCTGTCTAGTGTGTCAAGATCCATAATCCACAAACCAGGTGAAACCTGCGTTGTTGAAACAACAATGTCAGGCCTGGGAGCTGCCCGACTACCTATAGAATCACAAACTCTGAGGAGCTAACCAATCCTGGGTGTATATTTGACGTGACCGCTGAGCATACGAAAGGCCGATGCTGACAAATACATAAACGCCACATCTGAAAGGCGTATTAAGAGAGTGTATAAGATGGAGTTACTATGGGGTTAGCCATTATATAGTTGTCGTTAAGCCCCAAATATGAGGCGTGAAGAATACAAATAAGCTTAATCTAGATACTGTCGCGCAAAAACGACGCCGTTAGTTGCGGCAGCACAACTAACGCCTTATATCACCTCGTGACAGAGACAAAATTGTTAGGACATTAACGTCATATGAACGTGCGACATCTAATGATTCAGCATATTTGAGACAACAGGCACAGGTTAGATACTAGGCCCTCGGTTGTTCCAAGGAGCGGCCAATGTACGTTCAGACTACACTAATAATACACAAACAAGCGTACTGGACAGAGCATGTCTTTTCATACGGCAGCCAAGTGTTGCGTTTAGACGGTTCGTCATAAATGTACGATCTCTGACTTACCCTGCATTTCATCCTTATTACGATTATACACTGGATTCTCCAAGGAGAGAGTTGATTTAACAAACATGAAGACAGTTATGAAGCATTTTAATCACTGTGCTAGGAATATTGCTCTAATAGCAGGTTTATGAGAAGACGACTTTACTTCGGCTTGATAATTCTGATATTTCAAGAAACCAGGGACATATTCTCGGATGACAACTCCTCCCTCCATTACGGAAAAGGAGCAATGCGAAACTTCCAACGAAAAGTAGGGTTTAGTTTAGGTATTGCTATGATGCCCTCCTGCTACTACTACTTGCTCAGCCAGTTCGGCGTAGACATTGTCTGAGTGACACAAGAAAGCAGCCAGACTGGGTAGCCGGGCGAGTCGATCACACTTGAACCACCTAGCTGTTTGCTACGAAGCACCATGGTAAACTGACTTGAGCGTCAAGGGGTTTTCATTTTCACTTTTTTAGAATTCGTTCCACCACGGCTCAATTGTATTTGATCCAAGTTTCCTCGTTACCTATTCTCATGACATCTTGTTTAAAATGCGAGAACGCTCGGATCGAGTCATCCTTCGAGCACACATGTATTTCAAGCGATCTCGATCCCAGATGAAACGATTGACTCGCGAAGCAGACGTCCCCTATGCCTTATTCCTAATCACGGGTTCAAACTCTTTCTCTTATGAGGCATTTATTCATACCACGCAACATCATCGGACTTTTGATAAATTTATCCGGGCCATATTCTGCACTGGACACACCTCGCAGGCTGCTCCACTACAAACTTGCTCTCTATGGTGAGACTAGTAGAACTGACCGGTATCGCAACCTCGGATCAAGGAAGCAACACACCCAAACTGTTGCTGTGGTGTTCCGGGGAGCTTGAGTAGCTATGCGCGTCGGAAGAAACACAGAAGGGGGGGGGAAGCTGACTCGGCCCCGGAGGTACAGATGCGGCTTTTCCGGCATATTTCAAGATATCGTCCGATCATCTGAGGTGATTTAGAACCCGGTCACTGCCTCGGAAACCTTCAAAGTCGCCTTACGACCTGGTACTGGGGACGGCCGACAACCCGTAAACTTCGGAAACAAATCCCCTAGCAGCATGGAGATCTCTCCATTCGATCGATACAGTTTATTGGCAAACTTAATGCCAAAAAACCCGGCAAGTTTGCATGCGAGGGACGAAGCTTTCTCCAGCCAAAAGGCAGATCTGTCTTCCCCGGTCTTAGGAAGCCTGAGTCGTTCGTGCACGAAGTGAGTCTTTTGAAAGGTCACATGGCGTTACCAGAGGGGAGGTCGATCTCGGAACCTTCCTGCACGGCGATGCGATGTGTGGCGCGAGCCAGAAGGTTTTCGAAGGCCACTGGATATGCAACACCGGTGAAACCTCGACAGCGTGGTTTCCACGTTCTCAAGCCGTCTGATCCAGTCGTATCCGATCCAGAACCGCCTTCGCTGGGGGGGTTGTCAACCTTGGTCCCGGGACGTCAAGAGTCAGAGCATCGATCTCGCGGGGGTCAAAAACCTTAATACCCATCCATATTGTTGCAGGATCATACAAAAGGGAGGTGGAAAGTCATCTTGGCTTCGCCTGGACTTTCCGGATATTGGGACGGACTGGACATGTGCCGTTCCGTTCCAATCACGGGCGACAGCCAAGGATTCAACTTCCAAGGGATTTGTTGAGCAAGTCCGAGGAGGGGGTAAGCACAAAGGTCAAACACGGTCTTCCGCCAGCGCGTCAGTTTTCTCTTCGCACCGGGGCGCCAAGCAGCACGGAACCGAGGTTTCGGGTCTACCAGACATCGTAATGCATTCGACATTTGACATTCGACAACATGTTGACGGGAACCGAAGGGGATGGTGAAGGGGATGGATGGATCTGTGGATTGGGCACCAGGCAACAATACCCGGGGGGAGAGACAAGGGGGAGAGACGCGGACTGTCTCCGAATTGCCCTACAGGCTGTTTGCCTTGGCCGAGGAATCAATCAATCTACAGTCCATCTGCTCTGCCCTACAAAAGCAAGCGAGCAAGAACCAAGTAAGCAATAAGCAAAAAGCAAGGAGCTGGGACTCACGCCGAACCGTGGAACCAGATCCGCGAGCTCTGATACGTGCATCGTAAATCCGCAGTGGATATCAAAAACAGGAAGCGATTTCTCAGGGCTCCAGGACATGTCCGTGCTCGCGTGAACAAGGGGGCCCCTTTGCAAGCATCGATCTTCCCACGAGATGGAAAAAGGGGGTTGTGGTGAGGACGGGCGGGCGAATCAAAGGGCCGACTGTGCCTTTCGATGTCAGACTTTCCCCCCTATATAGCCAGCAAAGTGCAGTTGCGCAAGGCATGACATGCATGTATGATGGTTTTATTTGACGTAAAAGGTGGGCGAGAGTCCGAGATCCGTTGGGTTTGACAAGCGCAAACACACACACACACACACACACACACACACACACACACACACACACACACCTCAGTCACGAACAAAAAAAAAGTGTTGCTCGAATAAATTACCCCCCCCAAAATCATGGCAGCAAAATAAGGCCGAACGAATGAATGACTCTTCGGCCCCGGCCCGACCACCGGGACTGAGTCCGGTCGTAGAGTGCGTGCCAATGCCGAGTGGTGGTGGTGGTGGGCTTGAGTTTCGATCTCGCGCCACCCCCAACATCACCACGGACAGCCAAGCCTCCCGCACACGGTCTTTCTTGGTCATGGAGAGGGGTCGGCTCAGGCTGAGGTGGAATGCCTACTTCGTCTGCGTCCTAATCTCTTACCTGACCCGTCTTTGCCTTATGGTCCCCTCTCAACCCACCGGTGGCCGGCGACCGGACCCCTGGTCCCGGTAGGATGAGAGCAAGGAACAGGGCAGCACTTAATACGGAGCATACCCCATCCGAGCCCGCCCGGTGTCGTACGACGCGGAAATGGAAGGAGTCGAAGAGCCAAGGCAGGACAGAAGTATGTGGACAGACAACTCCTCATTGCACCAGGACAAGAACAATACTTACTAAGCCACAACCGCGAGTCCAATGGGCTCGAGTTCCACACGGCCGGCGCCGGGGAGGACGGATGGCTGAATTACCGTCGATAATTGCCGTTGGCGTGGCGTCGACCGGGCGTCAATGGGACATCGGATTTAGACTCTAGAAGAGACGCCAAGAAAAAAGAAGAAGTTGGCAGAAAGAAGGGGGGGGAGACGAGTAGTGATTCTACTATATGCCGCCTCTACATGACATTGGGTAAGTCTTCAGTAAGTTATCATCTGACTCTCTCACGGAAATCCGTAGCGCACTCGCATTCCTGACCTTATCAACGATTCTTGACGTGACAAACATCAATGGTACTGGTTCAGGGATACCAGCTGAAATGCCGCACATGATTGGCCTGCTATATCTGTGTAATCCGTTCACTTATGCAGCCATGAATCTCATCGGCCCTCCACCTGTTCTCCACAGACTTCAAACGCTTTCAAACAACAACGGTAGTATTCGGGCCTCCTTGGTCTACCATCCGTCTGCGAAGTTCACAGCAAGATATTGACGATGGACCCCGGCAACAGATCATGGTTACTTAAACATCCAGCCTATCGCCAAAGCCTCCCCCACCCTCCCCGACTGAACATTCCAAAGGACGACGGGGGGGGGGGGGACTCAGGAACTGGGCCCTCATGGATCCTCCACCGTACCTTATCGTCTCAAGATGTCGGGTCTGGCCCGCGGATATTGACGTTGACCCTTGACGGGGACGCGCGCGCACGTACGGCACGGTAGAGCAGTGGGCTAAGCCGCGGGGGGTCACTCTCGGGTTGAAAGCAAGGCAGAGGGGCCAGAAGGAGTCGTCGCCATGTACGGATACTGCACATGGAGATTGCTCGACCACGTCACGATCCTGCCATCGAGGCGAGGCCGCTTGTTCGATTGCAACTCTGTACTCCGTAGTAGTTTGTCGTTTGCGTGGCAGTGTTTCCGATCTGGCCCCCATTCCCGAGTTGAGCCCGTTCAACGTCGGATTCTCCTTGGTCTCTCCTCGTATTCTACATCCTAATCCATCGCAGACCTCATGTCGCAACACCGATCGTGCGCTAGTCCTAGTGCGTCCAAGTGCGTCGGGAGACCGCCAATGGTCTATCGTGCCGTGTCAGGGGGCCTCTCTACGTTCCCCATCTGCACTCACTTTTCCCCTTGCCACACACACACACACACGCGCGCAGCATGCCGGATGTGCCACCAGGATAGGGATAGTACCGCCCAGGCGAGCCAGTGCTGTGCTGCAAGGAGTAAAAAAAAAAAAAAAAAAAAAAAAACAAGAGATTTGAAGACGTGGCGTCGGCCTGTTGACGGGGATCGGTTTCCAGAAGAGGCCGCCTCCCTTCGATGCATATTCCAGTGCCGTTACACACAAAACTTTGGCTCTACTTCGGACGTTTTCTCTTTTTGTCCTTCGTAAGCGCCGGACCATGACTTTGTCTTTTGTGATTTTTCTTTCTTTTTTTTCTCTTCTTTTTCTTCTCTCATCCCTCCCTTCCCCCCCCTCCCAAGTCAAACCCCTCGTGGGATTCGACATGCTTTAGGCGCATGTCAAGCCTGCAACCCTCCCCCCTTCGAGGCTGAGAGCTAAAGAGTCAGCTTCGCCCCAAACGTGCATTGCCGTGCGCCAAGCCTCGGTCAGCCTCCGGCATCGAGAAGCTTTTCTCTTCTTCTTCGCCGTGCCGTACTTTACCCGCTGCAACGATCTTCCCTCGTGCTACCCGTCCCTCTCCCCTCCAAGACGAAGCCGGCATCCTATCATCTCGTCGTGCGGACTGCCGAGAAGTGTACTACGTAAGGATGGGGGGGGGGGGGGGAGGGGGCCGCGGCGGATGGCAAACGGGTTGCGGGATGCCTGGATCCGCAAGTGGGTTGGTGAGAGGATTCACGTATCCGCATACTACCTACTCGATGGAATGCTGGCTGGGCCACTGGCCCCTTGCAGAGCTGCTTGCCCCATTCGCTCACTCAAAGTGAAGAAGTTTTGAGGAGAATCTCTCACTGGGCGGCCTGTCGTTGACCCCTGCGCACGAGACATACACACCTGGTCCTTGTTCGCTGTTTGTCGGTGGCCCTGCCTGGACGCCGCTCCTTCTGGGGTTTTGTTCCCTCCCTTGGAATATATGCATGTCGTGAGCACTTGGGGGTTTCGTACTGGAGGCGGGCATCTCTCGGCCTGGCCTAGTCTGATGATATCTGTGGGTTGCCCCTCGTCTCGCCATGTTTGGTCCCCTCACCGGAAACTACCTACCTAAATCGCTTCGAGGACCCTCCGTTTGCCGCTATTCCACGTTGGCGGGGCACATGCTGCATGTCAGTGTATCGTGGTTCCGCTCCTCAACGCAGGAGACCCTCGTCTGCCACTGTCTGATGAGCTCTGGACCATCCCATCCCATCCCATCCCATCCTCCTCCTCCCCCCCCTTGTTCAGAGGTGGGAAACAGGGTCCTACCTGTACCTCATGGCCTCTCCCTGTCAGGTCCTGCTCGGCGCTCATTCTCGGAAGTGGGAGATGTCAACCACAGCCGCCACCACGACCACGACCACGACCACGACCACGACCACGACCACGGCCACGGCCACCGCTCTCTGATACTTGCATGATGTATGGCACATACTAGACACCGCTGTCGTTATCACATCGCCATGTATAACTGCACCCGCCGGCACAAAGGACACACAGACCTCCTGTGGCGCTGGGCCGAGTGGATCGCTGCACAATACTTGGCTCGCTTCATCAAGTATCATCTCCGTGTTGGTACGCCGCTAGTTGGAAGTGGCCGACTTCCTCTCTAGATGCTCTCGTTGACTAAGAGCCGGAGAAGAGACGTTTCACGACAACCTTAATGACCCCTTCCGCCCACCCCCCCCTTTCGACATTTCAAAGGAAAACCTTCGACGCCTCCATCACGACGAACGTCTCTCCAATATGACCTCTACGCCATGATCGACGAGATACATATCTAGCACGCGCCGACAACCCTCGATTTCCCCTACCGGAGACCCTTCTTGAAGAGAAAGAGGGGCGTCTTTCTCATCTCTCACCCCGGAAACCACCCACACGATGAGGCTCTTTACTCTGTTCCTGTCTCTCGCTGCGGCGCTCTCGAGCGCCGCGGCCCAGGGCGATGCCTCAGCAGCCGTCGCCCTGCTGCCGGCTTGCGCGGTATGTTATGCGCCACTTCGTGATAATACATTGGTCAACCAGGACCCGGAAGCTCATTCGTGTGTGCCAGCAATCCTGTCTCGTCACGGCAATCCTCAGCTCCCCATGCACGCCGACCAACCAGACGTGCATCTGCACAAACGCCGCTTTGCAGGCCAACGTCGAACTTTGTGTCATGAAGACCTGTACCCTCAAGAATGCCCTCGGTATGTTCTCTTCCCAGGTCGCCCTTCCTCCCCCAAAACTCAGCCGATCTTTCCCCCCCCCACGATGGGAGGTCTCAAATCAGCCCGGCCAAACGGTCGGCTAACATCGACCGTTACAGTCACCAAGAATGCCACTCAGACGACGTGCGGCGTGGTTCCGCGAAGCAGCACAGCCCAGTACAACACCGTCTCCATCACGATGGGCGCGCTCTCGGCCATCTTCGTCATCGTCCGGCTGTCGCACAAGGCCCTCGTGACGGTAAGCGACCTCGGCATGGACGACTGGTTCATCCTCATCACCCTCTGCTCCGGGCTCCCCAGCACCGTCATCAACTCGGTCGGCCTCGGCGCCCACGGCCTCGGCCGCGACATCTGGACCCTCTCCCCCGACACCATCACCAGCTTCGGGTACTGGTTCTACATCATGGAGATCCTGTACTTCGCCCAGGTGACGCTGCTCAAAATGTCCCTCCTGTTCTTCTACATGCGCATCTTCTCGCACAACGCCCCCATGAGGCAGCTCATCTGGGGCACCGTCGCCTTCAACGCCGTCTTCGGCACCACCTTCATCTTCCTCGCCGTCTTCCAGTGCTCCCCGATCAGCTTCTACTGGACGAAATGGGACCAGGAGCACAGCGGCGTGTGCCTGAACGTCAACGGCATCGGTTGGGCCAACGCCGGCATCAGCATCATCCTGGACTGCTGGATGCTCGGACTCCCCCTGTCTCAGATCAGTACGCTGAACCTCCACTGGAAGAAGAAGATCAGCGTGGCGCTGATGTTCTTCGTCGGCACCTTGTAAGTTTAGCTCCATCTTCGCCCCGCCATCGACACTCTCTCTCTCCGGGCATGGCTGCTAACCGCACACACACTCTCTCTCAGTGTCACCGTCGTCAGCATCCTCCGCCTGCAATCACTGGTCCAGTTCGAAAAGTCGCAGAACCCGACCTGGGACCAGTTCGGCGTGGCCGTGTGGTCCACCGTCGAGATCAACGTCGGCATCATCTGCGCCTGCCTGCCCGCGGTCCGCGTCATCCTCGTCCGCCTCTTCCCCAAGATCCTCGGCAGCACCCGCACCGGAGGCTCCCAAGCCGCCAAGTACTACGTGAATTCGAGCAGCAACGGCCCCCGTAGCCGCGCCCGTACTCTTGGCACCGAGACCAAGGTCAAGACCCTGGACCGCGAATCGGCGGCTTCGAGCAGCGCCGCCAACAGCCCGAAGGGCATCATGTACACCAAAGAGTACGCGGTGGATTACAACGACGAGACAAGTCTGGTGCCGATGCGCGGGCTGGAGGCCGGCAGCTCCAAGACTTCGCGGAGCGGCTCACCGTTTTAGGGAAAGCTTTCTTTTGTTCATGGCACGGGATGGGAAAGGTGGCGTTTGCGGATGTAGTGTATGTCACTTGCTTGCTCTGGATACCACCGCAGCGTGAGGAATAATACCCGATAGTTGGGCAATGACTTTGATCGGACCACTTGGAAAAAAAGCTACTTGCTGAGACCTGTGAACGTGCGATGTCTCAAACCGCCAAACGTGTGACAATGAACCCGTCCAGGATTTTCTGGCTTGATCGAATCATGGAGAACCATGGCCGGTATCGTTCCACTTCTTACCTCTCCGGGCGCGCCAGGGACGAAACCTGGTGTCCCTCGTGTTATTCCAACAGTCTCGACCGCGCAACATAGTACGACCTAAAGCACGTCTCTTTTGTTTTTTTCGTTTTTCTCTCCGCAAAACATTTACCACCGTCCCAGCACTCTCCTGTGTGGAATAGCCAGCCTCTTCGTCTTGCGCCCCCAATGGCACCTTAGTTCCACCCGGGAGACAACATAACGCACATCGTATGTTGGTCTCCGTACCCACTCACTCACCCACCCATGAGGAATCAGGTGAAGGACGGACCGGTAGGCGGCCGGGGTGCACAGTCAACGTGGGACGGGCACAGACACCGTGGGCGGAGATAAGCTGCCTATTGTCTGCGTTAGTCTCGTTCCGAACACAGCTGTCGTCTTCGCCTACCGACCCGACCATGCAATATCTGCAAGGCCGGCCTTGCGGGGTTTGGTTGAGTGTCCAAAGAGGCAAGGTGTTCAGGTGGGAGAATCACATCATCACCTAGAGAACATAACCGAGACCGAGAATTTGATTTGGGCCAGCCCCCCCCGGCCTCCCGGAACCCGTTGTTCGTCGCCGATTGACAAATGCTGACCGCATGGCGAGTTAACGAGGTGGGAATACAAAGTGGTAATATACCGTAGCATCGCACGGGTACACAGTAATAGCCATACACAGTCATAGAACGTATGGTGACATGGGGGGATGAATGTAAGGGATGAACGTAAGGGATGAGTGTAGCGCCCGGAAGTGCCCGGAGCTACACTCCATCCGAGATAAACTACCCAAGTACGCGCCCCGGCACTGTCCAAGCTTCCTCCGAGACTACTGAGGCGGGTGGAGAGGGCCTTCGCCGAGATCATGCGGTAGCGCATCCACACTTGGTGCTTACTTTGAGCGCCCACTTGAGATATTCCCCGAGACATGTTGACCGTACATGTATGGATGCTGGTGCGCACTAACGATGATGTTATGCCTGTCCGCATCGTGACTTGAGTCGCTCCGTTGGCACTTCGGATGGCCTTCACTTGATCTTGCCACGAGGGTTTAGTTCGACATGGCCAACTGCTCTCGCGATATCCACTTCGTGGGTGGATATTCCGAGCGACTGCGGCCCGCTCGGCGCAAAGCCCAATTGTACCCCCTTCCCCCCCCCCTAGTCTATCTATATACACCCGTTCAAGGGCCTTCTCGCTTGCAACTGTAACTGCTGCAGGTCGTCTAATAGAGTTTCCACGAGCTTGATATCACAGCGTCTTATCGCTTAGTGGCCGTCGCGTAATCGTTATGCAGCAAACTATGTACGCGCTTGTAACATGGAATCAGGTGACTCCCGGGGTCTTCTACACGGCCTTCGGGGCTGCGTCCGTCGATGGACAACCAGCCCCCTCCCATGTGACTCTTCAACCCTGCATTGTTGTATTCCCACGCCATTGTTACTTACTGGTTTATCTACGCGCTTTAACACCTATTAACTAGTTTACTCTTACTGCTTATGCTACGTAAAATAGTAACACTTACTACTAGATTAGGTAGCTCTAGTAGTAACTTCTTGCTTTTTAGAGACGTCATCTCTTGAGATAGATGGTGTTATAATTAAAGCAACATAAAAACCAGACGCTCTTTTGTGTCTTGTTCTTCTTGCTGTGTATATAGAAGGCAAGTTTTATAGGCTAGCTTAGGGATTTTTTTAACTAGATAAGTTAGAGGGGTTAGTTAAGTAAGCCAAACTAGAAGTAGTAAGGCTGAGATGTATGCTGCTATATTAGACTTACGTAGGTCTATCTTGTTTTTGAATTTCTACTGCTAGGCGCAACAGTTGGACACACAAATATATTAAGCATAATTAACCCCTATTATTCGCTTGATTCAACAACTCTTTACCCCAACTTACCCCCTACACTTAAAGCAGCACCACTAGGTAAGCCTCAAGAGAGCTTTAGACACAGGATCTGTGTTCGCAGAGTCCTCCTGCCCACTCCCGCGCAAGAGTTTGGGATAGCGTGCTTCGCCGCTCCTCTCGGCCACGGCTTCCAGGAAAGCAGCCAACACAGGGCTCATTCCCTTCTCCTCGGCCTTGGCCGCCCACTCAACCATGCCTAGGCTGGCGAAAGGGTGGCCGAATCGAGCCTCCATGTATTCGCGGAACTCGCGCACCGGGACCACGTTGCCGTCGGTGTGGTGGATGATCCTGATCGCGCCGTACGACACCCCGACGGCGGCGTCATCGCCCTTCAGCGACTCCAAGACTGCCTCCGCCGTCGTCGGCAGCTTACACATGTCCAAGAAGCCGGAAAACGCGGCTAGGGACGGGACCGCCTTGAGGACGGCCGAGTACTTGTGGATCATGTTGACCGCGTCCATCTCGTCGGCGTCCTCGGACATGAGGTAGCCCGCGCGGTGGATCGACACGGGCAGGCCGGTGGCGGCCGCGCACTTCTCGAGGAAGGCCTCGCTGGCCCATTTCGTCGAGGTGAAGCCTTCCCGGCCGAGATCCGCGGGAGGGTAGTGAGCCGAGATGAGCCGCTCGTGGTACGCGTTGTGCCCGCTGAACAGGACGACGCGGGGGCTAGAAATGTAGTGGAACGGTACCTTTTTAGCCAGAGCCAGGCGTGCCAGGAACTTTGTCGACTCGACGTTCTGGGCGCGGATGGAGTCGTAGTTGTTGAGACAAGAGCCCTCGGCACCGGCGTGGATGATGATGTCCGCGTCTCTCTGCAAGGCCTGCTGCGTCTCGCCCGAAAGGCCAAACCCCGGTTCCGCAAGGCTCCCGACGTGGACCACGAGCTTTTCGCTGGACGGAAGCTGGGCAACCTGCTCCTCGCCGATGGCCACGCAGTGGACTTTGCCAACCGATGAGTCGTCTAGAAGCAGCCGCAGGAGCCACGATCCCAGTCCCTTGCCGCCGCCGCCTGTCAGAATGACGGTTCTGTCTTTCTCCGGGACGACGTGAGACGGGGTGGTAGTGTCCAACACATCGGTAGCTACACCAACGTCGAAACGGGTTTGCTCGTCCCAGAACTCCCAGTCAATGCCCTCGTTTTGAGCTTCCTTGGCGCCTCGGATCGTGGCCGCCATTGACCGCAGGGTGCTTCCCTCGAACAGCTGGAGTACCGGAACGGAGACGCCCCACCGCTTCTGGACCTCCTTTTTTAGCTTCACTAGCAGTAGCGAGTTCCCCCCCAGCTGGAAGAAGTCGGAGCTGGGGAGGATGTCGGCGGGCCGGGAAATGGTGTCGGGGAGCACCTTTTCCCAGACCCGACTCAGATCGCGCTCGAGCGACGTCAGGGGCGTCTCCCGCCGGCTTTCTTCAGTCTGGGCCGGGATCGGTATCTTGCTCAACGCGACCCGGTCCAGCTTCCCGTTGTGAGTCATGGGAAGCTGCTCGACCGGAATGATTACCGAAGGTCGCATGTACTCGGGAAGCGGGAGGCTTGCCGGGAGCGACCGGAGATGCTCGTGGATGCCCTCCTTGCCCCGGGCCCCGGCCGCGATCACGGCAAACGCAACCAACGTCTTTTCGTTCCCGCGCACGGTCACCACAGCCTCGGAGAGCTTTCCGTTGGAGGTCTTGAGGATGTTGGACGCGACGTCCTCGAGCTCGATGCGCATGCCTCTGATCTTGACCTGGCTGTCGCCGTTGATGCGGCCGAGAACGACGAGCGAACCGTCGGCCTTCAGATACCCCGAATCGCCAGTACGGTACATCGTACTCCAGCCGTTCCTCCGGTCCTCCGCGGTGGCAAAGGGGTCCGCAACGAAAGCCCTGGCGGTGAGCTCCGGGCGGTCAAGGTATCCCTGGGCGACGCTTGCGCCCCCGATGCAGACTTCTCCGGCGCAGCCGTTGGGCACTGGGTTCATCTCGTCGTCGACGACGTAGATTGAAACATTGTCCAGAGCAGTACCCGTGGTTACAGCTACGCCGTCCGTCAAGTAGTCGACGCTTTCAACGGTGCTGAAGACGCAGCACTCTGTCGTCCCGTACACGTTAAAGACCCGAGCACCCGGCGGCATCGCCTGCTTGAACTGGGCCGCCAGCTGGGTCGTGAAGATCTCGCCTCCGACGACGGCTGTGCGGAAGTCCGTGCAGGTCTTGAGCGTTTCCGCAGCGTGTTGAAAGATAGTCTTGAACTCGACGGGCGTGCCCGCCATGAAGGTTACCTTCTCGTTCTTGATGAGGCTGGCGATTGCTGACGGGTCTCTGCGTTGATCACTGGAAGCCATTACGAGACTGCCCGCGTTGGAGAGAGCCGTGAAAATCTCAAACACGCAGAGATCGAAGCCGACGCCGGTTTGTTGGAGGACAACCTCCTTCTGTGGCCGTACCTGGAGCCTGCGAGATGCCGCTTCGATCAGGTTGGTGTAGTTTCCGTGTCTGATGATGGCTCCCTTTGGCACCCCGGTGGTTCCGCTTGTATAGAAAAGCACGGCTGGCGCTTGAGGATCGGATAAGTTGCGAACTTCATGCTGATCTTCTCGAACCTGAATTGAAGAGATGTCCATGACCGAAACACCACGCTGAGACTGCCCCAGCCACTGGGCGAGATCGGTCGTGGCTTTACAGTGGATGATTGCCCGTGGCTTGCCGTCACTGACAACCAGAGCTATCCTCTCTCGGTGGTTCGTTGTATCGAGGGAGACAACGACGGCCCCAAGCTTCAAGACTGCGAGGTAGGCAAAAACATAGTCAGCGGAGGGCTCGATCAACAGGCAGTAGGAAGGCGCTGTGCCCCTAGGAACACCAGCGGCTCCTAGAGATGCCGCGATGCTGTCGACTCTTTGCATCATATCTCGATACGTGTAAGCCCTCTCCCCGTCTTTGATGGCAATAAGATCCGGGTGGCTTTGGGCAATGCGGTCAATCTTCTGAGAAATAGTCTCATTCGAACCGACCGTGAATCGGCGGCCCCTTCCTGTCAAACCCTGCCCATCTCGCTCGCCGATAGGTTTCGGCGCGGAAGACTTGTACATGGGAAGCTCGGCAACTTCGGCTTGCGGGGCCGCGCAGGCGGACTCCAGCAAGCATCGGTAGCATTCCAGGATTGTCCGCGCGGCCTCCTTGGAATACAGGGCGTCTTGTACTGCGACGTGCAGAAGGCATGTGCCGTCCGGAGTGTCGGTGATGTTGACTCCCAGGTCATACGGATTGCCCGAGCTTTGAGACTGGACGTACGTGACTGCGGCGTCGCCGATGGAATCCAGTCCCAGAACCCCGAGCCGGTAGTTGATGATGACTTGGAAGATTGGGCTGTGCCGCGTCGTGCGGGGGACATGTAGCTCATCGAGCAGAGCGTCCAGGGGAATCGCCGAGTTCCTCAGAGAAGCCAGGATTTTCGAAGAAGCCTTCTTGCAGAAAGCTTCAAAGCAGTCTGCCTCTCCCACGTTGACCCGGACGGGGACGATGTTGATGAAACACCCCGCCGTCTGCGAGAATTCGGTGCCCAATCTTCCCGTGTCAACGGTCCCTATGCAGAAGTCGTTGACCTGGGAGAGGCGGGCCACCATCGACGCCAGCACGGCAAAGTGGAAATGAAACGGCGTGACGTGGAGACGGCTGCTGGTTTGCTTGATCATGGAGACCAGTTCCTTGGGCAACACCGTATCGACGACGGTGGTGGCGTACTGGTTCGTCGCCTTGCGAGACTTTGTGTGCGACATGGGAAAGACGGGTATGACGTCTGGAAGGCCCGCAAGCTCATTCCTCCAGAATTGGGTCTCTTCGTAACAGGCTCCCTGCTCGACCATCGACCGCTGTTTGACTGCAAAGTCGACATACTGCGGGACCGTGGGCAGGGGCTTTCCTTCGTATGCTCGCGCAAGATCCCTGAGGAGAAGGATCCATGTGACGCCATCAATAGTTATGTGGTGGCTGGAAAGAATGAGAGTATGTCGGTTCTTTGCGTGTCGGAGGACGACCAGTCCTAGACAGACACCTTCTTCGAGGTTCCACTTCCTTGCCTTCATGTTCTGAAACTCCTGCGCAGTCGAGGCATCCGTTGCGCCGTCCACGAATTTGAAGAGACATGCGGACGTGGCCGTCACGGCTTGCATCGGCAAACCAGTCGACGAGTCCGTGTAGAAATAGGTGCGCAGAATTTCGTGATGCCAGGTCACCTGGCGGAAGGCATTCCTCAGACGGTCAATATCCAAAGCTCCGCGCAGCTCGTACACGCATGTCTCGTTGTAGGTCGTCGGATCTTCCAGGAACCCCTGAAGAAACCACAACCGGGCTTGCGCAAAGGACATTTGCGCTCTCCGCTGGACGACTGATTGGATATTATTGCGCTCGCTGTACAAGCCGCCCGTCTGCTCGTCTCCCCACTCGCTACCGTCGGCTGTCATGGGAGTTGGCACTGGATGTGATCCGTCTGGTGTGTCCGGCATCGGTGGGCCATCCACTTCTGGGACCGGTGCACTCGGCTGGGTTGTTTTGAGGTCAGGCTGGGTATCGGTCTTCGGAGCCTCCTCCATCTTTGCTGGACTGCTGCGTTTGTTGGCGAAGATGGGAGCTGCCGCCGCTTGGCAGAGGGAATCCCCAGAAGCGCCACCCAAAATGTCAAGGACGCTGACTTCGGCGCCGACCACCTTTTGGAACCAGGTCTGGACTTCCATCGCGAGAAGCGAGTCCAGGCCAAGACTGACCAGAGGAAGATTCATCTTGGCACCGTCTTGAGGGAGCTGCAAAAGACTCTCCAGTCTCTGGGCGAAAGCTTCTCGGATCTTGGCGAAGACGGTCTCCTCGTCGGCTGCCGAGTGCAGGCCGGCCCGGAGGTCTTCGAGAGCCGAGGGGCCGACCTTCTCGGTAGCCGAGTCCCGCTTCTCCGTGACGTAGAAACCGAACCGGGGCTCGTCGGACCAGAAAGGCCGCTCAACTTCGTTGTCGCTGATTGCCAGACCGGCGATGAGCTCGCTGCGTGAATCAGAGTCCGGACGACCGGCGAGGATTCCTTCTGCGAACATGACGTGGACCTCGGTCTCGCAGAGAGCGTGGACGCACATGGCCTGCAGCTTCTTGACGACGTTGGGATCTTGGCGGGTGACATATCCCACGTCCGAGATCATGCCGACGTCAATGACGGACCCGGCTAGGCCTCTGCGTCTCCGGTCGGCAGCAAGCCCAGCCATGAACATGTTCGCCATGTGGTAGTTGGACTGGCCGGGGGTTCCTATAACGCTGCCGGTTGACGAGAGCATGATGAAGAAGTCGAGGTCTTGGCCCGAGAAAGCACGGTCGAGGTGGAGGCTGCCATTGACCTTGGGTCGGAGGGCAGTGTGCAGAGACTCCGTGTCCATCTGCATGAAGAGTTTGTCCGACAACACCATTGATCCATTGCAAACACCTGCGATGGGAGGCATCGTTCGGGCAATCTCATCAACGGCTTTCTTGATGCTGCCCGGGTCGGTCACGTCCATGGCCATGACCAGAACCTTGGCGCCCAGCCTTGCCATGGAGTCGATCCACGTCTGACTGACTTTGGGATTCCTACTTGCCAGCACGGCATATCGGACGCCGTGCTTGATCATCCACCGGCATATGGAGACACCGACGTCGCCGGTGAGACCCACCATGAAGTAGGTCTTGTCGAACTTGAAGAGCTGCTCGGGCTTGATGGGTTGTAGATCCGCCCGGATCGGGACACTTTGAGCCTGCCTCCAGTCGATGACGGTCGTGGATGCGTTCACGGCGATTCTACCCAAGTCACCGATCTTCACAATATCTGTCTGATCTTTGGACAGCCCGTTCAACTCAATCGTGGACGCGTACGCAGTTTCGAGAAGCTGAGAAATCGGTCTTTCGGGCTGGGTTGCAGGGCAATGCCAGAAACGTCCACCAGAGGGCTTGCGCACCAAAAGAAACAACGACACCCTGGAGAGGACTTCGGACGCCTCTTCGTCACTGACTGAGTCTCCGAACACAATCGCTGCAGCCTTGCGGGGCACGAGCGCCTTGAGCATGCGCGTTGGGGCCCGCGGCGGGATGAAGCCATCACGGGTCGCGTCATTGGGGGAGCTTGCAAATACCGTGACTCCGTTCTTCTTCGCCTCGAATTCCAGAACGCTTCTTTCCATATCGCTCACCCCGTGTAGCCATATAGCGTAGCCTCGAGGCACTGACCGTAGCCAAGCCTGTGCGGCCAACACGGCGGACAGGAGTGCAACCGCATGGGGGGCGACGCTCGCGGAGAGAACTCGGTCGCCTGAAACTTGGAACACCGACGAGTTTTCAGGAGACAATGCGATGACAGCCTCGGAGCTTCCCTGGCGTGTGCCAACGCAGAGATATTGGGGCGCTTCGAAAGGCAGCAGATTGATGGGTGTCAAGCAGGAGAAAGCGTTCTCAACCGGGTCCAGTCCAGGCCTGTCTTGAACGAGCTTGAAACCAGCCCTCACTGCGATTGACTTTTCTGCTTGGGTGACCTCGATTATGTGGGTTTCCGATGTCACGTCCTTGGCGATTCGTCTTCTGGCCGAATTGGTGCGCTCGTTGGCATCTTGGTACTCCTTGATCCGTGGAACGAAGAGTTCATTCTTCTTTAGGCAGAGCTCGGTCTCCAAAGACCAGAGTCTCTCGTCTGACCCCGTGTCTTGAGTGGCAGCCATCACCAGCTGAAGAAAATACTGCAGTACTGTGTTGGCGTCAAGCTTGGTATCTCCGTCAATGTCCATGATCTGGATGAACCTTCCCAGGCGAGGTTTCTCGGCGCGCAGTCCGCGGCACAAGCCAACCAACATGTTTGAATAAGGGTTAGACGTTGCCGCGTTTCTCGTGAAGATTAATACCCCCCGAGCCTTCTGGATAATGCTTTGGAATCCAGACAAAACCGCATCGTCGACCTCGCTCTTGAAGGTTGGCTGGTCCATCTCAGAGAGGCAGAGAACCATAGAGCTTGCGGGTACATTGGCAGACTGCACACTCCGAAAGTCAGGGAAATGAACAACGTCGTTCCCCAAAGCCCTGAGTTTGTCTCTGGCGGAGCGAACAAGCTTCGACATGGGAAATGTAGAGCCGCCAACGAGGGTGAACGGAACGAAACCGGGTACCATGTGGGAGTTTTCGAGTGGCTCCCGAAGGGCATCGATCGTGCGATCAGTGGCTTGGCTGACGAATGTGGTAAACGTGTGCAGATGATCCTCCTTCTGATCATTCTTGAACTTTTCGACGCCTGTGAAGCCAACGTTGCGGAGCTTTTCGTCCCAGGTCTCGATGCTGGCGACCGGTCCGAACCGTCGGCAATTGTCGCGTGCGAGCCACCAACCCTCCAGGCCGCCCATGATGACTTGGATTCTGAGGTCGTCTGACGTCGGCTCGACTACGACGAGGAAGCCGCCTGGCTTGAGCAGCCCCCTGACGCGACGAAGCACAGCTTCAATGTCGTCCGACACGTGCAGGACGTTCGCAGCGATGACGACGTCGTACGACGGGACATCGAAACCCTGCTCGTCGAACGGCGTCCCAATGTCCAGTCTTTTGAAAGACATCTTGTGTAGGTGATTCGCAAACAGTTTCTGGGCCTTGGGGAAGAACGCGAACGACACGTCGGTGAAGGTGTAAGAACCGAAGCGGTCGCCGATGGTGTCGAAGACGGCCGAGGTCGTGGCACCAGTTCCGGCCCCGAGCTCGAGGATGTTCGCCTTCGGATACCGGTGCGATATGGCGCTCATGTAGGCCGCAACTTGACGCTGGGTGTTGCGAAGACCCAGACCTTTGCGGTAGAAATGGCTGAGTTTGTCGTCGGCGAAGAGGACGTGGACCATCTGCTTCTCGTTGCGGAACACGCTGCCGGCTTCATCCCCCACCATTCGAAGAAGCTCAAAGTCAACTTGGTCCCGGTTCCTCTCAAGAATGGCATCGATCGTCTCTCTCGTGTCCTTCGCCCAGTGGCTGTGGGATCCCTTCTCGACAGTGTTGGCGAGGGTTGTGAGTTGCTCAAACATCATCTTTTCATGAGCCTTCAGGTTCTCGGCTCCCACCTCGCTCGCCTCCGCCAATAGCTTGCGGCAGAAGAACAGGGCAACGCGCTCAGACTCTTCAACGGCAACATCTTGCGGCGGGTTGTAATCAGTTTCAAACTCGGCGCCCCCCAGGAGATCTGCTTCCCATTTTGTCTCTGCGAAAAGGATACGGTCGTTTGAGGCGTCTGGTCTTCTGAGAGCTGCTAACGTCATCCCCTCGATCTGGAGAAACGGCGTCTTGGAGTCACTGTGGGGTGAGTAGACGCTGACATCACCACCGATCTTGGTTGCAGACAACTCCGTGGAAAAGGCGTCGATGAGAATTTCGATTTGGCCGCCGGAAGATGGGACAAGACGGTGCCTCGGGTCGACAGTGATCCTCTCCAAGCTCTGAGGGAGGTACGCTGTCCAGAGTCTCTCGGCCGTAGGGGCGTTGAAGGCAGCAAATACCTGCATTATCAAATTAGTATATCATAAAAAGGCTTTCCGTTTGGAAAGAAAGGAAGGGTTTATTCTCACCGGTTGCAGTGCGTTGTCCATCATTGCAGGGTGGTATAGATTACCGAATTCAATCTCGTCAACGAACCAGGACGCTGTTGCGGTGGCGATGCCATCGACACGGCGTAACGAGTTGAGACGCTTGAACAGATCTCCATATTCCAGCCGAATTTCCCTCAATGAGTTGTAAAATCGCTCAACCTCGACGGGCGGCACCGTTGTGGCCAACGGATCAGCTCGTGGCGGGAAGATATCGTTATCGATGCCACCAAACGACACCGAGATGCTTCCACGACAGGTCTGGTCTACCTTGCCTGTACTTGCATCCGAGCACACGTAAGATGAGAACTCGGCCTCAATCTTCATTTCGTCCTTGTGCGTCACTCGGGCCGATGACAATATCTCGACAAGTCTTGGCCCCTCTTCCACCTTGACTGGTCGCTCGAGGTTGAGGTCCTTGATCTCGATTAGCACCATGGGCTTGCCGCTGCTGAGGAGCTGCGCCACCTCGAGCATCATGACCACGTAGCCAACCATGGGAAACAGCACCTCTCCCTGGTACGAATGGCCACGAAGCCACGGCAGCTCCTTGAGACTCAGGAAGTTGCGCCAACGCGGTTCCCAGTCCGAGTCATCGGGGCACCGACGGCCAAGCAGGATGCTCTCGTTTTCGCTAGAGCGTAGTCGATAGTTGCTAGAGATCCTCGATTCACGCCAAATGGGCGCGTCATGGTCCCAGGAGTAAGGGGGTAGGCCGTCGACTATCTTGTGCGTGGGAACTACATCATGCCAGCAGCGTTCGTACCCATCGAGTGCAAGCGCGTTTCCGTTGAAGTGAGACCACAAGAACCCCTGCAGCTGCATCATACTGACCACGCAGTCCTCGTCTCGGTTCATACTTCCACAGTACGGGAGCTGCTTTCCCAGATGTGGCCTTACAATCTGGTTCACGGGTCCTTTCAATGCGGGATGTGGTCCAACCTCGATAGCGACGTCGAACGGCCCGCCGTTGGTCAACGCCGTCGTGACTGCATCTGAAAAGAGAACAGGCTTCACCATGTTGTCGATCCAGTACGGCCCGCTGAGATCATTGAGGTTTCGCTCCCAGTAACGATCCGCCGTTCCGTCCACGCTTGAAATCCACACGCATTTCTTTGTCGTTTGCAGGGGTGAGATTCCGCATTCCCGCAGAGCCGTCAGGTAGGCCTCGGAGCACGCCTCCATGCGCGGGGAGTGATAAGCCTTGTCGGTCTTGAGCAGGCGAGCGAATATCTTCCTGCTATCGAAAACCTCCTTGGCCTCTTGGATTGCGTCAACGTCGCCGGAGATGGTGACGCTAGAGGGAGAGTTCTTCGCCGCTAGGCAGATCCTGCCTTTGAACGTTTCTTCGCGGCAAAAGTCTTCTGCAGCCTTGCCGCTGATTCCCACTGCCATCATGGAGCCCTTGCCTGCTAGATTGGCGTAGAGACCTCGGTAAAAGGCGACGCGGATGGCGTCGGACAAGGAGAGGATGCCGGCGGCGTAGAGCGCAGCGATTTCGCCCGACGAGTGGCCGACGACGGCGCTGAACTCAACTCCGCTGGTTTGTAGCATCATGGCCAAGCCAATCTCCACCGCCGTGGTCGCAGGCTGTGCGATCTCGGCCTCGGAGACCCGGCTTTGTGCTGGGTCGGCGAGCAGCTCTTGTTTGAGAGACCATGACGGAGCATTTGGAAGTTTTGACAGGGATTCGTCGCACTCCTCAATGGCTGCTCTGAACACAGGGCTGTGCGTTAGCAAATCCTTGCCCATGCCAGGCCATTGTGCACCTTGTCCAGTGAAAATCCCCAAGACTCCAAGACCCTCGGTAGGGGAAACGAGGGCTGCGGCTGGCGTTCCCAGAGAAGGCTGCGCGCCAGCGGAATCTGCGATGGCTTTCTCGAGGGTTACCAAAAGTTCCGTTCTTGACGTCGCATGAAATGACTTTCGGAAGCCGAGTCTGCTCCTACGCTCCCACAGGCTCCATGCTAGGTCATCGAGGCTCACAGTCGGGGTTTCGTGAATGTATGTGGCTAGTTGTCGGATGTTTTCGAGTAAGGAGGTTTGGGAGTGAGCGCTGACGACAATCGGCAGGGTGAAATGTTCACGGGAGAGACTTCCATCTGCCAGAGGCTGGAATTCTGACTTCGGCTCATAGGATTCTAGAATGACATGTGCGTTTGTTCCTCCAAATCCGAAGCTGTTCACACTTGCACGCTTGGGCTGCCCATTCATCCTCATGGGCCAGGGGGTAGGCTTTGTGGGAACTTTGAGAGCGTGCCGGTAGGGCTGAATCTTTTCGTTCAAAGATCTTAGGTGCAGATTCGGAGGTATCGTGTTGTGCTTCATTGCGAGAAGCACTTTGATGACACCCGCCAGACCGGCGCAGCCTTCCAGATGGCCAACAACTGTCTTGATTGACCCCACATAGAGGGAGCTCACCTGTGCGTCCGTGGCAACCTCGGCTGGAAAGAAGCTCTCGAAAATGCCTTTGGCTTCCGCGGGATCACCAGCTTGGGTCCCTGTGCCATGTCTATTGGACGTGTTAGTGACACGGAACTTTCCCTTGGAACGAGTCAGCACCTACGCCTCAAAGTATTGACACCTGTCTTCGACCTTTGACGGATCCAGCCCTGCGGCTCGATACGTCTCCCTCGTCAGTTCAGCCTGTGCCATGGCGCTGGGCATCGTGATCCCCGGCGTTCGGCCGTCAGAGTTGACACCCGAATGGCGAATAACGGCTTGGACGGGATCATTGTCCCTCAGAGCCTTGCTCAAAGGCTTGAGCAGCAGCGCCGCCACGCCCTCTCCTCTGGCATAGCCGTCTGCCATGGCATCCCACATCTGGCACTTCCCCGTCGGCGAAAGCATTCTCAGTTTCGACTCGCTGATGTACATGTCAGGCCCAAAGATGAGGTTGGCGCCCGCGACGATGGCGGTCTCTGCTGTGCCGCTGCGGAGGTCCTGGACCGCGAGGTGCATTGCGACGAGGGATGACGAGCAAGCCGTGTCGAGACAAATCGACGACCCGGAAAGGTCGAAGAAGTATGAAATTCGGTTAGCCAGGATGGCGCGCGATGTGCCCGATGCAGCGTATTGCGACAGGTCTTCCGTGTCGCGGTACTGGATCGTCTCGTAGTCGGCCGTCATCACGCCAACGAACACCGAACACCGCGAGCCCCGCAACTTTTCAATGGGCGTGCCGGCGGATTCGGCGGCTTCGTAGACTGTTTCCAGGAGAAGTCTCTGCTGCGGGTCCATGGCCTCCGCCTCCAGAGGACTGACATTGAAGAAGGTCGTGTCAAAGAGCCGAGGGTCCTCCTTGAGGAAATAAGATTTGGTAACGTTTGACTTGCCGTGGTGCTCGCCGTTCGGGTTGTAGAACTTTTCAAGGTTGAGACGACCTGGATCTGGTTCTCCAGATAGGTCTCGTCTGCTGTTCAGTACCTCCCAGAGCTTGGCGGGTGTGTTGGCACCTCCTGGGAAGCGATGCGCCAGCCCAATGATTGCAACGGGCTCCATGGTCTATTATCTGTGCAAGTAAGCTTATATACAGTGCATGTTCTTGGAAATTGCATTCACATGTCTGGTTATAAGACTGCTGTATTGCGTGCACGAACACCTCGTGGAAGTCGAATACTTTGTGAACAGTTTTACGACTTAGCCAGATCGATGTATCTAATCACGTTCGTCAGTTTCGCTATGTAGTGGCCATAGGCTTATACTTGCCAGAGCATTACCCCATAAAAGCTCAACTATTTTTTCCTAAGCTGCTTGCGAAACTCAGGTAGCCGTAGACGCAGAAGTAATAGCAGCTGTAGACTCTGGCTGACGGTGTTGTAGTTAATGATGTATCTTGTTCAGAACTATATATGTCGGTTTTCGCATCAGCATACAATGCAACATTGAGTTTATCCGACCTTACGTCTTTTTATATATGAAAGGTGTCGTGATATAAGCCGTAATTGCGCAGTGGCAATTACAGATCCGCTTTTGTCATCACAGAAGGTCAAAGCAAGGGGAGGTGGCTGTTATCTTAATATAGTCTTAGTTGTCTCCCCTCCCCCCCGTCTTGAACTTGTCTCATTTCAATAAGATAAGTAGGTATGTATTGTTGTGTTATCAAGTGTGCTTTCGTGGCATTGGCATTGTATGTACAATTCGTTGGTAGAAGTCAAAAGCAAGCCTCTATGTCAGGTAACTGTGACCGTCGTTCTTTGCGAATCTCAAGGGTACTTTGGGATTCTCGTGCATATCTAGCACGAATCTGGCCAGTGAGAGTCTTAACGTACGTGGGTCATAACTTGAAACCATCTATTGTAAATCAATTTGAACTCCAATTCCCTAACGTTACATTTGCGTTATTTCTTGATGGCTGATAGGAGGAAACCTTAGGAAAAGAGACTCCGTTAGACTCGCTAGCTAAACAGAAGCGCAGTGCATTATGGAGTAATCATAACCGCTACCCGTCTAAGTCGTCTTGCGGTTGCGAGGGACTGACCGCAACTGAGTCATGGCTGATTCAGGCGAGACAGTGGAGCGTTATTCGAATCTCACAGACCTCCCGAGGGGATTCTTCTCCGCGATATAGAATAGGAGGAGCAAGTCGTGTTAGTTTGCCTTGGTCTACATCGATACTCATAAAAATCATTCCTCACTCCAGTAATCATATATACACATTCAACCACCTACCATCCAGTTCAATGGCACTCCCTTCGGAATCGAGGAATGCAATAGTCGTCCAAGGATGCGGGACGGCAAAGGTGGTTTCTGTTCCTACACCCAACTTGTCACCAACAAATGTTCTTGTTAAAACGGCATGTGTTGGCTTGAACCCGTTAGATAACAAGCTGATCGAAGCCGGCATCCCACGAGGCTCAATTGGTGGTCTCGACTTTGCTGGCATTGTCGTGTCAAAAGGCGCAGATGTGTCTTCAGACATACGACCTGGAGACCGAGTGTGCGGAGTGGCCTTTGGATACAACAATAACGATGGAGCCACAGGCGCCTTTGCTGAGTATGTATTGGCCGATGAGCACGTGATCTTTCACATACCCAGCGGCATGTCTTTCAAAGAGGCTGCAACATTGCCCTGCGGCGTTCTCACCGGCGGTTTTGTTCTCAACATGGAGATGAAGCTCCAAACCACGCCTCCCAATGGGGGTCGACATGTTTTGATATACGGCGGCAGCACCGCATCTGGCCTCTTCCTGACCCAATTACTGAGACAGTAAGATACACTGAGCCTAGCCAAACGGATTGGGACTGATCACTTAGTTACGGTTTCATACCGGTAGTCACCTGCTCACCGCATAACTACGAACTCGTCAAAGCGACAGGAGCCGAAGCGGCCTTTGACTACAAATCGCCAACATGCGCCTCCGACATACGCAAGTTTACTCGGGACCAGCTCGCGTACGCAGCAGACTGCATCATCACGGCAGACACCATGAGAATCTGCTACGACGCTCTGGGTGCGGCGGGGGGGCGCTACGTCGCGCTCGACAGGTTCCCGGTAGCGGGCCATTCGCGGCGGTCGGTCCGACCCTCCTGGGTCTTTGCAATGAAGGCATTCGGATCCGCTATTGACTGGGTCGCCCCGTACGAATTCGAGCCCTCCCCGGCCCACCGCGACTATGCAGGGACTTGGACCAGGGAGGTTGCCGGGCTGGTGAGGGATGGGGTGGTCAAGCCGCTTCCGTATCGTATCATTGGCGAAACTCTCCACGACATTGACAAAGGCTTGGGAGAGCTGAGAGCTGGTCGGGTTTCAGGCACGAAACTCATATGTCTTGTTGACAAGTCCATGCTTGAAGGATAAGCAATAGTGACTAAGGCGTTAGTGCTGCAACCAATAACATCTTAGCTTTCAGTCTATAGTCTATACGTAACGCAGAGGGACTACCAATTGAGCCAACACGTCAAAAGGTACGTAACGACAACTCAGCCGCTGGGAAAATAAAGCAGTTTGGAAGAATTCAGTAAAAGGAGTAACATCTTAAAGTTAGAGGATAGTAGTAGTGATGAGTTATTTTTGGGTGGTTGGAAAATAGGGTTGGTCAGTAAGTTGGTACGTTGAATTATGTTACTAGCGTCAAGTATGGAGTCAGAACTGCAACTGCAGCATTTAATGTCTGATTTATGCGTGTAATAGATTAAGTGATATACGACTGAGTCTACAGACAAGCTGATATTGTCTCCCTCCTGTCAACCCGAGAGTACCGTGCACAATAACAGCAATAAACCTCATATCCTAAAGGCTGCAGGTTTAAATCTAGTTTTCTTGGATTTTTTTTTTTTATTCTGAAACGGCTCCGCCAGGGAGGGTTGGAATGGTACTAACCCACCCTGCTTCCTATGCTGTGCTCTGGATCGGTATGGGCTAAGACTATCCCTTTTGCCTCTAAGATAGTTGTGTTATCACCTGAATCCACTGTCTGCTGAAGTTTATTGCTGTTATTGTGCACGGTACTCTTGGGTTGACAGGGGGGGACAATATCGGCTTGTCTGATCTCTCTATAGAGTTATACGACTTGCTGGAACCGAATTCCAATATATCTAATCTATGGGGCCATTTCCGACTCGCACTCGCAACTAACCGGCGCACGATCTAGATCTGTCTCGGTTTGGCCATGCGGATGTGGCTTAGACCAATGCAGAGAACTCTCTCACCGGTCTCGTCTGAACTTCTGATAATGTGACATACAAACAAGAACCCTAGAAAGCTTAGCGTCAGTGGTACCCCTAGTAGGTCTACACGGGGCTTCGGGGTCGTCACTGTAGTACGAGTCAGATGTCATACATAGTCTTCTAACAAGCGCCCCCTGGCCCTAGAGTGTCCGATAAGGAAACTGACCAGAACGTTGTCTTACGGAGAATCTACGGACCGCAACTGTTATCCAGAAAAGGGCATCACGAGAACATTCCTCCACCCGCTATTGTCATACCGAATACCAAACATCAAGCGGGCATATGCTTGGTTACACTATCTATATGTTTTCGTCCAAAGTTCTTGTCATTGGCTGCGGCATCGCCGGTCCAGTGGTCGCCTGCCTTCTGAAGCAGAAGGGCTACGAACCCATCATCTTTGAAAGATCCGAGGCGCCGGGCGACGTCGGTGCATCCCTGATGATATGCCCTAATGGACTGAAGGTCCTTAATCTCATCGGCCCTATACCCGACATGCTCCTTCAAAACGGCCCGCCTATCCTAGAGCTGTGCGACTGCAAGGCTTCGGGTGAAGTTCTCGGTCGCTCCGACATCCCCGCGGAGTTTTCTAAGCGATACGGGCAGCCGGCCGTTGGCGTCAAGCGGACGCTCATTACGTCCTGGCTGCGGGGCCTGGCCATTGAAAACGGTGTTGAGGTGAGACAAGGCTGGAAGCTGGAGCGGATCCAAGAGACTGAGAATTCCGTGACTGCTTTCTTCGAGGATGGCAATTCTGAGACTGGAGCTTTCCTGGTCGGGGCAGATGGGCTAAAGGCGGCGACGAGGAGGTTGCTGTTGGCTCGCGGAGGTTTTCAAGAGACGCCGTCCTTTACCGGACTGACTCAGGTGAGCAGTCTTTCTTTTGGGTGTCTCTTTGCATCATCGACAATATTAACCATGCAGAAAGATTTCAGGTATCTCGCCCACGCCTGAGGCTTTTAGCAACAATCCCGCGGCGAGGAACTGGTACGGGGAGCTGAGCCACGTCGTTTGTTACCCAATCACTCACTGCAAAACGTCCTGGGGTTTGACTTTGCCCGATAACCCCGAGGAGGAGGCCGCCTGGGGACTCTTCAGCGACGAGAGGAGAGCGGCCGAGAAGGAAAAAATGGTCGGGATGCTGCAGGCCAAGGGCTGGGACCCAGTCGTATTGCAACTGGTGAACTCCGCAGAGCGCCTGATCAAGTATGGTATCTATGACCGTCCCGAGCTCGAGCCGAAGCAGTGGTACTCTGGTAGATGCGTCATGGTTGGCGATGCGGTCCACCCGACAAGTGTTCATCTCGGACAGGGCGCCAACCAGGCTTGGTGAGTTACCCTTGGATGGATAGACCAGAACGAGGGGACGTTTCAGACTCACAAGATACAAAGCGAGGACTGCTACTATCTCACGAAAGAGATCCCCAACTTTGACGCAGCAATAGGGCTCCCCACGCCAACACTTACTGAGGCTTTCAAGGCGTACGCGACGAAGCAGCAGCCGCACACCTCGATCTTGGTCAAGGGCGCTAGAGCCGTCGGATCCATGCGTGTCTCGGCACCAGAAGTCTGCGCCCAACGTGACCAGACTGTCAGTCGAAGCATGGCTGATCGAACAGGTTTGCAGACCAAGTTCGACTTCACCTATTCAAGGCCTTTTTGAGACGGTTCCTTTTTTTTAAAGGCATAGTCATGCTATGTGGGGTTTAAAATGCAGCCAAATGCAAATACGTGAATTATCCTAAGTCAAGAGGCCGTTTCATCGATAGAAACGTTTGTAATAAACCGCTTGTTTGTTGTCTTCTTTGATTAGACCTTGCTCTAATCCGGTTACATAAAGGATATCCCCTTTTCCTTAGTTGGTCTAAGAGTGTGTCTTACGCTATGAATTGGACCTGTTGAGTATCCTAAAGTAGGTTAATGACAAAAAAACCAACCACTCTACCCTACATCCTATGCACCCCTGTTAAAGTGTAGTAATTAGTAATAAGCAAAAGTAGGGCGAATGTTGCTGTCATTGGCTGAATAGATTTCCCTACTCTGAAGTAGTAATTTAGATAATAAATACATTAGTTAAAAGGCTATAAACTTAAGGCTATAACTATAGTGGCAACTGGGGTCTGATCCTTCACCTCGCACTGCCCAGTTGCTCTGCTATGCGAGTCTTTGGGTCGATCGTTTGCGAATTCTTCATTACACCTTGGGCATGTGATGGGTAACGCATGGCTGCGGTAAACATGCTCCCTAGCTGTGTCAGTTTCTGGATTCACCAGGGTAGAGCTCGGAGTGCGTACTTGATTCGATGGACCGTCGCCCAGCCGGGTCCGGTGCAAGCTCCACGTTGGTGCTTTCCGGGATTCTTCTTGAAGAAAGGACAGGCCAACCTGAAATTGACTTTGTTGGGATGGCTATTCGACTTCGACACTTTGAAAGGCCTTTGGTCCCCACGGCAGACCCTCCATGTTCAGACGAGCATGAGTAGATCGAAGAAGAATCCTGTGTTCCTAGGGATCTATTCGACTCAATCGACAGTTGTCGAGTAGTTCGACAATTCTCCTTCTTGTCGCTTTGGAAGGAGGCATTGTTGCCTGAAGAAGTGTTGAGCACTGAGCTGTCAACACCGGCAGTGGGCAATTCTGGCGAGTCGGGGGGGCCTCGCGAAAGTGACTCTATATGATCCCCTTCCATCAAGCATGCCATACCCCCCTCCAAAAGACAGAACGTATTTGCTTCCGAAAGGCAGGTTGTTATAGTGAGATGTTGATACGTAGGGTTCGCTTGTATACATTAAGGCCCGCTATCATCTTGAGACGTTGACGCCCCGAATTCGCGTGGAGCAGGACAGCGGCTTGTTCTAAATTCTTGAGACTCCCTCGGGGTTATCATAAAGAGGCTCTCGTCAAGCAATTGAGTTTGACCACTCTGTATCTCTTGCCGTTCACTGTTGCAGACGAAAAGCGGATAGAGAAGTTCCGTGATCCTTTCTTTGTTTGCAAGATCAAGCGCTCTTTCGAACGGAATCCAGGTACCTTTGAGGTGCATGGGACCAATGTTGACAACGTGCCTAATCTTTTCAGAATTGAGAAGTCCATCACGTCTTCTCCGACTCATACCGGTGATGTCGAGGAGTTTCGTTCCATTGATCATCCGGTTGTCCTCTCTGCGCGCAACATACACGCCTCGTTCCTTCACTAGAAAGCACAAGATTCCTTCATCTTCCTAGAGTTTTGCGGTAAGACGAGCTGTCGCACCCGGAGGTGGGATCTGGCCTGTCACGTCGAAGTTCCGGTGGGAAGGTAACGATGGAGTTGCTGATTCCGTTGATAGCAGGCTCAGCAGTCCTTTTCCCGTACGCGATGACTCCCACTCGGGCGGCTCCGACAGGGACCTGAGCTGTACTTTAGCCTCTGGGGTAGCGGTGTGGTCTTTCTGGCTGTAAAGAAAAGTCATCGCAGATTGAGGGTGACCGGTATTACGTCGGACAGGGAGAATTGGTCGCTAGGCTGAAAGCAGCGTGAATAGACATCCAAGAGAGTTGCTGATGTCTGTATCCCAGAACGGCTAGACTTAGACGCCTTGCAGCGCTTTATTGAAGGCATCCAGTAGTTCGCCTTCGGGTCGACGGAGTGTACCGCAAGATTCTATGGCGGCTTCATGCTCTGCTTCCCGGATCGCGAGATCCGGCAGCGACGGTTGTTATCGCAGCTGAACTGCAGAAGTGGCCTTGCACCTCGTTGTTTAACTTCTGTCTCTTTACCCCTAGATTCGCCCGAACGTGGTTGGTCTTGCGCAAGTTGAATTGTCACTGAGATGGGCGAGCTGAGAAGAGCATGCAAGCATGACGAGTGGCCAAGACATTTTGGTTGGACATCACCTATTGGCTCCTTCCCCGCACTAGGGAAACCATTCATAAACCCGTATTCTCTTTAGTTGTTTCGTCAGAGGTCTGGACCGATCATTGTTTATTCTGCTCCTTTGCTAGCGGCCAAGGCGCCCGTGTACGTATAATGACATGTTCCCTTTCGGATGGTCTTCTTACTAACAATGACTAGACATCTAGGATGAGGCTTCTCCACACGACAAAGTTGAAGATAGAGGAATTCATTGGGCGCAGGAGCGATGCAGTTCTAGTCCGCGAGGGACGTGATGCAGTACCCGAATATACTGTCCCTCGTTATGCAATTCTGTCTCATACGTGGGAGGAGGAGGAAGTTTCCTTTCAAGACTGGCAAGGCAGAATGGATTCGACCAAGAGAAAGAAAGGCTATGCCAAGATTCTAAAAAGTTGTGAACGCGCCCGCCAGGATGGCTATGACTGGATCTGGATCGACACTTGTTGCATCGACAAGACCAGCTCGGCAGAGCTGTCCGAGGCCATCAACTCCATGTTTCAGTGGTACCGAGACTCGGATGTCTGCTACGTCTATCTCTCAGACGCCACCGGGACACAGCCAGTCTACATAGAAGACGACTGGCCTTCAGCCGTCTCACGGTGGTACTCACGAGGCTGGACATTACAGGAAGTTATCGCGCCTGCGCAAGTACGTTTCTTGAGGAGAGATTGGACCGACGTGGGAAGCAAAGAGGATCACCTCGATGCCATTTCAACAATAACGGGTATAGATATCTATGCCCTCAAAGGGGGAGACCTTTCGCGGATGAGCGTTGCCAGGCGGTTCAAGTGGCTGGCCAGAAGAGAAACCACCCGGATCGAGGACATGGCTTACTGCATGCTCGGAATCTTTGACATCAACATGCCGCTACTTTACGGCGAAGGTACAAAAGCTTTCATCCGGCTTCAAGAAGAAATCATCAATACAACCGAGGACCAGTCCATCTTCGCTTGGGCAGGATCCAAGCCTAAAGTTCATAACAAGAATATCTGGAAAGACTTTGACCTGATTTTATCCGGTTATGGCATTATAGCTGAGTCTCCGAGTCAGTTCGAGAGGTCTGCTTCAGTGGCCATGTTTGCTCGGCCTCAGCCATCGCGGCCGCACACTGTCGTCACCAGACACGGCACCAGAGTACACTTGCTAATGGGTCAGAGTGTATCAAATGATGATTTTATGGCTGTGTTGGATTGCCAAATCGGCAGTACACCTGGTGTCTTTGCCGGCATCGATTTGAGAAGAATCGCCAAGAATAGGTTCATCCGCCTGAACCATACCCATATATTTCGCTTCGCCCGCTGTGGTTTGAACGGAGAGGTTCTGATTGAAGGATTTGACCCAACGGAAGAACAAAAAGAGCTCGTTGAACTCGACTCTCGTTAGTAAAACCATAATTCCGTGGGCCGGTTGTATGGGCACCGACTGACTGTTCAGCAGGCATCTCCTACAAAGACTGGAAGTTGAAGGAGGTTTACATCGCCCAATCCAACTTGATTCCACTTCCACCGGGATTCTGGGTGCTACCCTCGGAACAAGGAATGTCAATCGAGAGTGTCTATCCCCCTGAGATCTGGGACACAGCGGCCAATATCCTGCAGCCGCCAGTGGCGCGGGCCAAAATTGGGGCCGTCGGCCTCCGAGTGAGAACTATGTCGATCGCGCTCGTTCTTGGATATTACAGTAATTCTTGGTATATTGATCAGCCATGGTGCAAGCTGTGTAGTTATAGCGGGGAAGACAGGCTGTCAGATGTGTTCGCCGCATGCGAGGTTCCGTCACAAGAGAGGTCTACTATACACCAGAGTAGAAAGGACTATTCCAAACTGGCTGGGCTCAAAGTCTCGGTAAGGAGATCGTATGTTTCTTCAGTTCCGATGAACATTGTTCAATTCCATGTTAAATAAGCCAGTGACTTGGCAAATCGTGAACAATGGATTCTTCCTTTTGTTTTATACCTTTTTTCTTCTTTTCTTTTTCACGACTGTGAGGAGTGAAGGGTAAGCCAAATACTTGTCGCTCTATGTTCTGTATGACATCAACGGCTACCGGACCTAAGTCGGATCTAGCTTTTAAGTCCGCCAAGTCGGGACTGCTCATTTCTATGAATCTGGCAGATTACTTAATGGCGAGACTTGTCACTTTGTGTTATGTACAATGTCAGTATCTACCGGACCTAAGTCGTGTTCAGCTTCAAGTCCGCCAAGTAAGAAGAGCATCGACAATCACGCCGATATGGGACCGTTGGTTTCTAGAAGTTCTGGCAATCTATTTATGGTCTGACCTTGAAGATGTGTTCTCTTTGGCCCAAGAAGCTAACTCTACTTGAAGCAAAATGCAGAAGCAGCTTAAATATCAAACACCATAGGTTCAATTCCCATAATTGTCTAAGAGCGACAAGGACTCCTGGTCAAAAATCTTAAGTCTAGGGAATGCACAGTCTACACCAGCTATGATTGGTGAGATGTACTCAACTTGGTTTCCTACTGGGCGAGATTTGCGCTGGAATTTATGCTCAAAGCGAAGATATTTGATTTGGGTGTATGTGTAAGTGTGTATGCCCTCACTGGTTGATGATGTGGGTGACACGAAGAAGAGAGATTGGCTACCGGGTTGAAGCTTGAGGCAGAGCTGATGATGAGAGCTGTGTTCTGAATAGTGTCACAGAGGCGGAAATCAAACTGCTTTTTAAGTCTTCACACGATATAGTGCTGCCGGCTGTAGACTGAATGTGAAAACAGAGCCGGCGACTAAGAGCGCCGTTCCTCGCGGCAAGGGCCTGTCCCGAGCGCGCCCGCCCGCCCGCCCTCCCCGGACACCCATGCTGCGCCTGAGTAAGCCAAGATTGGCATTCACTGTCCCCATCGTTCGTCTATTTCTAGAGAAATGGGTCTCGGCATGGAAAATCAATGAAAGCTGATCAAATTCTGCGTCAGGGCCCGAGCCTCTTCAAGACCGACAACACCATCGTGGAGTCAAGCCCGACAGGTTGCTGAGTGAGCATAGCCAACAAAGACCATCGAATGCAACAAAAGTGAGTGAGCGCTTCAGCGAGTTGATGAGCAGAAAGATGGTTGCCTAGTTGGGTTTTACTGGGCTGCGTAATGCCTCTCGATTGGGTGTTGGGAAAGGAGAGGCCTCGGCCGGTTCATTATTGCTATAAGCGACTATAATTTCGCCTCCTTTGGCAAGATAAGTATAAAGCGAAGCATTTTCCAGGGCTTTTGAACATCATCTAACATTGAACGTACTACTAGACATCCTCCCAGACCGTCTTGATTTTCTTCTTCTTCATTGAAACAGGGTCACTAAAAACAAATCGTACTCTGTAGTCATCCACCCCCAGCCCCCCCTTTCGTTACTTTTCTGACTGCTGCTGCTCATTTTGCTACTTCTCAAACGTGTTTTTCTGATATGCTTGGTTGTGTTGTCATGTGTGTGTTTCTAAATGATTTATCCTCTGAAACAGGTAAACTTGCCCTGTTTTAACGGAGTTCCGATTGTCCTCAGTACAGGCAATGAAACCGTGAGGGTGAGGGGGATTACGCCCGTTTGATAACTGTCACAATGAGGTAATATAAGGCGTTAGTTGTGCTGCTATAACTGATGGTGTTGTTTTTGCGCAATAATAACCTAAATCTAATCTTATATTAACTATGAAAGACAAGGTAAGGAACAGATGCAGAACGGAGACGGTTATAGACAGGGATTACTCATAGAATGGCATAGAAGGATATTGAAGGCCTGCTTACACCATCTTCCAATACTTTATAGGTTGTTAATAATTAGTTGCACAAGTTCGCAACATAATACGTTGCAGTGCATGATACATATGCAGTATGGAACATGTGACGATTTAGAAGGTGAGTCATAGCCAAAGCAACCGCATTCTAGACTATTAGCCTCTTGTCGTGAAGCTGGAATGGCTTCGTGTGGCTAGTGCCAGCAGCGCTGCCACAGATGTGGCGTACCACCCGCACGGACCGGGTAGAAAAGGTATTTCTACCACTTCTCCGGTTCATACGTAGTTTCTTAATAGGACAACCACTTTTCTCTCATATGACAAGACGCTGCGGCTCATCACACCTCTGCTGTTTACCGCTCGGGCGGAGGTGATGGAAGATAGAGGGTGAGGTTGGGCCTCAACATGAACAAAGACGCGCCCTGGTGACTACGCGATTCGATTCGCCTGTTCATGAGAACGAGACACGGTTGCACGTGACCGCACGAGAACCAAGAGACCAGATGACTAATCTGATGATATGCTGTTACTTGGGGCCACGAGCCAAGCCTAGCGGCCTCCAGCGAGCACTCGAGGTACTGCTAAGTAGTACAATATACCTGTAGCTCGCTGGAGGTTCGGCGACTACCGTATCCTCTCAGTGGATTCGCACACCGCACAGACCACCCCTAACCCCAAGACGGTCAGCCAGCCTAGCCACCCACCCACCTAACCCTAACCCTAACCCTTGCCACCTAACTTGCTGCTGACGTTGAATAACCCCTGCATTTACCAGCCCGCTAGCCCCTATCTAGTAGCTCGTGATCAGTGCGGTGTACGAATCTGCTGAGAGGATACGGTATTCGCCGAGACCCAGGGTGATTGTCCTAGATTACATTCCAGAACATAGAGTGACTAGGGTATAGTATTGTAAATAGGTAGAATGGAAATAATATCACCTGCTCGTGATACCCGATCGCGATATACTCAGGACCAAGACGGAAGTGCCTAACTGATAGGCTATTGACAGTTTGCGTGGGTAATGTATTCCTGGCTGCCCTGGAAAAAGTGGTGAGAGGGGCCGATGAACGGAACCGGACTCGTTTGCTACTTGAATCCCCACCTCATAACTGTTTCTTGGATTATGCCACAGCTATTGTGCAAACGGGCTGTCGTTGCACCATCATCGAGATTGAAGAGTACTCTATAAAGTCCTTGCTCCGTATACGTCTAGTCGAGCCGTACGCTGTGTGCACTGGGGGTTGAAGTTTGCAGAGTCTGCTGAATGCGCAAGCCAATCCTCACAATTCCCCTCAAACCCCGCACGAACACTTTACTTGGTTGCACGAAGAATGAGTACGACGGACGGCACACTAGTGGTGGGGGTTGACGTGGGAGGTAAGCATCCATCAAGACCGCGAGTTCGTCCCATCTGTCAAGCTTTGTACGCCAACTGTACTCCCAGGTACCAATACCGACAGTGTCCTGCTGGATGTATCGAAGTCTGGCATAGATGCCGTCGTCGCGTCTCACAAAGCGTCGACCACATCCAGCGCGACGCTCTCTGTCCAGGCCACATTGAGAGCGCTGCTCGACAAGTCAACCGTGGACCCTGCCGGCATCACCGCACTCGCCATCGGCACGACACACTTCCTCAACGCCATCGTTGAAAGAGATACGTCTCGCGTCGAAAAGGTTGCCGTCCTGCGCCTGGCCTCCCACAACTTCTCCACCGGAACCCCGCCCTTTGCCGACTGGCCCTCGGCCCTGAAGCGCATCATCAACGGCCACTCGGCCATCATCCCCGGAGGCTGCAACATTGACGGCACCCTCATCGGCCCGATCGACGAAGAGGCCGTCAGGGAGCAGGCGAAGCAGATCAAAACCAAGGGCCTCGGGAACGTCGCAGTCGTCGGTATCGGCTGCAACACCGACAAGCACTACCGCCAGGAAGACGAGGTCGAGAAGATACTGCGCAGCGAGCTGGGCGAGCATGTCAACATCGTTCTCTCCCGCAACATCGCCGGGCCGGGCCTCCTGGCCCGCGAGAACGCGACGATACTCAACGCCTCGATTCTCAACTTTGCGCAGCGCACCATCAGAGCCTTCATCGGTGCCATGCGCCGCATCGGCCTCCAGTGCCCTTTGTACCTCACTTCCAACGCAGGCCATCTGCTGCCCTTCTCCGAGGCCATGCAAGCCCCGATCAGGATCTTTTCGTCCGGTGCCACAAACTCCATCCGGGGCGCAGCGTTCCTTGCCAGAGATTCCATCGACAAATCTGGCAGCATCGTGGTCGACATCGGCGGAACAACTTCTGACGTGGGCTATCTTCTCAACAACGGATACCCCAGGCTGTCCAAGAGCTACACAGCCTTGGCTGGTGTTAAGGTCAACCTGGAGATGCCCTCTGTGGAGAGCATCGGCCTCGGAGGGGGATCGATCCTACACAACGGCGAGGACGGCTCGGTGGCTGTTGGACCGGATAGCGTTGGCCATGACCTCGCTACCAGGGCTCTCTGCTTTGGAGGCGATGTGACAACCGCGACTGATGTCGCCGTGGCGTCTGGGGCCATGATCGGCAACACTTCCGTGTCTCTGACGACCGACGTTGTCGAGAAAGGCAAGGCCAAGATTCGGAAAATGCTGGAGGCGGTTATCGATCGCGCCAAGCTGTCCCCCGAGCCATGCACTGTCATCCTCGTCGGAGGCGGTTCCGTCCTCTGCCCCGCAGAGCTTTCCGGCGTCAGCAAGGTCGTCGTTCCCGAGCACGCCGGCGTCGCCAACGCCATCGGCGCGTCCATCGCGAGGATCTGCGGCTCGGCCGAGACCATCATCCACGGCTCCGACATCCAGGGCGGCATCGCGGACGTGAAGGCCAGGGCGATCCAGGACGCGGTGGCCAAGGGCGGAGACGACAGGTCCGTGACGGTGCTCCACGAGGAAGTCGCCGGAGTCCCCTACGTGCAGAACCAGACCTCCATCAAGATCGAGGTTGCCTTGCCTGCTGACCACAAGCGAGTCTACTCCGAGATGGTCAAGACCGCCGCGCCGGACCGGCTCGTCGACGAAGAGCTGTTTGAAGAGACCAAGAAGCACGATGCGCCGGCTTCCGAGGACGGCCCGGAAGGCGAGGCGGTGGATCTCGAGAGCTACAAGCCCATGGTGGACTCCAACGGCTTGTGGTCGCTGTCCGGGACCGATCTTCATTTCTTGTCCATCGGCTGCTACATTCTCGGATGCGGCGGCGGCGGGTCCCCGTACGCACCGTATCTCGAACTGAGACAGCTCCTCGCCGAGGGAGAGTCGATGAAGATCGTCCGCATAGAAGACCTCAAGGACGACGAGATGATGCCGCCCGTCGCCAGCGTCGGTACGCCGGCAGTGAGCGTCGAACGCCCGGGAGGGGATGGTGTGTGGCATGCCATGCAAGAAATGGAGAAGGAGATGAGGATGAAGTTTGAAAAGCTGATCGCCACCGAAATCGGGGGCGCAAACGGTGTTTCCACTCTGATCTGGGGAAGCTCAAGATACTATGACATCCCAACGGTAGACGGCGATATGATGGGTACGCCTTCTCCAGCTCCGCTACTGATGCCACATTTTTGCTAACACGAGGTACTAGGACGTGCGTACCCTCAGTTCGAGATGGTGTCGCAGTACATACACGCCAAGTCCATCAACGAGCTCCTCCCCGTGACGCTCTGCAGTGGCACCGGGCACAACGTCGTCATCCCGGCCACCCAGACCGACGAGACTTCCGCCGGCGTCGCCATCCGGGACGCATGCGTCGCAATGGGCTCCGCAGCCGGCGCCGCCGGCCGACCCATTCCCGGGAAGCTCATGCGCGAGGTCGGCATCCCGAACACCTACTCGCTGGCCTGGCGTCTCGGACGCGTCGTCGCCCGAGCGCAGCAGGCCGGCACCGTCTCGACCGTGGCGGAGGACATCATCGAGGCGGCCGGCGGTCCGGGCAGCGCCAAGGTGCTGTTCCAGGGCAAGATCCGCAGCGTCGAGAGCACATTGACCGCCACGGCGCACAGCTTGGGCAAGGTGACTGTCGAGAGGCTCAGTGAAAGCGAGATGGAGACTGAGGCGGACAGGGTCGGGGAAGGGCTGAAAGAGGTTGTGGTCCCTTTCATGAACGAGAATCTCGGAGTCCTTGGCAAATCAGAGGACGGAGGCGAGACGGTAAGTATTCCGTATTCCGCCCCCCCCCCTCGCTTCACTCGGCATGGGTGTCTTTGGCTGATGTTTGTCTCTCCCGTAGACTCTTGCTACTGTCCCCGATCTGATATTCCTTCTGGACACCTCCACCGGAGAGGCCATCGGCGTTCAGGAGTACAGATACGGACTGAAGGTCTCGGTCATGGTCATGGCGGGCCATCCGCTTTGGGCCACGGAACGGGCTCTCGAAATCGCAGGTCCCAAAGTCTTTGGCCTGCCTCACGACTACAAGACAACGCTGAAGTACACGAAGCCGGCGAGCGTCATCGACGAGTTCCGACGCTGATGCAGTAGCGACGAGTGCAGAGACGGCAGCGGTCTCGGATGGCTGGCACAAAAAGGCACAATTCAGCAGAGACGTGTATAGGAGAGGCCGGCCCTACAGGTTTGTGTACGCGCCGTGAAACCCCTAGACTTATCCATGTCGAGCGAGGGCGTACAGAAACGCGATTGAGAGTGACTATATGGCACTGTTCAGCATGGTTGTGGGATTGATTAATCAACGTTCGGTACAAAATTAATAGTTTCTCATTCATTCTGGCGCGTGTGGCTGATTCAGCCAGTCTGCATCTGCTAAATCGTTGACAAAGTTCGGATCCCAACCGTCAAACATATCATTCCTATAGCTCCCCCAGTAGGCCGCCTCGCTACCAAGCACGCTCATAGGGTCCCAGACAATCTCCTCTCGGCTCGAGGACTTTTCGCCAGGTGGGTCGGCGCTGGCTTGCGTCTGGACCGGGTTCACCACCGGCGGCGGCGGCGGCGGCGGCGGCTGGTCGTAGGCCCGGGCTTTGCTGTCGGCGCCCCGATCCGGCTGTCTCGTCCTGACCGGCGACTGCGGATGCCGCACCTGCGTCGTCAAGTTGAACGCTTTCCTGACCTTCTGCCGCGCCTCACCGGCGAGCTTCCACGACGCGGACAGCTCTTCCAGGGCGCTGTCCAGGAAAGGCAGCAACGTGTCCTTCAACGACGACGGCGGGCTGCTCTGGCGCCGCGTCGTGGCCAAGACGGCGTTCGTCGCGAGAATAGTGGCGCCGATGAAATTCAGAGGCGTGTTCTCGAGGGTATGCTGGGTTCTGAAACGCTGCAAAACATCGACTATCCTCTGCGCCGACGACTGGCATATAACGAATGACTTGATGATCGGGTTGGTCAAGTCCTCGGCCTCCCCGTCCGGGACGCTGGGTATTTGCCGGACGGACGTGATGAAGGGCAGATTCAGGCAGATGCGAGTGGTGTGATAAAATGTACTGCAGCACGGGGTGAGTAACACGTCACCAGAGGCATTGCCGCTTCCACGAGCAGAGAACCCAGAGGCGGGAGGTAAGGTAAACAAACGTACTGCAAGCAGGCCACATGCGGTTGGAGCACGTCTTTGTTGGTAGTCCACTTCTTCCACCTCATTTCGCTCGGTAGCGCCTCATGCCACGCAACCAGCCGAGCGTTCAGCTTGCTCAGAGACAGCTCGTTCCATCTCCGAGCCGAAGGGTCTTTCATTTTTCTCGGGGCGAAGGTCTTGGACAGCATATCGTGGACTATCCGACCCAGCTCGAGCATCTGGTTGAACCACGGCGTCAGTCTCGGGCCGGCCGGCTGCCCAGTCTGCAGAAACCCGAGGCCATGAGCCTGCAGCCAGTTGTCCCAAATCGGGGGATCGAGTCTCGGAACGAACATCAGCCTTTTTTCTTTTTCGCTTCCCGAGTTGTCTGTGGCTAGAGAGGGGGCTTACGGTAGAGATTCGCTAATGTTGACGTCTGCGTCATGTTCGTACAAGAAGGTCGGGCGGCCGAGGAAAAGACTGAACATTCTGAAGCTGCTGCGTCAGGGCGAGAACAATCACAAACTTCCCTCCCCGTCCCTACTCAAACTCACTTGTCTGACAGAAAACAGCCCCAATAAACACGCCGTCGAAACTCATTGTTGAAAGGAAAAGGGCTTGATGGGTTAGGCTTAACATCGGGACCCCAGTGTGCAAGATCTCTCTGCAGACCGAGGTCTTGGCACATTCTGTAAGCTATCCCTAGTATAGGGTTAGAACGTCATTCGTCCGGAGAGCCCTCTAGCAAAGTACCTGTATATACCCAGGTCTTGGACATGTTGCCCACCCCGGTCTCGTAGTAGGCAAGACAGAGGAAGGCCTGGACTGATGTTGGTCTCGAGACTCCGAATTCGCTCGTCATCAGTATTGATTGTGCAGTGTCGGCAAAACCGGGCGACTTTGCCCTGACCTCCGGGTCCCTCGACATGAGGGCGCCGATTGCAGCCATACTGTAAATGAGGGGCGGCGAACAGTAGTTGCCGTTGACGGGGTTAGCTTCGTAATCTTGGATGAATAACTCTCTGTCGATGAACATGGCCACCGGATACTGCCAATGGAAGAAGAGAGCTATGCAGTGACGCATGGTGTCGTTGACCAGATCCTCCCTCTCCTCGTGGATGAATGGTGGCTTAGAAACTGCGGGCGAGCTGGCGGGGGGATACGTCGGGCTGCTGACTTCATTCTGGTAGATGCTTGTCGGCCCGTGGTAGATTAGTGAACCTGAAAAGGGTGAAAGTCAGGCGTCATCGATCGGCAGGACGGCGAAAGAGGGGAGGTCTTCGTTTACCGTCAGTCATCTCCTGGAACGAGGCCTTCGTCATGGCTTCACTCAGTGCGATTTCGTCCTCCAACGGCAGGCTGGAGAACGAAGGCACATAGTCCTGGTCCTCCAGGTCGTCCAAGATCCGGTTGCGCTCATCCCTATCCGCAGTCTTCAGCCTGCCGACGAGACTCTCGAGCGACGCGATGCGGGACTCGAGCGTCGCAACATACTCGCGCGACACTGGCGGCCGCTTGAAGTCGCTCTCCCGGAACTCACACTTGGCCAACGCAGTGGAGCAGTTGGTACATGGGAACGTGCGAGAACAGCGAATCTATCCCCGCGGCTGTCAGTCAGGCAATGATGTCTATTGGGCAAAGCATTCAATGGAACAATCGCTCACTGGGCGATGTTGAGAACCGGGAGAGGATGACGGGGGGGGGGGGTGGGGGAGGAGGGGGAGAGGGGAGGAGTACGCGCGGGATCTGCGGCATTGTTTGTTTACCTTTCTCTGCTGGCATCGTTTGCACCTTTTGTATCATTTATCAGATTTGCCATGACCTCAGAAGTTTCTTTTTGGGTGGGAGACGCACGAGATTCGCTTGGCATTGCTTTTCTGCATGTTTATCACCACGGGGACCTTCGGGATGTGTCTCTTCAGCTCCGACGAAAAGACAGAAAGCAGACGTTTCCCGTGCAATTGTGGGACGCAGATCTCTGCGGTCACATGACTTCACGATCAGACAACCCCTGTTTCGTCCTCATTACCAGCGTGGTATTGCAGTTATTCCCAATCTGACAGGTTCACGGACCCTGTTCCAACCACGTGGCGGTAGATATGGGTTATCGAGGCTCTCTGCAAGTGAACACGGCGACCCCGTTACTCGGCATAAGCTATACATGAACCCTGGCCATCCTCCGAGAACAGGCTGTTGGACGAATCCGGTCATCTCTAAGCCGGCCGCAAGGTACCGGGTACCGATGGTGGTTGTCAGAGATTCATCAGGGAGGCCCAGTAGCTCTCCCAAGTAACCAGAGTTCTCATCCAGGACTTTGATCCCAGCTTACTGTGAAGCACAAATCGACAACCAAGTGTGTGATGACGAGAACAAATCCCTAGGTGCTCGTATTTCTAAACCATGCAGGTCCGCAGCGATGATTACACAGCGTCAACCCCCCGGTAATCCGGGATCGCCCGAAACGTCCCCCAAGGTTGTTGATATGCATCGATATGCAGCCCTCTTTGCCAGGGTCCGAGCCTTATCGGGCCAAGAATACCCACTCAGGAATGTTTGCCCCGATCACGGAGGGCCAGCGTCTTTTCTTGACACCACGAAACTTCACCCCACCGTGTGGTAGCAACGCCGAGCATCCGGAAGAGGGGTCGGACGGGAACCCTGCATGGCCCCCGCAGCTCGGCGCGTAAATCCAAGCTATCGTAGCTATCGAGAGGTGATGCAACTCAACCCCCTCTCGCTCGTCTCGGAGATAGTGCCACATGTCCAATTTGTTGGAATAGCTGGAGACTCTCTCTCTCTCTCTCTCTCTCTATAGGTATATATATATATATAAAGTGGGCTGTAGCCATGAGTTGAACTGTGTGATGGCAATTCGGTCTAGCTTTCCGGGGCTCCAGACTCCATCCAACTTAACCTCACGCATCACATCATGACAGCCAGCCAGAGAGTATCGTCTTGCAGAACGGCAAGTTCTTCCGCTCGAATAAAGCGCCGCCGGGTCAACGGTCGGAAGCCAACTTCGCGGAATCCTTGGTTGTGAAGGATGGCATCATCACATACGTCGGAGAGGCTTCCGCGGAGGAGGTGAAGGCGGCCATCGATGCGGGGGCTCGGGTCCGCGATGTTGGTGGTCGCACCATATTACCCGGTCTTGTCGACGGACATATCCACCTGACCCAGCTGGGACAGACTCTGCAGAAGCTGAAACTCGACGACTGCAAGAGCCTCGCGGACATCCGGAGGACGATAAAGGAACACGCCGTCGCCAACCCCGATCAGAAGCGCATATTCTGCAGCGGCTGGATGCACTTCATGACCCCCGAGGGCCCCCTGGCCTCGCTGATTGACGACCTGGACCCGCGCCCCGTCCTGATCACGGCGAAGGACCTGCACTCGACGTGGGCGAACTCAGCCGCCTTGGAGGAGCTCGGCCTGGACGACGAGCCCGACCCCCCCCGGCGGCGAAATCGTGCGCGACCCGAAGACCGGGCGCCCCTCCGGGCTGCTCTCCGAGGCGGCCAGCATGAAGTTCGTCCCCCAGTACATGGCGAGGTTGTCGACCCCGGAGGACCGCATCTCGGCCATCAAGACCGCCATCGACGACTACAGCAGCGCGGGCTTCACGGGCCTCGTCGACATGGCGATGGAGGAGGACGGCTGGAGCGCGCTGCAGGAGTACAGACGGCAGGAGAAGGCGGCGGGCCGGCGGGTCCCCGTGCGCCTCGCCGCCTACTGGCTCATCCTGCCGCGGGACGACGGCGCCGAGAACGTCAAGCAGGTCGAGCGGGCCGCCGAGCTCGCGCGGGCGTCCAGCCTCGAGACGGACCCCGACTGCCGGCTCGTCGGCGTCAAGCTCGTCTGCGACGGCATCGTCGACGGGTGCACGGCGATCCTGAGGGAGCCGTGCAGCCACGACGGCGACAACTGCGACCCGGCCTGGTCGCCGGAGCGGATGGGCGCCGTGGTCGAGGCGGCGACGCGGCTCGGCCTCCAGGTCGCGCTGCACGCCATCGACGTGCTCGAGAGGCACGTCGGGCCGGAGCGCCGCCCGCGCATCGAGCACCTCGAGGTCACCGCGGCCGAGGACGCGCGGCGGCTCGGCCGCCTCGGCATCACGGCGTCCGTCCAGCCCGTGCACGCCGACCCGGCCATCCTCCGCGCGTGGCCGCGGCTCATCGGCGAGCGCCGGTGCGGCCGCGCCTTCGCCTACAGCGAGTTCGCGGACGGCGGCGCGCCGGTGGCCATCGGTTCCGACGCGCCGACGGCGCCGCACCACATCGTGAGCAACCTCTACGTCGCGACTACGCGGCGGTCGGCGCGGGAGCCGGCGCTCGACGCCGTCGTTAACCCGCAGTTCGCGCTGTCGCTGTGCGACGTCCTGGCCGGCGCCACCGAGGGCGCGGCGAGGAGCTGCTTCCTGGAGGGCCGTGTGGGGTCTCTGGAGGTCGGGAAGAGGGCGGACCTGGCCGTGCTGGACATGGAGTGGGATCCCGAGAGAGCGCTCCAGACGAAGGTCCTGGAGACGTGGTTCGATGGGAAACAGGTCTTCCCTTTCGGGGAGTGACTGGGCAGAGAGAACACCGAGCATCGAGATAATGGCCTGTTTTGTTACTGAACGGGAATCCTGACACAAACAATCCACCGATTATGGCTATCTAAGCGTGCTCTACATGAGATTGTAGCAACAATGTGCGCTGTAGAAGCCAAACATGCCATCTTCGCCCGTTTAGATCCTACGTCTTTCTGGAACACCACTACTTTGCGCCCACACCATTCAAGCAAGCCCCAGTTGAAGGAGAACGGCGGCAATCGTACCCAATACCACGATCGCGGGCTGGTGCTGCGAAATGCCGGACGCGGCGTTCTTGGGCCGGTTCCCCGGGCTTCTGGCCGCCGCCGGCATGCTCTTGTTGTAGGCCTCGTACGTCCTACGAATGTCGCGCTGGAGCTGCACGATGGAATCCTTGCCGCGGTAGGAGCTCCAGTTGTGGTCCAGCAAACCTAACAATCAAAGTCAGATATCCCGTTATTCTCTCGTCATCTGAAGGGGGGGGACGTGATGATGGTGATGGTGACGGTGATGATGCTGGGGTGGCTTACCCCAAGGCTCGTCCTTGTCCTGCACGCCCTCGCGGGTGTAGTAGCTCCCGCCGAGAACCCAGACCATCCAGCCGATCTGCTTCTCGACCATGAAGTCCATGAGGCACCGGCGGAACTTGTCCTTGTACTTGGCGCTCGCGTCCGTCTGCTCGTGGCCCCACTCGGACATGACGAGCGGGGCGCGGTTCGAGCCGGCGTCGGCGATGGTCATGGCGTTGGAGCCGAAGGCGGTGAGGATGTCGCCGTAGCTGGCGCAGGCGTCGTCGACGAGGCCCTGGTCGTACTGGTGCTGCTCGAAGACGAACTTGTCGCGGAAGGGCAGCTCGGCGAGCGAGAAGTTGAAGCCGGGCTCGCTGCCGAAGCGGCCCTGGACGGGCGCCGAGATGTCAAAGTCGAAGATGCGGCCGCCGAAGAAGATGAGCACGTCCGGGTTCGCGCCGTGGATGGCGTTGGCGCCCTGCACCATGCGCGTCTTCCACGTCGTCCACGTCGTGTTCTCCAGGCTGGGCGCCGGCGGCGCCGAGAAGGGGTCGTGCAGCTCGTTGCGCAGGCCCATACTGGAGAAGGATGGCCATTTGGCGGCTTTGCCCTGTGGTATGGATGTCAGCATCGGTGCGGATAGAGGGAAAGGGGAGGGGGGGGGAAAGGGGGGATGGGGGAGGATACGAACGTGTTCCGCCATGAAGGCCAGACTCCGGACCCAGTTGGACGTGTTAAAGTACGTGTCGCCGAACCATCCGTTGCCGTCGTAGGGGTTGCAGCACCACCCCGCCTTGGACACGTGGTTGTCGAGGTGGAGGTAGATGTTCTGGCGGCCGAGCTCGGCGGCGACGGCGTCCCAGACCTCGAGCCTCTTGGTGCCTTCGCTGAAGCCGGGGTTGTTCTTGAGGATCTGCCTCATGACGGCGGTGCCGTTCTCCGGGCCGAGGGCGCGCTTCAGGGTCGCTTCGAGGCTGGCGTCGCCGCCCCCCTCGACGATGTCGTCCACCATCTCGCTGGCAAAGGTCATGCGGACCGAGTTGAAGCCGGTCTCGGCGATCTTCTTGACGATGGCCTCGACGGACTGGTACTGCAGGCCCTCGGGGATCATGGCGCGTTCGTGGCCGGCCCAGTTGACGCCGACCATGACGACGGCCGCGTTCTTGGAGTCTACGATGTACTGGTCCCGAGTGGACAGCGGGAGGGGCTGGAGATCCCGGCGCTGGAGCGACTCGGCGGACGCGGCGGGGAGGGCGAGCGCGGCGAGCGCGGCCAGCAGCGCCGAAGGCCCTGACGGCGGGCGCATTGTGAGTAACTAAGACGGGTAAGGTCTGTCGACGAAGACCCTACAGAGAATCCAACGATGCAGGGCCCAGGATGGAATGCAGGTTGGCTCGTTGCTTGGTGTCGGAGGGGTTAAATGTGAGACAGCAATGTAGGTAGGTATCCGGCAGGGTGGCAGCACACGTCCGGGGGGCGACGACTAACACGGAAAAGAAGACAAACCTTGTATAAATTAAAGATGGGCTTAATGTTGTTCTGGCGAACCCCTTCCGCTTTGGCCGCGTCTGTCCGGGAACTCCTCGCTCGGAGACGGCCGAGAACCTTGCCGCACATGCAGCCGAGAAGCATCGTCTGATGGGTTGGCGTTTCGTCGACGATGGCACCGGAGCCGTATCAGCGCGTGGCGGACCGTGCCAAGAGGCCCTTGGCCAGAGGTATGCAGGTATGATGTGATTCAAGCCCAGCTTCGACTCGAAGTTCTTGCAACAATACGTGTTGGCCCAGCAAGGTTTGGACAGTTCATCATCAAGGTCACCCTTTGTCGTCATCTGCCTTGTAGATGATTTGTATACGGAGGAGTGGGCCGTAAATGAGTACACCAAAGGTTGATTTGGGCCCCTGTAAGCTGCAAAGGTTGACAAGCCCTGCCACGACGTTACAAAGCGGTAAGTCTGGGGGGGGGGGGAGGGGGATACGAGAACATGTAGTGTTTCGATTCGTGACGATTCGCTAAGCCTTTCCGTTCGGGCTCATCGTCAGCAGGGAAAAGACATCAACATACATAACCGGCTTCACGGGACGCAGGCCAAACGCGGCGGATGGACGAGTAAATGTGATATGTTCATCGTGAAAAATAGATACAGGGAAACAAGTGCACGCGCTCAACACGAGAGACGCAAGGCAGAACCCGTCGGGCCGACAGTGCCAGACGCGGCCCCTCTACTTCATGTTCAAGAGCAGGTGGCGAACGCCGGCGTAGGTCTCCTCGCTCGTGGGGACGATCTGGCTGGCCGGCAGGACGAAGCCGTAGTTGCCGGTGTCGCGGAGCTCCTGGGTGAAGACGTAGTCGGCCTTGACGACGTCCTGGACGTAGTCGACGCTGCTGCCGGTGGCCTTGTAGATGGTGGAGCAGATGGGGCCGTACTGGTACGAGGTGCCGTGGACGGCCTTGATGGCGGCGACGGCGCCCTTGGCGAGCGTCTGCAGCTCGGCGTTGTTGGCGGTGACGGCGGAGCACGAGTAGCCGTAGGGGGTCATGAAGAGCTGCGAGTAGGAGTGGAAGTCTATGAACAGCTTGAGGCCCTGCGCCTTCTTGGTGCCGGACAGCCAGGCCGAGAGGGCGGCGGTCTCGGGGGCGTCGCCCTGGGTGACGCCCTTGAAGTCCTCGGCGCACGGGTTGGTGGAGGCGCCGCCGGTGACGGACCACTGGAAGGGCCAGTTGCGGTTGATGTCGTGGCCGATGCAGCTGCTGCCGGAGGTGGTTTGGCGGTTCTTGCGCCACAGGCGGTCGGTGGTCTGGGTGTAGATGAAGCCTAGATGATGTTCGGATGAGCAAAGTCGGTTTCTTTTTCCCCCCGTCATGCGTTGGTTCCCCAACAAGGGGAGGGGAGGAAGGGGGGACTTACCGTCGGGGTTGACGACGGGGAAGATGTAAAAGTCGTACTTGTCGACGAAGCTCTTGATCTCCGTGTCGGAGGAGTACTTGCTCAGGAGGTTCCAGGCGATGTACTCGTTGGCCATGGTGCTGATCCACTCGCGGGCGTGGACGGTGCTGTGGAGGACGACGGCGGGCTTGATGCCCTTGGAGGTGCCGTGGATGTGGATGCCGGTGATGGCGTTGCCCTGCAGCGACTTGCCCGAGGTGACGATGGCGGCGTTGCTGGGGTAGGACGCGACGAGGTCGTTGAGGAACTTGAGGTGGTCGGCGTAGGCGTGGTACGAGTTGAACCAGGTGGCGTTGGCTGAGCCGACTGCGCGCAAAGGACCGTCAGTAACCCGTCATTGCCTATGCTTTCAAAGGCACACACGTACCGGCATAGGTCGAGAACGTCGACTCGTCGGCGATGGAGGCGCCGAGGTCCTCGTGCATGGTGGTGACGTTCATGCCGGCGACGGAGGCCTCGAAGGCGCCCACGTCGGCGGCGGGGACGACGATGTCGGCGAAGGCGCCGGCCCTCGGGGCGCCCTTCCAGGTGCTCAGCTGGAGCTTGCTGACGACGTCGTTGACCCTGTCGACTTCGTCTCCGACCGACACGCGGAAGACCTTTGTGCCGTCGTAGCTCACGGGCTCGGGGCTCTCCGCCGCGATAGAGGCGGCGGAAGCGGCAGCCACGAGGGTGGACAGGGCGGCGAGGGACTTCATCGTGGGCGTGAGGGGAGGATCCTTGAGGAGTGCTCAACGAGGGTGGAGAGGAGCGGTCGCCATCGTCGTCCGGGCAGGCGATGCCGTTATATGTATAACGACGTTTCGCGAGTGAGTAAGGGGATCAAGGTAGACCAGATGAGAGGGGTATTGAGTAGAGTGTGAGGGTTCTTTGGCGGACGCAAAGAAACAAATGGATGACGAGGGGTCGAGCCGCCGGGTGTCATCTGGGCCGACTTCTCTAACAACCTTCCCGTTTGGTCCTTGCGGCCCGCGACCATGTGCAATATCTTGTTTGCCAACCGCCCTCTCCATAGTCCGGCATATGTCTCTCTCTCTCTCTCTCTCTCCCTCTCTCTCTGTGTGTGTGTGTCCCTAGGCTGAACTGATGGACAGGAGACCTGCCCGATCAGAACAAGAGGCGGTGCGGGTTGGCAGCACAAAAGTTCCGCATACATGCAATCCACAAGCTATGCGACCCCAGCCCTCAGCCCGCATCTCGCTCGACGGTTCTCAGTGAGGAAGGTAAACAACCAAGACCTTTGGGAAACCAACCAAACCCCCTAGTGATCGTCCCGCGGCTCCTGCGTTGAAATGGCGCTCCGGTCCCTGTCTTAGGGGTCCCTCAAGGGGAGTGAAAGTTTACTAAAGCCGAGGGGAAAATGCGTGTGCGTTGGCCAGGGACCTATCGACCCCATCAGACGAGCACGTAACCAGAGAGACACTCCCGGGCTTCTTTTGACAGGCTCACCGCTGACGAGACCGGGGGGGTTGGGGCCATATGGGACAATCAGACCCAAACAGATCAATGGACCTTTTGTGTCTCGGCCGTCACGCCTAGATTGAGCAAGTCGCCAAAGTCGAGATAGATTAAGTGGTAGGTGCAGAAGGGACAATGTCACCCTCGACTCCATGCACCCCCCCTCGGACTCCAGCTGTATCCCACCCCAGCGGGGGAGTCTTGGACAGATCCAGGAGGTCGAGTGCCGAAATGCGCGCAGCCGACCTGCCGGAACCGGGGTAGCGCAGCGGTTAAAGGACCCCAGGCTGGCGATCGCGGACTGGGCTTGGAAAGGAGGAAGAATGGGTAGAGGGTTAGCCAGGCCCATATGCATGAGTTGTCTCCTGTACAAAGAATACCGAGAGCTTGATTGGGACAATGCTTTGTTTATGCCATATGCCAGATGCAGCGAGTCTCAAGAGCCAAGATTGGGGGCTCAGCTCCAACGTCGAGAACGAGCGAGGGGCTACAGGCGGTCAATGCTAGGATAGGGAATTTATTGGCGGCACGGTTGGTTTAACTCTAAAACGTTTATTTGGCTGCCGCACCGAGTGGGATGCCTCCCTGATTCACACTCGGCTCCCATACGTAGTACATACAACACAGGTACGGAGGAAAGCCTTGTCAGTTCGCTTCCACACAGGCCGGGGGGTCCTACTTTGGACACGGCATTATCAAAAGCGAATTGGCCATGGGGCGCTAATGAGCCATGGATCAAGGCTTGTAGGCTGTAGCCATGTATGGTGGCCGTCCAGTCACCAGCACGTCTTCCATGCAGGCCTCGACGGGCTTCTGTTTCGGGCTTGGCGCAGAACGCACCTCGCGGCCTACGCCAGCGGCGAATACGACTCGTGACAGAGCCCGTAATGATTGCGAAGAAAGGCCACGGATAAGCGGTACAGCAGCCAGGGAACGCTTGACTCGGTGGGCGCTCCGTCAGACTCCGTTGTGTTGGAAACCTACTCCGTAGACAATCGGCGAATGCCAAGGTGGATGATCTCCACAGGCTGCAAGAGGCACTAAACCAAATCACCCAGCTGTTTGTACAAGTCCCAGTTTGCTTGCCAATGTCGTATGGCAGTTGAGCTACTACTCAGTAGGCTGGACCGCGGCATGTTCATCTCTGTTCACTGCCAAAAGAAAGCGCTTACTGTCCTATCTGTAATCATCCGATAGTAGAAGAAAAGCATTACTGTCCGGGCACCTTTCTTCCGGGTTTGGATCGCCCCGAACCATTGTTGCGCTGATAGTCTCTCTCTCTCCCTCGGTCGACAGCCGCCATTTGTGTGGTGTCTGGGCACGACCTGGCTTTTGTTCTTACGCCGCAAAACTCTCCGTCACAGGACAGAGCCCGATTATCTTCTCTATCCTGACTAAACAAAAAGCCAAATCGCTGTTGATTAATCCTATCCCTGCCGCAGGCGCTGGATGGTCACGTCAAACTCCTCGGGGTCCCGTCCGATGATCTCCCGCAGCGTGTCCGTCACGACGGCCGTCTCGCCGGCCTCGATGGCGCGCCACGCCGTCGCCCACGTCCGCGCCTTGTCCGGCGACCCGAACCGCGCGAGCACCTGCGGCAGCCTGGCGTACTCGTCGACGTCCACCTTGACGATCCGCAGGCCCGGCCGCCCGGCCGCCCGCCCCAGCGCCGCGACCGTCTCGGCGAGCGACCACGCCCGCGGGCCCGTCAGGAGCACCTTGGCGTTGACGTGCGGGAAGTGGTCCGGGTCCCACGAGTACTGCGCGATCAGCTTGGCCGTCGCCTCGCCGAGCTCGCCGCGCTTGACCCAGGCGACGCCCGGCCCGGAGCCGTCGTGGGGTATGAGGACCTCGCCGGCCGGCGCGTTGACGTCGGAGAAGGCCGTGTAGATCGGGTACGACTCCGAGTAGAGGCCCTCGCGCACCGCCGTGTACGTGAAGCCCGGGTCCGACGCCGCCGCCTCGGCGAGGTGGCGCTCCGAGTCGAGGTGCGCCTGCATCACCTCGGCCAGCGACGAGTCCCCGAGGTCGCCGCCGAACGCCAGCGAGCTGTAGAAGATGTGCTTCACGCCCGCCCGGCGCGCGGCGTTGATCGCTGGCAGTTGTACCTGGGACCCGGTGGTCAGTCAGCTTACTCGGACCCCGGGGGGATAGAGTCGAGCGTGGAGGTCATGCCGTGGAAGTCTGTTACCTTTCTCCGGTAGTCGTGCACGTGGCTCGGGTAAGAGATGAGGAAGAGCACCTCGATCCCCGAGAAGACGGCCTCGAGGTCCGCGGGACTCGACTCGTACGAGGCCTTGCGCGCCCGCACGCCGTTCTTGATGTGTTCCTGCGGCACCTTCTCCGGATGCCGGTTGATCAGGATGATGTGGTCGGCGGGCAGGAGCTTCAAGAGGTAGTCGTAAGTGCTGCCGCCCAGGCCGCCGGAGCCCGGGAAGATGCCGATTGACTTCATGATGTATTGCGTTGCGTTGCGTTGCGTGGCGTTGCGTTGAGTTGAGTTTGGGGCTTGGCCGTTGTTTTCAGATGAACGATGGACGGGAAAACGATAAGATGTGGCAATCCTGTCAGCTGAATCCCGAGATACACCTCGTCAGTCTGCAGAGATGGGCCCAGGTCGCGTGGGAAGAGAGAGGGTGATGAGGTGAGATCGTGACATGTCATGTCTGACGCGCATGATCACATCACGACCTGGAACTTGCTTGGCAGGGGACGCTCGCCCACATTGACACCTACATTACGTCACCCGTATCTCTTCAGGGTCCTTCTTGTCAAGCATCTTCCCTCCGCCATCTTCCCTTACACGGTGGCGTCTGGGCCGAGCAGCACCGCAACATCTGATATCCAGCCACCTTCAGCCTTGCCTTCGTCCCCGTTCTTCTATATCTGTAGACTTCTTACTAGTAAACTAAGTTTAGAAAACAGGGTCGATTCTGGACCAGATCCCTACTTATCGCCGCCTCATCTCCCGGCCCCCGCACCGCCGCCGACGTGTCGGCCCGTCAGCACTCGCTGTGGAGAAGCCATGCGGAGCCGTACTGCCACACTTGTGAATAAGTTTTTCTTTTCGTCAGTCGGAATGCAGCGGAAACCCGGCTTATCTGATTAGATCTTACGGGGCTGGTCGAGTCTTGGTAGCTGAGCATCCAACTCCCTCACTGTGAGCTGGCCCGTCTGCAATGGCCCTCAAGCTTTCAGCTCCACAACTGGAAGAGGCTGCCAGGTTGCAATGCTCTCACTCGAAAGTTCAGCGGATGTTTCTCTTCAAGTATGATAATCTTGATGTTTGCCCTAAACCATGTTTGATGTATTTGGGTCAGAAACACTAAATGCATGCCAGTTTGTAAGACAAAGGCGATTGTAGTTGATCATTGTTTTATTATCGCAACTGGGTACAGTTGGTCCCGGCGCCGATTGCAACAGCTTGCTGGGAACAGCTAGCATGACTTTTGCCCATTGATGGAAAAGGCTTTGGCTACTTCTTCACCATCATTCATAGCATCTCCTCTTTCTGGCCATCTACTAAGTTGCCTCTGGAGGCAATTCTGCAAGACATTCTGCGAGCCTTTGCTGTGAAAGAAGTCGGTCCGGGTCCCCCTCGTCAAGTGTTTCTGCCTCAACCTCCACTACGTGCTTAAGTAGCTTAACAGCCTCCTGGACACGCCCCTCTGAGTGGTATACTACTGCGAGTGAGTGCTGTGAGGTAAGTCGACTTGGATGCCCCTCGTCAAGTGTTTCTGCCTCAACCTCCACTACGCGCTCCAGTAGCTTAATAGCCTCCTGAATACGCCCCTCTGAGTGGTATGCTACTGCGAGTTGGTGTTGTGAGGCAAGTTGATCTGGATGCCCCTCGTCAAGTGTTTCTGCCTCAACCTCCACTACGTGCTCCAGTAGCTTAATAGCCTCCTGAATACGCCCCTCTGAGTGGTATACTACTGCAAGTTGGTGTTGTGAGGCAAGTTGACCTGGATGCCCCTCGTCAAGTGTTTCTGCCTTAATTTCCACTACGCGCTCCATTAGCTTAACAGCCTCCTGAATACGCCCCTCTGAGCGGTATACCGCTGCGAGCTCTTGCTGTGAGGCAAGTCGACTTGGATGTCCCTCGTCAAGTGTTTCTGCCTCAGCCTTCACTACGCGCTCAAGTAGCTCAATAGCCTCCTGGACACGCCCTTCTGAGCGGTATACCATTGCAAGTGCGTGCTGGGAGGCAAGTCGATTTGGATGCTCCTCATCAAATATTTCTGCCTCAACCTCCACTACGCGCTCAAGTAGCTGGATAGCCTCTTGGATACGCCCGTCGAAGTAGTATGTCTTTGCAAGTATGTACTGAGTCACTAGCAGATCTGGATGCCCTTCGTCAAGCGTTGCTACAACTTTCATTATATGTTCTAGTAGCTCCATAGCTTCCTTGGTTTTTCTATCATCTTGATATGCATTTGCGAGATGGTGCTGAGATGCAAGTCGATCTGGATGTTCTTCTTCAAGCGTTGCTTGAATATCCACTGAGTGTTCTAGTAGCTTAATGGCTTCCTTGACTCGTCCATCGCGCAATAGGCACTGACCAACTTTGACATACAAAGCGGCCTGGATCTCTAGATCATTGATTTGTGTTTTTGTACTCCAGAGCCTGAGGGCGTGTGGCATATACGCTCGCCAGACGGTACGGTTCTCATGGTCATTTGTTGGGAAAATCTCGCAAAGATGCTTTACAGCAGCCCTTGTGATTTGTTCCTCAATTGGCTGTTGTTTTGCCCAGAAACGTGCCGCTAGGTGCACCAGACTGTGCATATCGAAGCTTTGTGCGTCCTCTTGGGCAACCAGAAACGCATAGGAACACAGAGTACCGATAGCGTACTCCATGTCATCTTCAGAACCAGAACAGTACAAGATCGAGCGTGGTATGGACTTTGGCTCGATGAGTGAAATAAAGAATAGCAACTCCGTAGCATAGCTGTCCGTTTGCTTGATTTGGTCAAACGACACCAACCACGTAGTTGCGATGGCGTTTCGTGATCTGGGATACCGAGTCCTGTCGTCGAATTCTCGGCTCAATGTACTCATCCGGGTTTGCTCTGTACCCTGCACAAGTTGAAGGTACTTGGCAATAGATACATGGCGATTCCGATTCAGATACGCCGAGGCTTGCGTAATTGCCAAGGGAAGATGTGTGAGGAAGTCCAAGAGCTTCAGCGTCGAGTCGGAATCCCGGAGGAGACCCTGTCGCTGCTGGTGGAGCGATCTCCCAAATAGCTTCATGGCGTCATCTCGATTCATCGCATCGAGGTCCACCACAGCGTCGTCTGCAACCGACATCGCCAGGTCTCTCAATCGTGTCGTAAATAGCGTGATGCCATTCTCGCTCTGTGGAAGATAGCTGTCGAGGCCATCGTCATCGTCTGATGATCCGTGCAAGATCTCGTTGTCGTCCGCGTTGTCGACAATCAGGAACCAATAACCCGCTCTCTTTGAGCTTAGAAACTGTTTGACGGATGACTTGATATCATCACCATCCTCTTTTTTTGGAGAAATGTCAAGCTCGTTGGCTATGTCGGCATATGCTTGCTCAAAGCTTGCGAGGCTCACAGCCGGCACCCAGAAGACGGAGTACTCGGGCTTATTCTCCTTGACCCAGTAGGCGATATCCAAGGCGATCTGCGTCTTGCCTACGCCGCCTAATCCTACCAGAGCAACTGTTGGGTTCATCTCGTCAAACAGCATTCGCTTGAGTTCATATGTCTCAGTCCGTTCGACGAAGCGTTTGTTTTTCGCAAGCGGGATGACATAGTGCGAGAGATCTGTCGGTGGTTAGTATCTTCTTTGACTGAGTGGTACAGTGATAGGCAATTCGACACTGACCATTAGGTTTTTGGCTGGGTTTTGGCATCGAGACCAAATTTCTTTGGGGTATCACTTGAAAAATCTCGAATTAGCTGAGTCACGGCACCAGGTCTATGTATGTATTGGCTTACAATTTGCGTCGTCCGTCTGGGGGGTTTCCCTAGTAGGGTAGCGTTCGAGGAGCGTCCTCGTCGTTGCCGCTGCTATTGCAGCCGCAAAGTCTTGCCAATTCTTGTTCTTGTGACTGTCGGCGTAGTCACATACTCCCTTGACTACGATGCATGGAATCTCGTCCCAGACGCCTGCTCCCTCCATCTCGAAGGCGATGAGGCCGTGGGCTTTGGCAACGTTGTCTCGGTGTTCGCCAGATTTCATTACTGTATCACCTGAGCCGACACGTCCGATATGAATCCGGGTTTCTGGTGCGGTGATGCTTTTTCCAGCTTCTGCTTGACTTCCTCTCGTGGTTGCGAGGCGTCTCCTCGAGACTCGATGCTTCGCTTCGCACTGTAGCTCCTCGCATGACGCACTAATCGCTTCATCACAGACGAATAAATTACTGCAGCCGCATTGTGGCTGAGCACGATGTCTGTGAGAATAAGTCGGCTCGAAAAGCACATCTTCTGCAGTTGAGGGCCGCGAGTAAGAGGTTCGGTATCCTGTGTTGGCGGCCTCCCGTTGGACGTGTGCCAAATTCTGTCTGACACGTTGTTGCAGCTCGTTCAAAGCGGACTGGGTCTCCAAAACAATAAGCAGAGTGCGGATGTCTTTGTTCGGCCGACCAAGGTTGTCTTCGACGGTGTCTTTCCGATCAAATTTGCCAGGGTACTGACGACCAATGTCGTATTGCACAATGCTCTTGCTGATGACCACATCACCAAGCAACATCTCGTTGGCAGTCCCCGGACTAGGCACTCCGCCACAAATACCCGTCAAGAAGGCCAGCTCGAGTCCAGGGTAGATGTATTTGAGACGAGCGGTTTCAGTCGCCGCGCCGACCTTCCCCATGTTGAGGAGGAGGACAATAACAACAATGTGGTTTCCAACCCAGCCTATCGTATGATTCTGCGCATGTCCTCTTGTACGCATATCGGCGTTTTCATCCGTTTTCCATTTCTCGTCGAGTATCAAGATGGCGGCGTCGTATTCGCGGGGCAGCGCGCATATAACGGCGATGCGGACGTCTTCGAGACGGTCAGGACCGCTGGGTCGGACTTTGCTGGTCATCGTAGGTTGTCAAAGGTCGAACAGTGCATTTCTTCATGAAATGGCGTCTGAGCACGCTGTCGTCCACGACTTGTCGCGCGGTGCGAACTGGATAGAGAAGATCATGAATGCTCCATGCTGACGGAAATGAGGGGTCTTAACCGCCAGCCTGACGGGGCTACGCAGCGCGTTGTTGGCGAATCATGGCACGACAAATTTGCAATTGCCAAGCTTGACGGACGGTAACTGAGGTGCAGGCTCGGCCTAAGTCGGCCTTGATGTGGACCATACTCATGCTTACGGCTGTCATTTCTCAAGTCTGTATTCTCCGACGGAATCAGAGATAGGCTGTTGCTGTCAAAGTGCGGCAATTGGCAATGGGCAGGCAATTGGCTTCATGGGCCAAAGTGGGCGGCGATGCTGTTAATATTAATTAGGCAGATTTCCCTACTTCAAAGTAGTAATTTAGATAACAAATACATCTAGTTAGTCAAATAGCTATAAATTTCAGGCTATAACTACAGTGAATAGTCAAGAAACTATATTAGCCTACTACTGTTTTAGAATAGGCTACTTATAATAGGTGTGATAAAGGAGGGGACTTAAGTAAAGCTAAATAAATAGAGAGACTATAATTATCTTTCATTTATTATTACCTTACTGCGACATAACATGTAGTCTTTTATAAGAGACTCTTTAATTAGTAGACAGGATAGACCACTTGCGCGCAGGTGATGGTAACTGTTAGACAAGAGTGCTAGGTTTTGGTTGTAGTAATTTTAAACCTAACTATAGACAGCCTACAGCTAACCTAGCAGCCTGTTAATCAGTGCTCCTAGTAGATCTTTTATTACTATACTCTGTATACTACCTAGTTATTAGTCTATCTTTATCTTAAATTATCATTAAGAAGTTGTGTCCTTATCCAAGATGAATTAAGGGCCATCTACATACTGTATATTAGTACTTAAGATATTAGTGTCTAGTCCTGTCTTAGCCTGCCTCTTCTACTTACCTAGGCAGGCCGGAGGGGACCTATGTATTATACATGCACGCGTACCTATGTGCCTATAGAGCACATCCTACTTCTTTACAACTAATAGACGAAATACGTGGTTAGCCAAGGCTGCCGCGTCCACATGGTCCTATGCTTCGCCCTTACTGAGGCTTGGCTTGCAATCTTATATGATACGGCACGGCACAGAGAGCCACGCGTATGTGTTACCCTTTAGGCTTATTGCTCCCCCAAGCCGCGAAATCTGGCCAAGGTGTAGGGCTCCCCAGTAAGAAGCCTCCCGAAGTGCACCAGGATGGCTACCCTGCCAGAGACAGAAGCGAGAACTACTCAGGACTCTGCTCTTTCGCGTGTAATTTGGGATACTATCCTTCAGAGTACTGCTTTCGACGAAGGAGCGGCTTACCATGCCCACCACCTCCGAATTCCACCCTCCAGCATGTCTAAGAGGCACCGGTCACGGACGGACGCCTTGACGGCCTCTGTTCCTATTCATGCAACTTCGGCTTCTGTCCCCTCCACGCCTGCCGATGCCTCGAAACGGGCCCTTTGATCAAACCACCCGGTCAAAACCCCGGCACCACTGGCAAGGCCCGTGGAGACCTCAATGACCACAAAATGTGCGACTTTGCTTGCTCCCGCGACTGGTGCCCAAGGACGTTTGTGAGTTTGCCAACAAGGACGACGATCCGGCGGACCCTGGAGAAGTTTGCGATCCGAAGGAGAGTTCGTTCAGTCATGATGCTCCCACCCGTATGGGAGAGTACATGCGATGGTACTTGATGGATCCTGCACATACAGCAACGACAAACAGACAATACATTACCATTGTCAACCTCACCCCACACGAATTCAAACTCACCTGCTCCCATTCTAATCAAATGGACCATTGGGACTGGGATTCTGTCCCCCCCGGAAAGTCTTGACAGAATCTTGCACATTACACTCAGAAAATTACGGCTAATTCCATTGGCTCCAAGGGAGAGGCCCATTACGATATTGGCAATACTGGGAAAAAGTTTGTTGCGCGCGTCACCAATAACATCCCGAACACTTACACCATGCGCATCAGCTTTGACCTGACTGGGATGGAAAAGGGCCAGCGGGAGTATAAGGCGCCAGAACAGGAAGTCCCCGTTACTCTCGTCATTACAGGTAGTGACACATATGGACTGAGTATATAAGCGAACCGAGGGATCTTGACATTCCGAAGCGAGCCTCGATGCGGGCCCCCATTCCAGGGAGTATATTCATGCATTTGTGTATATGATTCTCGTCCATGTACCAAAATGCTCGCCCGACTAACTGGATATCCCCTATACTGCAACAGTAACCATAACGCTTTGATTTGCAGACGCAATTTCCTGCCTTTAGAATGCGCTTGGAATAATCCCGCGGAAAGATACGCTGTCATGTCTGGCCAGTAAGCTTTGCTACCTCTGTACCTCGAAATGGCTTCCTTGGATGTGACTTGCCTTGGCCGAGTAGGCTTACTTTTCTAACTAGTTCCGACGTACCGACGCTGAACAATCTCATCATCGTCCTGGAGGTAGACGCGGAAGGGGCTGGCTCTTTGAAATACCGATTAATCTTGGGTAGAATGCTGGCTCCAACAGCGGCGCCTTGACCGTTCCATGTGGAGTACGGCGACGAGGGGCCGTTGGAATCGAAAGGTCGGAAGCTGGCTGGTTGGTTTCCCTAAATGAGAGACCGTTGGTTGTCACATCCGTATATGCAAACCTCTTGTCGCAATATGCAATGCCTCCCCACCCCCATGGTCCCCTCGCCAATCCAGTCTCTCTCGCTTTTGCTGTGCCGCCTTGGCGCGCGACTTTGAGAAAGCTGATGTACGGGATCGTGTTCATAAAAAGGGGCCCCGAGAACATTTCGCACTCCCAAATCCTCAGTCCGGACCCATACGGACCAATCTCTCATTTGCGATAATTATACTTTCACACACAAGTGATCATGTCTCACAACCCTCGGAACTCCGTCGCTGTCACTGCAACTACAATGACCACCGCGGCCGCGCTTTCAATCACAACGCCGTTCGTACCGCCGCCAGACTGCGAAACCCAGTGGGAAACCACTACGTTGAGAAAGATACCCTTCGTGTACTATGCCCCTGCGTCATCATGTTACCCGTCCGGATGGGGCAACTTGGAGCCTGGAAGTCGCCCCGGGTTCAGGCCGGGAGTTTGCCCCGAGGCATGGATCTACCGCAGGATGCAGCAAGATATAGTTTACTCTTTTTCAACAGCTTACTGCTGCCAAAGGTCCGTTGTGCTTCTGTTCCGAATCGGGGCGGCTGTAAGGCCGTACCTATTCTGTGAGCGAAACCGCTGACTGCCAACCTAGTGGCTTTGGGCTCGATTATTATTATCAGGACCACCCTATTTATTCCCTGGTCCCGAATCCTTGTGGAATGACGGACACCAGGGAAACCGTCAATCCTACCCAAACATTGCACCAGGCCTGGCTTATAACCTGGGAAAAAACCGACACGGCCACATTGACACCGCAACTGCCCACGCTTACCAGCTCAATGCGGGTACCAGAATGGACACCCGGCGAGGTGATCCCGGCTCACAAATATGACCAGCCCAAGGAGTCAGGCGTCCAGTGGTTTAGTGAGGAGTGGATACGTTTCTTTATGATCGGGCTACCTATCCTCTGCACTTCCTTTATTGCGCTCTGTGTATATTGTTGCTGTGTGAGGAGGTGTCTAAGGAAGAGGCGGGAGAGAAAAGCAGCCTCGGCCTTACCCGCAGCCACAGGCGCAGACGTAGGCGAAGCCTCCAATTAACTAACGGCGTATATAGTACCAGGAAGTTGTGTCTGTTTGCACTCTTATTGCCTACCTCGCAAGCCTAGCTATAGAGAGGTTCAATACCCGTTCTAGCCCAAATCCCCTCTTTCCGCTGAACATTTCCATTAGTGTTGCATCTCGCATCACCTGACATCCCCGACACCCGCATGCAAGCATGAACACCCTGCTGCTGTTGAGGGCGTTGAGCAGAGCCGTCGCGCATCCTCTCAGCCCGGATGAATTAAATGACCCCTTAGAGTGAACTGTCGTCCGCTCTATCGGAGCCAAATGTGTTTTCCGAACATCGGGACCTTGTGGAAGAGAGTCTTGAGGCCACCCTAGAAGTTTGAATGTTTATGCCTGAACTGACTTGGGAACGGTCCTATGTTGTTGTTGTTGTTGTATTTTACGCCGGCCACCCGCCCCAATCAAGTCATTCGCGTCTGAGAGATACTCGGAGCCTCCGGCAATCCTTGGCGCAAGTGTTGCCTCAGAGAGTTCTGACAGTAGTTCCGAGGCACCCCTATCCATGACGTTGCCCAGAAAAGGATGCCGGCGCGGAATGAGGAGTCTTCCAAGTTCCGCTTGAGGACGGAGGCCGATCACGATTTTGGGATAAAATGGGCAGAAGTCGTGATGGGCTATGTCGACAGCACGATGGGTCCATGTCCAGTGGGCCAATAACGCCCAGCTAAGCTTTTGTTAGCGCTGTCAATCATGCAGATCAGTGATCAGCAGCGGGCACAATGAGACTTGGTAGCTAGCAATCCCGTATCATCAAACCAAAATTACAAGTTGTTGTCAACTAGTTAGGTGGTCAAGTTGTTGTTGGAGATGACTGAGGTAAAGCATCAAACTAGACCATCTAACACTCATGCTCTTACAAACAGCGAATAGCTACGAAGCCTTTAATTACTAATATAAATGTAATAATATTATGCTGTAACTCTGTAGATGAAGATTAAGAGTCTCCAGATGCCATGGTATGTCGATTGCCACAGTGTGAAGACCAACAGGAGACAAGTAATGCTTATCTGCACTAATTCCTAAATCCGAAAGCGTTCTAGCAAAGCCAAACACGTCATTCCCCAGTGTGTTGTCTGTAGGTTGTCGCCAATTGTCACGCTGCCTTAAAACGTTCTTGAGGTTGGACTAGAATGAAGCACAGTATTAGTAAACATCCATTTCGCCACATGTGCGATGATCCGCATCGTCTACTAGAAAGAATGTCAAGTAGTTGATATCAGAACTTCCGTATTATGAGACGACGCCGGGTAGGAATACCCGTAAGAAGCGAGGTATGTGCCTGTCGTGAACCATATGGCGATCGCACCTAGTATTACTGTTACAGAGCTGTTATGTAATACTACGAAGCAGCAAAGAATGGTGACATATCCACACGGAGTTAAGCACAGGATTTAACCACGGAGTCCGGATTCTTGCCTGACAAGTCCGTCCGTCGAACAGTCAGAGCGTAAGGACTGGAACAAGCAGAGTCCGCCCACACATATTAAACTTTAAGGTGTTCGAAGTCCACTGACGTATAAATTCTGACGTGCTCAATCAATGTTGCGCATGTGGCGGCTGTCTTCATCACCGTAAAGCCTTCTTCACATATCACAGCACGTGCAGCTTCTAGTTCAACATGTCTAGCAAAAAGATCATCCTCATCACTGGTGAGTTGTTTATATAGCACCACCCCTTTGATAGACCTGCGTCTGCCCAGCCACAACATAAGTTTAAAAACGTACAACTGACATACTCTAGGTGCCAACCAAGGGATTGGGTTCGATACCAGCATAGCTCTTGCCTCTGCATCTCCGGAAAACCACGTTATTGTCGGTTCTCGGAGCCAAGAGCGGGGGATCAAGGCGGTAGAAGAAGTCCGCGCCCGCAACCCAGCCGGCACAGTGAGTCTGCTCCAACTGGACATCACTAGCGACGACTCCATCAAGGCTGCCGTTGAAAGCATTACCACCGAGTTTGGCGTGCTTGACGTGCTTGTCAACAATGCTGGTATTGCCATTAGGCAACCCAAGGACCGCCGGTCACAGCTGGTCGATACATTCAACACCAACGCTGCCAGCGCTCTCATCCTCACCGAAGCACTAGCTCCATTGCTCAAGAAGTCCAAGGATCCGCGCATTATTAATGTCTCGAGCGAGCTGGGGTCGATTTCTTACCGCGCAGACCCTGAGTCGCCGTATTACAAGACCCCCGCTGAGGCTTATCGCATCTCCAAAGCAGCCCTTAATATGGCCACGGTGCATATGGCGTATGACTTCAAGAGCTGGGGTGCCAAAGTGTGGGCGTACTGTCCTGGCTATGTCGTGACCAACCTGTCAGGAGAAAGCGATAGGCAAAACAGAATTGATAACGGTGCAGACAGCTCAGAGACGAGTGCGCAGGGTATACTTGAGATTGTGGAGGGGAAGCGAGATGGCGAGGTTGGTAAGTTCATTGCTCGGTTCGGAGGGCGGCACAGCTGGTAAATCGTGTTGGTGGTTTATTTACTCTTATGAAAATACTATTGGCTTGGCCGAGTGGTTGTTAACCAGGCAGTCAAGTTGTTGTTGGAGATAGATGAGAGGTAAAGCATGAAACCAGACCATCCAACAGCATACATGCTCCCACAACCAACAGATGAGTACGAAGTATTCAATCTCTGATACAAATGCAATGACATCATGCTGTAACTTGTAGATGAAGATCAAAAGCTTTCAAATGCGGGGAAGGCTTGTTGAAGCTGCGGATCAACGCTACATCCAAGACACATCTTTACCCGGCACTTCGGGATACCCCGGACTCCGCCGCTGTCAGACTCGTCACGATGTAAAAACGACGCCAGGGAAACCGACGGGCCGGGACCCTGAAACGGCTGGCGCAGCCAAGCTAACGAGATAAGGATCGGCCTGACACGGCGAGGTGCGCAGAGAGGCCCCCGGGGCCACGGAAGCCGCACTACCCAAGTGGCAACGCCTAGGCAAATTAGTCGTTATCGCGCGAGGAGTTGGCCCAGGTGTAATTAGCTTTAGCTAGGGAGAGATGGGATTGGATGTCCCAAAATAGCATTTCTTCGTAGTGGGAGAGAGCCATGATTCTTTAAAGGTGCTGCCCGCCCAGCTCGGGCGACGTCGAAAGCAATGTTCCAACACCTTGCGAGCGTCTTGCTCTTCCAGCTGGAGAATCAAGTCAACAGCTCATCACGAAAGACAACGTAGCCGAGGATGTCTCGCCTCTCGCTCTCGCCGCGATCCGGCGTGCAGTCGACGTCCGTGGTCGCGGCCGCCGCCATCATCGCCCTCACCATCGTCTACTTCTTCCGCTTCGACGGCCACATCACGCCCCTCACGTCGGCGACTTTTGGCTTCCGAGCCTCCGAGACGCCCGGTCCCAATCTCGAAGCAATCAACGCGACCGCCCAGTACTTCGTCGACTACCCCGTCGGCCCCCCTTACAAGAAAGTCTTTGGCGAGCTCGGCGAGCGGACAAAGGTGCTGAGGTCCTGGATCGAGGCGCTCGAGGAGAAGGATGGCGACGGCAAACTGCGGGTCGTGGGCGCCGAGAGGCGGTTCCTCGACGCCTCGATCGAACGGGTCGCCGCGTCTCTGTTTCCTTACCTGCAATCGCCGCCGAGGAACGCGCAGACTCGGACGCCGCTGGCCGACCTCAGGCGAAGCTTCCAAAGCCCCGGCACACCCGCGTGGCACCCGGCACGGCAGCCGCGCGTCGGCGATGGCGCGCACGGCGAGAAGACCGCAACGGAGTACACGAGCCTGAATGCGGGCATCGTCATCCCCGTGGGGCGCAGCACGTTGCGTTTGGCGTGCCATTTGGTGGCGTCCTTGACGCGCGTTCATCGGACGACGCTGCCGATCCAGATTGCGTACGCCGGCGACGAGGACCTCCCCATGGAGGACCGTAACACGATTATCAAGGCCGCCGCCGTGGGCGACAATGGTCATGTAGAGTTCTTGGACGTCTTGACAGTTTTCAACGACACCACGTTGCGGCTGATGGAAGACGGGTGGGCGATCAAACCGTTCGCCGCGCTGGGCAGCCGGTACGAGGAGGTCATCCTGCTGGACGCCGATGTCGTCCTTCTGCAGCCTCCGGAAAAGCTGCTGCAGCAACAGGCCTACCAGAGAAACGGGGCGCTGCTCTTCCACGACAGGCTTCTCTGGAAGGACCAGTTCCCGGAAAGGGACCTGTGGTACCACGAGACGTTCAAGCACCCGAGCGGGGAGATGCAGAAGTCTCTGATGTGGACTGAGAAGTACGCCGAGGAAGGGGACTCGGGCGTCGTCGTGCTCAACAAGGGCCGCCTGGACGTGCTGATGGGCCTGCTGCATATCTGCTGGCAAAACACCTACGAGGTCCGGAACGCGTGGACGTACAGGATCACCTACGGCGACAAGGAGACGTGGTGGATCGGGCTCGAGGCGACGGGGTCGGCGTACTCCTTCTCGAGGCACTACGGCGGCGTGGTCGGTTGGCAGAAGCCGGTCGAGAGCGAGGAGGCGGGCAGGATGCAGGTGTGCAGCTTGGCGATAGCGCACGTGGATGAGACGGACGGCCTGCTATGGTACAACGGCGGGCTGGAGATGAGCAAGACGGGCGACCCGGCAGACTTCGAGGTGCCGACGCACTGGATGATTGACCAGGAATGGGCCAAGGTAGATAAGAAGAAGGACATGAGCTGCATGGTCGGGGCGGGGGCGCAGGAGTTGTCGGGACACGAGAGGGGGGTCTTGGAGCGGAGCATCAAGGCTGCGAAGGACGTTGATGGCAGACTCGATTCGACGTAACTACATCAGGGAGTCCCTTTTTTGTTTTTGTCTTTTTTCTCTCCTCCCGTATTCTTGTTCCATTGTCCAAAGAACCAAGATGCCCATCATACTCCTTCATCCCACATACTAACGGGCGTACCCGTGAGTCCTGGGCAAGATCTTCTCCGTCTCCAGCTGCCCGAAGAAGTCTTGTAAAGACTGCCAGGTGTCTGCGTAGCCTGTCCAGCCCATCTCCCGCGCCTTGCTCATGCTAATGACCAGGTCAAAGTTGCGACCCAGGACGAAGCCGAGGTAAGACCAAGTGGCCTTGTCAAAGGCATCCCTCTCGAGCCCCTCGCGCAGGGCGAGCCGGTCCCAGGCCTTCTTGACGACCTCCTTCTGGCTCCACTTGACCAGGTCGATCCTCTCTTCCGGCCTGCTCGGCTCGACCTTGCGCACCAGGCCGGATTTCTCAGCAAGGAAGCCGACGGGAGGCTTCTCGATCAGCTCGGTGGAGTCGGCCAGCTCGGACTTGGCGGCGAACTGGTCGGGCTTGATCCTCAGCCCGAACCGGCGGGCCAGCTTCGGCCACATGTTCTGCCAGCTCTCGACGTCGCCGTTGACGACGTGGAAGGCCTCGTTGGCCGCCCTGGGCTCCCTCACGGCCCACTCGCAGAACTCGGCGTGCAGCCTCGCCGACGTGAAGCAGTCGAACTTTGTGTAGAGGGTCTCGGAGCCGGGGAACTCGAGGTCCCTCCCGAGCTCCTTGGTGATGGCGGCGTAGATGCCGAGCGTCGTGGCGAGGCTCATGTAGTTGTCCTTTGCGGAGCCGATGACGTCGTTCGGATACGTCACCGTCCACGAGACGTCGGGGTGTCTCTCGCAAAAGGCGCGGAGGATGGCCTGCTGCCGGTTGTAGAAGATGGGCGGGAGGGGCGGGTCCTCGCGGTGCCAGGGTTCCGAGTCCTCCATCGGGTTGCTGGGGACGCCGCGGTGCACGCCGTACTGCTTGGCGCCGGTGATGAGCAGGATGCGCTTGATCTTGTCCGCGGCGCCGGTCTTCTCGAGAGCCGCGAGGAAGTTTTGGAGCATGTCGCCTGTCAACTGTCAGAACGGCCCCCGGGGTGTTGTTGGTCAACGGGTTGTTCTCCAGCGAGGCATACCATTGGCATCCCAATTCTCCTTCTCCGAGTCTTTCTGCAGGTATGCGGCGAAGAAGACATACTCCGCCTCGACGCCTTCCAGGTCCTTGGCTATCTCATTGGGGGATCGAGTGAGGTCGACGAAGCCGTGCTTGACGTTGGCTGGGTACTGGTCCCTCTTGCTGCGCGATATGGCATATGTCGTCTTCCATTGTTCCGGGTTCTGAGCGAGCCGGTCGACGATTTCCCTTCCAAGAATGCCTGTCCGGGTCAGTCGACAGCTGAGTCAGATATTGGCCCGAGCCGGCCGCATGAGAGGCGTTGTCCGGCTTATGGGCGGAGGCCGTTGGAGATTTTATACTTACCAGTCGCTCCTGTCACAATTGCCGATGACATTGTTTCTTTCATGTGCTAGATAATGCTAGATTAAAAGATACTCCTCTTGGTCTCGTATGAGTTCGAAGGGCCATAGGAGCGCGGGTATTAAGTATTAGTCGTTGCGCCTGACGCATGATGTCAAAGTGACAGGCAAACTATATTTCCCGCAGGGATCTATCGAGAGGTGATTTCACCATCACCGGGATTTACACCACCAAGACCGCCTAGTGAGTATCTAGTCGGCATCCCGGCCAATGAAGTGATGGCCCAGGGGAGAAACTTTCACCATGGCGAGGCCACGAGTTGAGCTTGGAAGAGGGATTATTGTATTATGCACTGTGTTTCCCATTACTAGTATTATCGATCAGGCGACCCTAGGCCTAGATTAATCGGTTCTAAATTGCAAAAACAAAGCATCATCGTCTGTTGGCATGACACGTTACAACTTGTCCTCGGTAATTCCAACATAATTGCCGTTTCATATCTTCGTCAACCCAGCACCCCGCCAGGTCACGCGGCGCATTTTCCGGCATATCTCAAGCCGTGGCCAAACCTAAACACCGGGTCTTCCGTGTCGAAAGGCACGTCCTCCTTCGCATCCTCCACGGCCTGCTGCGACCGCGGCAGGTCGAAAGGCAATTGCCCCTCTGGGGCCGCGATGCCAAAGAGCACGTCCAGGAACGCCTCGGACCCGCTGCCGAAGCTGCCAAAAACGGCGGCGGCGGCGTCGACCACCTCGGGTATGGCCGCGGGGCGGTCGAGGATCACGTCGACAATGGTGGGCACTGCCGCGTAGATGGCCGCCTGGCGCGCCTTCTCCTCGTCCGAGAACTCGAGGGAGCCGGCGTGGTACGCGGCCTCGAAGCCGCCGGGGCGGGGCTCGTACGGCGCCTGGAGACGCAGAAGCGCATAGTCTGCCTCTTCGGGCGTCTCGACGACGGTGTAGTTGCGAGCTTCGAGGAAGGTGGCGTTGAAGCCCTCGATGTAGAACTTGGTCTCGGCGCCCAGATGCTTCAGGGGCAGAATGCCGTCCTTGTTCGTGAGAAGCGTGTAGGCCCTGCGCTGGGCGTCGTTGCCAAGACGGGCGAAGTAGTCGTTTCCGACGATTCTGGCCGCGGCCTCGGGGTCGACGAAGGGGTTATCGAAGAGGCCGAGGAGGAACTTCTCGCGGAGGAGGCGTCTAACGGAAACGTCGATGCGATCCTCGGTGACGTTGCCCTCTTTCACAAGCTGGACGACAAGCTCGACGCGCTGCTCGCCGCCGAACTGGTCTACACCGGCGTCGAGGATCCGGGCGGCGCGTTGGAGCTCCGTCAAGTTCTCTACGCCCCACGCGCGGGCCGGCATGTCCTGTCCGCTAATCACCGTATCCGTGATCAGGCCCCAGTCTGACACCACGATTCCTTGGAAGCCGAGTTCTTCCCTTAGGAGACCGGTGACGATCTGCTTGTTGAAAGAGAAGCCGACGGGGTCGTACTCGGTGCCGATCGGGCGCGAGTAATACGGCATCATCTGCCTCGCGCCCGCTGCGATCGCGGCTTTGAAGGGGATGAGGTGGTACTCAAAGTTGTTCCCGGGGTACGTCTGATTCTTCCCATAGGTGAAGTGGGAGTCTTCGCCGTTCTCCATGGGGCCGGCGCCGGGGAAGTGCTTAGTGACCGTCGTCACACTATAAGGCCCCAGCTCCTTGCCTTCGCCCTGGAAGCCCTTGATATACTCGACGAGGAGCTCGCTCGTGAGGTTGGCGTCCTCGCCCCAGGTGTTACCCAGGCGCGCCCACCGAGGCTCAGTTGCGAGGTCGACTTGCGGGTGGAGCGCGGACCGGATGCCGACGGCGATGTACTCTTCGCGGGCGACCTCGGCAAACTGCCTCACCAGGTACGGGTCTCGCAGCGCGGCGAGACCCAAGGACTCGGGCCACTGAGAGAAGACCCCGGCCCGGAAGCCGGTACCTATGTTCTCTGTGAAGCTGTGGCGCGGGTCCGTCGACAGGGTGACTGGGATGCCGAGACGGGTCTCCGCGGCCCGCTGCTGGACGCGGTTGACGAACTCGGCGACCTGCTTCGCGTCGACGATGTCACCAGCCAGGTTGAAGTGCGTCATGTACTTCTCGCCAATCAAGTTGTCAGTGCTGTTGCGGCTGCCCGTCGCGTCGCCGGGGTCGAGAGTGCCATTGGGACCCGGCTGGAGCATGCTCTGGAAGAGCTGGCCGGCTTTCTCCTCGATGGTCATGCGTTGTAGGAGGTCCTCTACGCGGTCGTCCACGCAGTATGAGGAGTTCTTATAGATGGGAAGTGTCTCATCTCGGTGAGCGAGGGGTTGCCGAGGGTTTGCCCGGGGGAGGGAAGTGCAGCTTGCTCCCAAGGGGATGATGGCCAAGGCCAAGTTTGTCAGTTGGAACTTCATGATAGGCCAATGACTGCTGACGGATCTCCAAGTTTGGAGGTTTGGTATAACTATTGGCTGAGGGTTTCAAGACACTCTGGGTAGGCTGGAAAGACCTGAGCTATTTATGAGCAGCCGCCGACAGGCACGACGGTTGACCTGCCATGGTCTTTGGTCTTCGCCTCGGCAACGAACGCTACCTCGGCCTGTGAGAAGCGTAAATAGCAAGAGAACTTGCATATATCTGTTCTTGGCAAACTATCCAGTGGCCTTGATTCGGTCGCAATCATCGGTATGGGGTCTGGTGGGATCCCGAGCGAGGTGGCGTGACAGCCTTGTTGAGCCGGAGATCCAGATCGGGACTCGGAGCTCATACGGTCAGTAGATTGCCGACAGACATGATAGTTGAAGACTTCATCTGTCACCCGTCAGATCAACCGAAGTAACATTGATAAAGCACCGAGCCTTGTTACGATTCACAATCACACGCTCGATTCTATTACTATGGTTGGACTACTGGCATTGCTTTTTGTGAGCCCATTAGAGCACTGAAATATCGTGCGTAGAGAATTTTGCAGAATCCCTATCAAGTGAAGCCCCCGTCGATCTCATCAGTGATATGATGACGAATCGTTGCCGACAGGGGCAGGGTAGTCGTCGCGGCTTGCAACCTCGGGATTTATTCGGGTCATCAGCCCAATGGAACTGATGCGGGGACCCCCGGACTTTTCCTATGCCCCATATCGGCATGTCCATCACGAGAGACCACGCCCACAAACATGATTTGTGTCTGGGGAACATGAATGCCAAGCTACACTGCTCGGGTCCTAAATCGGCCCTTTCCTCGATCGCAGTGGGGTCTCCAAGGACTCTAGGTCTTTCTCCCCCGCAAGCTAGGCTACTACTGGGGTGTTCGCCGTGGTCCTGGGCCGTGGATATGAGGGGGATAAGTTATTGCTAACCAGATCAAAGTGGGAACGAAGGCCTGATGAGCATGAGATGCTGTGGTAATATTGACTATAGGTGCTCCGAAGCGGAGATGATGCGGGGAAGCGTGGAGTCCATCGTTATCTTGGCGCAACCAGGTTGATGGTCACCTGTCATTGTTTTCTTAACGGCTCTATGTTCGGCATCCGTTGAAGGCTTGGCCATTCCCCACAGCACACCACCATGGGAATCTAAACGATTTGGCTTGTCATCAGAGTGTGAGCCTGTTTGTTTTCTTTCGCTTTAAAGGGGAGGGAAAAGCCGGCCCCACGGTCACATCAGGTCTCGAGATTGCGAATGACATTACGCCATCATTGGGGATAATCTTCTTCCGCGGCAATTACGCCGTAGTGTTGGCGGAGCCAAAGTCCGTCACTTGACGTCATGACGAAGACGACATTGTGCATATCAACGGGTCGAATTATTTAGCTCTCAAAGAATCATTGGATAACCCCTGGCTGCAAAGTCCAGCCGGGCCGCACCGCGAGCGCAGATACCAATCGTAGCCATGAATGATAGGTCAAGTCCGGAGAGATGATAAATGACGTGTCGTTCAATGAATTATAGCCCTGCGCTACGACTCGAGTTTGCCCCCCCCGCTTCTGTCCGTCCTGACTCGCGGTATTTTGCCCGGCTCCAATACTCATCTGTAGTTGTTTAGTGAAGAACCCTAGTTCGCACATGGTTGTCACTGTGATCAAGCTTAAATGGAACTGGTTGTTACACTCTCGGTGCCACAACATGCGGCGAGAGACCGGCTACGAAGATTCCCTCTGCATGGGTCGAGGTGAATTTGATGCCCGCGCTTGGAACCTTGATAAGCTGTAGGTTTACAAGTGCTAGATAGGAACCGAACTTACGGAGATGTGCCAGCCTGGAATAGCACAGGGGTGCGTTGGGGAGACGGGTCAGTCAGAAAGGGTGCATCGACGTGGAACAGGCCGTGGTGGTGGATCAGGCGTATCTTGCAATAGTCAGAGTAAATTCCTTTCTCGGCATCTTCTATAGGAAGGCCGTGTCCGACCAGGAACCTTCCCAAAGTCTCAATGTCTGTTAGCAAGTACATTCGAATAGACTGAAGTGCACAGTACTTACTTACATAGAAGACGCAAATACTCGTCCGCGTTAGCGTAGCGAGTGCCGTGCTCAACCAACGGCAAGCCGACCTTTTGATTCATCTTAGAATGGGAGAAGATATCGCCATCAAGTGGCTCACATACCGCCTTGGAGGCTGATTCCTTCCAGCTCGCCACAGTGTTCCATCCAAAACGACCCTTGGTCAAGTGGTCGAGGGTACTGAATCGCTTGGCAACAACATAGCCTTGCTCATACGATGTCGATGTTGTGATGGCAAAGCCCAAGTTCTTAATCATAGCAGCCATCGCTGAAACAGGCTGGCGCAATGTTAGCTGATTCAGTTCAATGGCGTCGGGCACGACATTGTGTTCGCGCGGAGACTTACAATAACGGGATCAGTCATCGGCCACTGAGCGCCCGTTCGTACTGACGGCTCTGCACTGCCTTTGTATCTGAAATGATATATAAATTAGGGGTATTTCATATTCTTGCAGGAGCGAAACTGCAAGACTGTCGTGTCATATGGCCCGAAAGTATCTGCCAGAAAGAGGCCAACGAAACCACCTTTGTCAAGTAACTTGGCAAGATCGGTCCAGTACGTGAGGTCCCGACGCTTGTCTTTCGCTCTGTCTTTGGGATTTCTCCATTGACCGAAGGACAGGTGTCCGACAGTGAACATGTTGAAGGCATTGGGAAGAATCTGCTTCTTCGTCTTTGGGTCTATGACGCCGTTCTGGTTCGCCGAAGACATGGTGGGCGATGCAAATCAGATTCAGAGAGCGCTACAACTGATGAAGAAGTTCTGATCGGACTCCCAAAGATGGCAAAAGGATGTACTACCACAGACCCCGATAAGAGCCATCAGGGAAAAGTGACTTCATATATTATGATCTCCTAGTTTGGCGTCATGCCACCCGTATCTTGCGTGCAGTGATCCTGCGGCATAATCCCAGAGGCGCGTGCTGCTGCGGAATGTCCAGGCGCCGTCGAGAAGGCGGCAGAAGTCCGCATCGGAACCGGGAAACGAGAATTGGCCGCTGAGAGAGTACATCCCCAAGACTTTTTACGTGAGGACTCCGTACTGACGAGTGAGGGTTTTGGCCGACTCAGGAGCCGGGTTGTTGATAAAGTGCCGTTGAGCGGATGATGCAGATATGAGATTGAGGCTGACCGGTTTGAGAACCGGTCCCGGCATGACTCCCCTTCAATAAGACTATTAAGCCGACCAAAAGAATGGATTTGTATGGTCACTTAGAAATGTTGAAACTGACTGTTAAAGAAAGAATCAGAAAACCGACGGCGCCATGAGTGCCCTAATCCAGCCGAACGAGGTCCAAGTTGACCACGATGCAACCGCCACGAGTCGGAAACTACAAACCAACGCAGCAGTCGCAAGGGCCAATGTAGACAACCTCCGGGACGATCCGGGAGCCAGAGCGGCGTTTCTTTCTACATTCTCGGCCGAAGAGGAGAGGTCCGCCATCAACAAGGTCGATAAAGCCTTCCTGGTTCTCATCGGAATCATGTACATGATCAAACAAGAAAGTGACACGGGAGTACATCCATAAGGACGAGAGCTAATACATCGTCGAGATTGACCAAACCAATGCGGCGAATATAAGAGTCCTGCAGGTGGGAGTGCCGCGTAACATCATGAAGGAGCTCAACATGACCTCGGACCAATACAACTGGGTTTGGTCTATCTACGGCGTGAGTAGAGTATCACAATTGCCGGGGGACACTAGTCGGTTCCGTAAGCTAACGTGGTGCCCGATCGCCTACATCATCTTTGAAGCGCTTAGCAACCTATTATTGAAGCGTATGAGCCCCCATTTGTGGCAATCCCGCATTTTCCTCAACTGGGGGGTTATCACCGCCTGCCAAGCCGCAGCGCAAACCCGACATCAACTCTACGCCATGCGGTTTTTGCTCGGGTATGTGTTTACGCACCAAGGCTACTGCTTTGACACCCGCGCCCATGATGCACCAGCTGACTCTGCTTCTCACCAGAATGTTAGTGGCCGGCATGTTTCCAGGTCTCATGGCCCAGCTATCAAGCTGGTACCGCACCGATGAAATCGGCAAGCCAGTGACCTGGTTCTTCGCATGGTCTAAGCTCGCCGGCATCGTCGGCTCCCTGTTGTGTTACGGCATCAGCTACCTGAACGGGGTCCGCGGCCTCAGTTCCTGGAGGTGGGTGTACCTCCTCGAGGGCCTGGCGACGATCGTCTTCTCCGGCGTCGTGTCCTGGCTCTTACCCGATTACCCAAAGTCTCCTCGAAGCAGTCGCTTCCTCGCGAAGTATCTGCCGACTATCGTGACGAATCTCGGCTTCGTGGGGTTGCCGAGAAACCAGTTGCTTAACATGTCGCCTGCATTCGCAGCCATTGTCGGTCTGATCTTCTCGGCGCGGTTCATGTCAAGAGCATACGTCGTACGACCAGCGTACATCATGTAGGTTCTATGCCGGTTGCTACTTTGCAGACTTCCACTAACAATAATACAAGGATTCTTATGTCTGGGATGATGGTGTGCTTCGTGCTATTCTTTACAATTACCGGCCGCTACAGCATCTACATTTCGTGCATATTAGACACTTTGTTCTATCAGTCATACTTTATTCCGTTCTAGGCCTGGAGATCCGCCACATTGTCGGGGTCTACGTGTACCGCCTTTATCCTCGGTCTGCAATCTGGCATAGCTCAACTGGGCGGCCTTATTGGGCCGCAACTGTTCCAGTCAAAGTTTGCGTACAACGGTTGCAAGACCAGCTTTGCCATCGCAGCGGCGACTACGGTTGCGTCTTTTCTGGCCAACCTTTGGACGTGGTGGTTGACGAGAAACACGGAGTACGACGTGATGAGAGTGCGGAGGAAGATCCTGAAAGCGAGAAAGGCCGGCAAAATCAACTTTGACGATAGCATCCGGGTGTTTGAAGAGAGACGCCCTTACGACGGGTTCAAACGTCAGGGACGGAATGATGGCGAGGAAAGCTCACAGATGTAATGGACCAATCCTCTCTGCATGCGCACGACGACTGGGCGAATCAGAGACGGAGTAGCGATAAGAGCTGTTTTCCACATCCAATCCGGTCTTCGCCACAAGACACGCGAATAAGTCGAGATCGAAGTCAATCTCCAGGACCAAGTGAGAACAATCGATGAGTGTATATGAGAGCAAAGTACAGGAACGAGCTGGTGCGATGAGAAACTTCCCGGGAATACGCTGCTGCAAGTATCATGGAACAACGCTCGGATAGAGTTCGAAACAGCCAAAGACGGCAGTGTCTTGACGGGTGGAGCAAGGGACAATCCAGTTAAAACGCGTGGGAGCCACTCGGATGGCGTCCGCTCGGAAATTCTCTCAACTTTCTTAACCCTAAAATAGCTCAATCCCTCCCGACTCAACGCTTTCGGCCAACTTCATTGAACACCATGCCAGCATCCGCAGCTCTCGTAGAGCAGTTAAAAAGAGTTATCCCCCAGGATGATCGCTCGTCGCTCCGCGAGGATGTGATCCCGGCAGTTCTCGACGCCATCACCGGCATCGCCAAGACGCTGCACGCCTCCCAACACGTCTCCCTGGCCGGAACCGCCAACGCCTTCGGGGACGACCAGCTAAACGTCGACGTCCTGTCCGAGAATGTCATGCGGGAGGCCATTGCGAGATGCCCGTCGGTTTTCACGGCCAGCAGCGAGGAGGACCCCGTGGAAAAGCCGGCGAGACCAGAGGGCGAAACGGCGGGCACCCCTGCAACCTCGGAGGAGTACACCGTCGCCTTCGACCCCCTGGACGGCAGCTCCATCATCGCGCCGAACTGGACGGTCGGGACCATCGTCGGCATCTGGGACGGGAGGACGGCCGTGGGCCAGTCGCCGGCGGAGAAGCAGATCGCCGCCATCATGGGCGTGATCGGACCCCGGACTACGGCCTTCGTGGCGCTGCGGATCCCCGGCGCCGACTCGGCGTGTTTCGAGATCGGGTTCGGCCCGAACGGGGTCGAGGACTGCGAAATCATCCGGGCCTCCGTCGAGTTTGCCAACGCGCCTTTCAAGACGCGCTACTTTGCGCCCGCGAACCTCCGTCACGCGGCGGATGACGAAAAGTACAATGCGCTCATCACGCGCTTCATTCGGGAGAAGTACACCCTGCGGTACTGCGGCGGCCTCGTTCCCGATATTGTACATGCGCTAGTCAAAGGGCACGGCGTCTACGTCTCGCCTGTCTCGCCCGGTACTCTTCCCAAGCTGAGGTTCCTGTACGAGCTTTACCCGATCGCTCTGATCGTGGAGTGCTCGGGAGGCAAGGCCATCGACCCCGCGGACGGCAGACCCCTCCTCGACAAGGCATCGGTGGACTGTGACGGGAGAGCTGGCTTGATCTGCGGAACGGCGGAGGAAGTGGACATTGTGAAGAAGGCTCTGTTGGGTTGAGACGCAGGGTTTCGCGAGGCTCCATGGATCACAGGCCGCCTCCGAGAGGACTCGGCTATGAACGGCCAAGGAATCGGCAAAACCGGATTATTACAGTAGCATTACTTAGTCGATTATCGAATCATCGACGATCAATGGTCGCTATTCCTTCCCCGACATCCTCCGGCGCTATGCTTATGCCCACCCTTTGGGCATGACTGCCGAGGTTTTCTCCTCATCCGGGACTTTGAGACCCAGCTTCTCGAGCACCCAGTTCTGCAGTGGCAACATAACAAGAACGGCCTGGTTGAACCTCCATCCAATGACGACAACCACGGCGCCTACCACGGCGTCGAGGATGAAATGGTTCGCCGTGGCAACGATGGTGAAGAACATGGCCATGGGCCACAGCGGCGCGACGAGCCGGAGAGGACGGTGAGGCGAGAAGCGACAAATCGACCAGGCCAGGAACAAGGCCGTTCCGCAGTGAAGGCTCGGCATCGCGGCGATGGTCAACTGAAACCTGTTGTGAGTCCACGCGTTGCCGCCTCCCTTCTTTCCCTGAAGCACGTCCTCGAATCCGTACTCGGCCGGCAGCAGGCGCGGCGGCATGCAGCGATACGTGGTCACGATGAAAAAGGCAATGACGTTGTCCATGGCGATGGTCCGTCGGATCCTCTGAAACGTGCCGGGCGGCAGAAACGTGTAGCAGTAGATGATGAACATGATGCCCAAGCTGATGTGGGAGTAGTAGATCTTGGCCAGGTACGGCACCAGCCAGGGCATGTTGTCGAGGACATATCGCTGCACGCCGAGCTCAATGTCCAGCCCAAATGCCCTTTCTAGCTCCAGAATGGAGATGGCATGCTCTTGTGCCCGCATGAAGACGGCTTCGTTGCCGGCGATCATTCGCGCCGAAAAGGCACGGAGGAGTTGGTACACCCTTTTCAGGCAGATTTCGGTCCGTCAGCGGGGGATCCAGGTAAAGTGAGGGAAGCATGCAGGCCGAGCCAATTACCAGTACGTCGCGTTCCAGTACCAAACCTCGGCGAGGAAGGGAAACGTGCGGTAGAACCGCACAAGGAGCTTCTTGTTGATGCGGGACTCTTCGTACGATACGGCGCGCATCCCCGGTTTGAGAAGTGGAGAGGATGGGGGCGAGTAGGAGTCCTCCGACCCACGCTCGCAGGAGTCTACGTCATCATCGAGATCCGGTCTTCGGCGGTTGATGAGGGTGCCGACGGTGAAGGCAAAGACGATGACTGGAAAGCAACGGCGGATGGTTAGTTGACGGAGGAGCAAAACGTTGTTTGTGTCCAGCTTTTCTTCCACTCGGGACCGGAAACGGAACTTACATGCTGGTTCGATAACATTTCGCAAGACGCCAAGCCCTGAACTCATGATTGGATGTGTACGTGGGTGAGATGAAGAAACAACGTCTTGGTGGGTATCCCGGAAAGAGAACGCAGGCCGGAATCAGTACTATTGATAGGAGAAAGCAGAACGAAGCAGAAGCCCGTGTCTTCCAAAAGTATATTAGAAAAGGGAGTGAGCTTCGTGAAATTAATACAATATGCCAAATCCACCCAGGGTCGCGGGAGTGAAAAGGAGAGAGTGAGGGACGACGAGGCTAGTGATAAGCATTCGCAAGGCAGACAGCATTAGAGAGTGCATGATGGAATACGCCCACTCGGGCGTAAAAAGGTCGCCTCACGCCCTTTTAGGACTCCAGGTCAAGCAATATCAGATCGGCCTCGGAAGATTGGGTATGCCATCAACCTTGGGCACACGTTGCGGTGCGGCCGCACGGAGCTTCGTCTGACAGGACTCACTCTTGGGGCGTCGTCAAGGATAGATTGGAGACACGACTGACGTCCCACACCCATTTCCTCCCCCCTCCAATGAGATCCTCCTCTTACTCTCCCTCCTCCTCCCGAAAGGCTTGGCACAGGTAGGTGGGCACGCGACCCAAGTCCTCCTTTGACGTGCGTGATGACACCCAGCAACACGCTGCAGGGCGAGCCAAACCCGGTTTCCCTTCCGTCTCCATCCCCTGCTCAGCCAGGACTCCATGTTGAACCCGCTACGGAGTACAATCGACATGAACGGAGCGGTTAGTGAGAAGGATGGGGGATGCGGGAGAAACCCACCGCAGTTCCGGTGGATCTCATTATCTTTCCGCGTCACTTTCTACCCACTCATTCATTGGACGCACACTGCGCTGCTTCGCATCCATTGCTTGGCAGTCGGAACAGCCGGATCGATTCCAGGGGTTTGTACGCGGCACCAAGCCGTACCTGAGAAAGAAAGACTGGATTCTTGCAATCCATGTTACGTGGTAGAGTCTGGAAATACGGATACACAGGACGCCTTTGGCCTTTTCCAGAAGGACGATGGGTTGGGCGTGTTGTGATACCCGCCAAGCGTTCGAAGCTGAAAGTCTTTTGGCATCTCGTGCACAGCATCGATCATTTTCCAGAAGTCTGTCCAAGTCGGTTCATGCAATAGGTGAGCCCTCTCTCAGAGATTATGAGGTTCGCACAGAGGCAGTGCGGCTTGGCGTCGCGCGCTCATTGATTAGCACAAAAACATCAGCTCAAAGACGCGTCTGACCGCACAAAACCCCAAGGAACAGGAAACCTCCCGCAAAGGAGTAAGCTTTTCCTTAGCTCGACACCACCGACCTTGCAGTAATACCTGCCCACCTTTCAATGCCACAAGCTTACGTGTTGCCGGGGCCAGTAGACGGACCACGTAGTTCTGCTGGGATTCAGGCTGCAGAATCCGCGGCTGAGGACAAAGAGCTTGATATCCAGCCACACTCGGCGCTGATTAGGCAGTGTCAAGCGCTTATCAGAACTACTGCCGCTGCTTCGCGGCTCTTCTGCGGTCATCGAGCTTAGCGGGACCTGCCGTCATGACAAGGCCATCATCTGGCCGTGGCTCAGTCACGTCTGCGAGCCGTGAAGTAATTACAGCATCATTCACTTCCCATTAGTCCAATGTACTCTAGATATCGGCCTGGGGGTTCTTGACTCCTCGAGCATGGTCTAGATACGTTCCCGGGAGTGCGCTATTGTGTCACAACCCATCAGGATGCAAAACATACTAGTGATAAAAACCCTTGGACACATACGATAGTGTGTCCACCCATAGCGAAATACGCCCGCCACTGGAGTTAAAGCGGCTGCTAATGAGAGCTCGCACCTTCATTCAAGAATGAAGTGGAGCCAGCTGCGCGTCACTATGCAGTCTAGACTATTCCCGGAGCAGGGCCCGGATCCGTCGGATCTGGGAAGCGATACGAAAAACCGTTGCTCACAGCTCATCGGCATTCTCCTCTATCTCTTGGCAGTCGAACCCGTCACTCCCGAGGACGTTCTTGCAAAGCCACTTGTCAATAACTGCGTCGTTGCCCACGGGCTTGACGGCGAAGTTCTCGACCGTCAGGTTGCTGCACCCGCCGGCGGCCGCGCTGCTGCACCGGAAGAAGCCCGCGCTGGGGACGGCGTCCGTCACGGTCCCGCTGAAGTCCTTCCACACGACGTCCGAGATCTTAAAGGTCGACGTGTCGCACGACTCGCCCGCGTGGCCCGAGTACGACTCGCACTGGGTGATGAAGAGCGGTTCCCCGCGGGTGCGGTCCAGCTTGATGTCCTCCAGGACGATGTTGCGGGCGTAGCCCGTCCCGCCGCCGCCGCCGTTGGGCGGGTACCCGATCTGGTTGCCGGTCCACGTCTTGAAGTAGCAGCCCCGGAGCGTGTCGTGCAGCGTGACGTTCCTCGCCGAGAAGTTCTCAATGTACTCAAACTGTCCGAGGAACTGTCCGATGGAGCCCATGGCGATGCCGGTGCTGCCAAAGAACTCGCTGTCGTAGATGTAGATGTTGCTCGAGTTGGCTTTCAAAGCGATGGCGTCGTCGCCGTTCACCACGACCCACCGCCTGAAGGTGATGTTGTCCGAGTACATGGTGTCGGCGCCGTCCGTGTTGAGGGAGTTGTTCTCCGTGGACGACGTGCTGTTGACGTAGATGTCCTCAAAGACCAGGTTCTTCGAGTACATGATGTTCATTGTCCACATTTGGCTCTGGACGAACCGGAGCCCTCTGACGACGGAGTTGGAAAAGCCCCGGAAGTTGATGTTCATCGGCCGGTGAGGCATGTTGGACCCTCCCTTATTCAGATCGTACCAGACCTGACCGTTGCCGTCGAGCGTGCCGACCCCGTGGCCTTCCCAAACCACGCCGTCGCCGCCAAAGTGCCATACCGTACTCTGGTTCTGGAATCCCACGGGCATCGACACGGAGAGCCAGTACGAGGTGTCGTCGCTCCAAAGCAGCCTGCCGCGCTGGTCAATCACCACGTCGTCCAGATCCGTGGTCACCATCGGCGAGTTAATGTGGTAAACAGGGCCCGGTAGCACGATGATGCTCTTGGTCCGGCACTCGTCGTTCAGCGCGGCAAGTAGCGCCGGAGCATCGTCTCCGCCATTGGCGTCCGGTTCTACGATGCAGAGCCTCCGGCCATCCTTCTCCGCTCGTTCGGCCCAGTCACTGGGGCTTGGGGTATCCGCACCCGCCTCCGAAAGATGAATGTCGCTAGAGGCCCGAGGGGCTTCCAGTCCGAGGGCCAGGCCTGCGGCTAGCGATGCGATGATTGTCGAACCAATCATGGTGGCTGGATGCCGGAGCCTCCAAACCAAATCAAGAGATGAATCAGATGCCGCAAGCACTAGGACCCACGAACGGACGCTGCTGTGAGTGTACGGATACTATCAAAAGCGTTTCTGGCAATCGAAACCGATATGCTGGAACGAGTCTGTGCGATATTTTCAACCCACAATGAACGGAAATGATCCTTGGGCTACCGGTCGCTCACTTATGAAGTCGAGCTCACATATGGAGGTTTGTCTGTGTGAAACGGATCATTGCATGAGACGATCGAGCCCCAAAAGGAATGACACGCGCCAAGTCTAGTGGGGTAATGTCTCCGGATCGCCACCCATAACGTCCGTTCCCCCGCACCGAAACATCGTTTGGCCGCATGATTCTTTGGCTTTCTAGCTCCAACGTTGGGCATTTGGGTGCGTTTCTGGGGGATCGTCCCGAAGTTGCACCCTTTAGCCGTTGTGCTGCCGCCGGGAGCAGTTAGTGCATGTACAAAAGGGCCAGGCTTGGCCGATGGCAACCTCCATGCTGGTCTGATGATGAGTTACACACATCACGAGTCTCATTCCCGGTGTGGCGACGTTACATTCATCCCAGTTTCTGGTAATATTCGAATCATAGCCCACGGCAAACATAACTAACCACTCGAGATGAGGCAAGATCTCGGTTCCATCATTTGCAGGCCGGGCGAGTTTGGATACTCGGTCGGGGCTTGTGGCTCACTGAGGTCCGGACGGCGTGTCGACGTCTTTGGATCTGAGGCCATGGTCATGAACTTTTCCTACGAGTCATATTTGACACGGCGTTGTTTCATTCCTCCAGCATGAAGTCCGGCCAACAAAACTGAGACGGCATTGGCCTTTCGTTCCATGCCTATGTTGACCATAGCAAAAACGATCCTGCTCAGATGATCCTTCGTCTTTGCTCAAGGCACTGTCCCCAGGTTTTAGTTCACCAACAATTAGATCTTTCTGTGATCCACATGAGAAAGTCCTATTGGTAGCTCTGAACTCAGGCAAACTTGAAAATCCAGCTTTGCACAAGGTTAGGAGCCCCGTGAACATAGTACAATAGGCATTGCTGGGGGTCCCAATCCACAGGAGCTTTTATTGCAAGCATCTCTTGCAAAATACTGCCTATTTCAATTGGCCACCTAATTCTGGAGCACAGTAGGTTGAGAGAGTTGAGCCGAAGTAGGGGATAGCTCGCATTGGCCAAAGCATTGGGTTGCGTGGTACTATTTTACGGTCCAGAACATAGAAAAATGAAGCCTTCACGATCAAGACACTATTCGGCATGTTGATATTTCAAATGGATTTCTATAATAATCGCGTCGTTCCAGACTGCGCGTCGGCTATCGAAATCTCTATCGGAACTGCTCAACGAGTGACTTTGGGCGTTCGGTTTGGTAATGACAGTATTAATGAGCCTGTTGGTTCATCTTGAAGTTCCAACCGGACCCAACACACGTAAAGTCATTGTTGTCTCAATTAGTGCGGTAAGGGTATCCGATAAAATCCTTCCAAATTTCACAATCTCTTCCTTCGTCATGCATGTCAACCTTGCGTGACACGGGACTGGTCCCACTTGACTTGGCTAACGCTCGTTCGTGGCAGGTTACGGCTCCGAGGCGAGCTTACTGATTGGAAGTTGAAGCTGCTTTTCGGCGAAAACTGCGCGTTCTGCTTGGCTTGCGCTAGGCCCGTCTCTAGGTCTGGGTACCTAACCTTCTCGTCTATGATAGAATCGTCGTCGCGTAGGTGCGACAGCGACTCCGCAGACAGGTTAGGTCGCGAGAACCGGTTGAAGGCGATGAAGGTTTCCTTGTCGCCCTCGATAGCGTTGGCAGGCGGAGGTACGCGGACAGACCTGCGTTTGACTGCGACGGCATCCTCCTGGATAGGCTGCACGCCCATGTACTCGTAGATGATATTGAGGGTGGGGATGGAAAGACCGTGAACGACGATGGAGAAAAGCGCTAGCCAGTAAACAACAGGCCTCATAGCTCGGAGCATGTCCGTAACCTCACTGTCACCTGCGGCTTCGGTGATCGTGGGGAAGAGATGGCGGGCATGCTCCACGTAGAAAACCGCACCAACACCGATGGGACCAAAGTATCCCATGAAAAGGGCTTCCTTCCAGTCCTTGACGGTGTCGGGCATGAGCTTGTAAGTGAGGAGGATAGCAGGAATACGGCGGAAGGCAAGGACAAGCGCGCCGAGGCCGAAGAGACGGCCAGGGCTGATGCCGGTTATGTCCGAGTTGAACTCGCTCCAGGGGATGATGGTGCCAAGATAGATGAAGCCGCCAAAGTTGAGAAGAACATCAATGCTGGCGTTAACCTCGTCGTGTCGCTTCTGGGACTCGGCCAGGTACTCGCCATCCCAGTTGAGTGCAGCGCCAGCAACGAAGCAGGCCAGAAGATCATCGGTTCCAATCGCTCCACATGTGCCTATTAGGAAGAGCTACCATTGGTGTTATTAGTCATGACTTGATGCAGTGAAGCTGCGGTTGCAACTTACACCGATGGCGGTAGGCATGAGCACGTAGCTCTCCGAGTCGATCCATCTTCTGTGCTGATGTTAGGCTTTTGCATTCTTATTTTATACTTGTTTGACTTGCCTCCTGACAACGAACTTGAGGGCGAATTTGATCATTGTTCCGACAATGGCACCATAGACGATACTCATCAGAATAAAGTAGAGCCAGGTCTCGAGGAGCCAGTTCATCATCGCGACACCGATGCCGTCCCCCTGGCGGGCAACGTCCCCTGCACGGGGAAGGATTGCTCGTGCAACAGTCTCTATCGTCGAATTGCCGGCAGACAAGTCAGGGTTCTCGGCATGCCGCATGAGGTACGTGGCCAGCATCAGAAACGGGAACCCGAACCCGTCGTTGCCGCCGGCTTCGGATGAGATGATTTCACGCAAAGAACGCCTGACGAACTTGTCAGAAAAGGGTCCCTTGGCAACTGCTTGTGATAAGACCGGGTCTGTCGAGGTAACACAAGAAGCGATAACCATGGCGCCCAGAAGCGTCACTTTGGGGATCGTCGCGAGGATGCAGATGGTTGAGGCCAACAACATCATGGTCATGACGGGGACCATGAGGACGAGCATATCCTTCCACCTGTTCCTCTGGTATTTTGCCGGGAGCTGGTAACCAGCCATGACTAGCTGGATACCGATCATCACTCTCGTAACACCCTATGGATACATAATATCGGTCAGCACGCTGTAAAAGGCTTCCCATATTGAGGAATTGGTGAAGGTATACACACGAGAGTGATATCACTGGTTTGGCCCTCGACAGCCGACCCCCATCGTTCACTGTCGAGAAATTTGGCCGCTAGTGGACCAAGGCATACACCTAACACTACGGCCGGTACTGCGTAAAAGGCAACGTGTCAGTTTATCTTAGGTATGATGATGCCAGTATGCAAGGTGTATTATGCGAGGTGAGTAGCATCGACTGGTCACAACTTACAGGCCTCGCCCAAGTACCACACATTCTTGATCTTCACAGAGAGGACGCCATACAGGATGATGAACGCGCCTGCAGGAAAGAAAAGGGAAACAACAGTTAGTCACATGCAACTAAACGGACCAAGGCTTGGGGTACCCACCAAAGACGGACAACACAATGTTCAATTCGCTGGGATCAAGCGTAGGCATCTTGGCTCGTTGATTGTGGCTTTACCTCCAAGGGCTTGGGGTTTCCGTACGCCGGGAGGCCTATGGTACGTTTTTGGCGAGAAAGGATGCCTTGGCCGGCAAGGTCTTTTGGTTAAGGTGATGATCTCTTTAGTTATCGATTATACGATGATGGAGTAAACTTGGATGATGGAAGACGGGAATAACAGCAGCTATCAACCAGGCTTGGAGGAGATATAAGGAAAATTAAAAGGACATCTAGGGATGCAGATAAGATCCCCCAAGAGAATCAAGTCAGAAAAGGAAAAACTTGAAATAACGAGCTGCAGAATTTTGGTCTTAGCCTTTTGTGGGATGACGGTCACCTTGTATCCCAGCGCTGCTGATGGATAATGGTCAGGTAGGCGATGGGGAAAGGGTAAAGGATTTCTTCGTCGCGCCGAGAGTCGGTCTATTTAACAGTGGTGTGCTTACCATAGACGTACACGGCCCTAGACTAAATAGGGGCATCTTGGCCGCAGATCGCAGACGGCCAGTCTTATTCTGGAAGTGGATATGGATCACAAACGCTTCTGATTCAAAGCCAAGTACGCTCCGTAGATCCCGATAAAGGGATATTGCGGCCGTGGCTATGTATAGAACCTCCGGGCTTTTCCGACTGTGTTAGAGTATCATCGTGTACATGTGCGACCTTAAGAGGGATTGCGTTGTATCTGTACCAGTATGGGATCTCCGAAGACACACGGGAGGAAGGGAGGGACCTTTTGCCAGAGGATATGGACTGTAGAGCGGCTGCTGCCCTCCCTTCTATTGGTGAGGAAGACGATGGGAGAAAAGAAGCAGGAGCCAAGCGCGACAATGTCTGGTATATCAAGAACGCAACATAGCCTGGCGAAATGTTATCTCTGACGAGGCGACGATAGGGCCTTCGAGGATCCTGGTCAATCTCGGCCACTCGGCTTGGAATGTCTTACATCTAGCAGGTTTGTCAATGAGGCATTGGTCGTCGCTCGTGTTTCTGTAACAAACATCAGGGTGTTTCTGTAACAAACAACAGGGGGGGACAAGAACGTGTCCGGTTCCCTATGGGTGATAGACCTTGAAGAATTTGAAACTTAACAGTCGAAGATAGGGAGACCGCGGAAACCGCATGATAGACTTCGCCGGTAGCGGGCCACTTGGCCAAAGGTCTTGGGGCCGAGGGTGACTTCTTGCTGCCGGCATTTTTCCAGAGAGGTTACCAGGGTTTCTCACGGTATTGCAGTGGCCTCTGGAACAGCCTGCCTATCGTTGTATCAAATCCAGCTAACTCCCTTGCTGGAGTGCCTGGGAAATAATTATTGCTTCAATGATCTAACTTCCATCTCCGTGTCTTCGACCGCAAACACGGGTTTTCCTTTTGGCAAAAATGTCAACCGACCGCAGTAGGGTCAATTGTCGTTGTTTTTGAGGACTGTATTACACGTCGTTGTTTCCGGGATTGCCAAGACACGAGTTTGGCGGCGGAGAGGATGCGGGAGGAAGACAGGACGAATGGGTAACCTGGGGAGACAGCGGCCAACTTTCCGGGGGGGAGGCAGGACTACTGGAACCGCGTACGACCTTGTTACCTGTGCGGAAACAGGTAGCCTTCGATTAAGGAGGCGTCGGCCCAAACCTGCCCAGAGCAATAGAGTGGACTGCCCAGAATAGCGAGATAGGACAAGAGGCTTGGTGTCTTAACAAAGTGACTGGGCGCCCAGGACTTTCATCGGACCACGGGGCGGTCATTGGACGAAATGTAGTTCAAGTAGGCTTGTGGCCCGCCCCTCATACTCTTGGCGGAGGATCCGTATTTCATGGCGGTATCAATGCGGCCTCGGCGCCAAGAGGAGGATTTTGGTGTTTTTGGGCTCTGTCAATGCTTTCCGCTGTGTGGAGCGAAGGGACTGCAGGGAGCGGCATGGCTGGCAGAGTTAGCCAAAGCCGGACAGCGGTGCCGACATGACGACAAACGCCGAGCCGGCCAAGACGGGACTGTCTTGGCCGGACATTGTCATTGGGTCCCTCCGTTTTTGCGCGTTCTTGGGCTCCTTAGCCAACAGGGGGGTGTTGACTGGCGTTGGGGTTGTCTAGCGCTTGGCGCTTCTTGGTGAGGCTTGGCGCTTCACGCTTGGTGGCTCAAGGTCAGATTACTGTTTCTTTGTGCCTTGTTGTATCCTCTTTTCGCTACAACATGGCCGGGAGAGCAAATGTTGAGTATGGTGCTCCTTTATCTTGGACTAAAGGCCTAATACAGTTGATATTTTCCTGTCCTGTGAAGCTTGTTTTCCGCGCGCCTTAAGCCATTGCCTGAACCATAATGTCTTGACCTTCCAATCCTTTAAAAAGAATTCAGGTTGCAACGTGGAACGAAATTGCACGTCATCAAGCTGTGCTGCAAGAGATCATCCTTCTGAGAACGTAGGGTGATGTGAGGCTGGGTTCTCTGACACGTCTCATCGGTTGGCCCTCATTAGCTACGGACAGGAAATCAATTCATGAGTCCCATACGGAGTTCAGATCTACAACCAAATATGTTTTACCTTCCAATTCGTTTTCCTTTTTCACTCCGTCGTCTGCCCGAAAACCCAGAAGGTCCCGGGCCAGTAAAAGGGGTAGTCCATGACAAAGCCAAGCCGCCAAGCACACATCTTCCGGCAATCTTCCATTTCCCTCGCTTGCAGACCAACGGCGATCAAGCGCATCGCAAAATTTGTCCTGCGCATCCTCATCTGTCATTTCATGATCATCAACATGACCGGAGAAATGGGCCGGCCCAAAGATCACCACGTGACCCACCTTGGGCAGTATACCCATATACCAACGGCGCTGGCACTGGCGATAGTTGCTCCTGTCTTTTTATCATCATCACTATCACTACTTCGAACCAATACACGATAATTGATCGCCCATCCGAAAGGATATCCACCTGTGATACCAACACAACCCCTAATATTTCAGTTTTGACTTACGTTCACAATACATTTGCTAGCTTGTCAGCTGTTACAAAATCCCCTTTCCTATCCGTTACTATCACGATTGTTACCACTATCACCACCAACATAACCAAACGAATTATCATCACCATTACATCACTGAGATTTTAAGAACAATATCCGAACAGTACAGCAGCTATCTAGATCATTAATGGCTTAATAGCTCTACGCCTACTGTCAATGAAGGATTACGTTCAGCAGATCTTCCATGGTCAGGCAAGACAGCGCGGAGTGTATGAAAGCTGCTCTAGGTAGGTAGTGATAGAAAACCATACTGTTGGTTTTCACTGGCTAATTGATGGGATCCTGTATCTTGTGATATCACGAAGGTTGGGAAAAGGTGGTCAAATTTGTGGTTGTTGATAGTTGACTAGTTAACAAGGTAAAGTAGGAGCACAAGTGTGGCAGCACCCTTGCGTATGGGCAAGGGTGGGGGATTCTGCCGGTAGGCGGTGTGTTACGTGACCTACTGCCTCTGGCCGCATCACCTATATGCTAACACTGGCAACTTTCTTGTGTGGTGAAAGTCGCTAGCGCTCCTATTCTTCCTGAAAAGCCTAAAAACGCAATAAAAACAAGAAGAGCAAAAGTATTACACTTTTTGTGGTCACGTGCTGCCGCAAATTCATTTATCTGTTTGCCTAGCGGAGGCAGGCTTACACTATCTTGTTTGGGTGCGTTTCTCTTTGGCCGCAGCTGTCAGAGGCGTATACCCACGTTAGATGGATTTGACTGCTGTTAATCTGCATAGTTCACATGACCTATTTCCTCCTCTAAGTGTCTATTATCCTGTATCCTGTTGTTCCTATTGTTTCCTATTACGTTTGTGTAACCTATCCCTTTATCTGTATCTTTGCCTTGTTGTGAGAGATAAGACTCTCAAGTGCTTGGTTCAGTAAGGACTTTGTGAACCTGTCGGCAGGGTTATTGTCGCTGTGGATCCATTGTACCTTAAAGAGCTTGTGTTGCTTGTACAATTGTTGTAGTGCCATAATGTTAATCATTAAGTGCTTCTTGTAGATAGTACCTAACTTTACTAGGCACTTGTATAGTAAGTATAAGTTAGTGTAGGTAATAGTGGGGATTAATAGGTTACTAAGCTTGTTTGCTACTATTATGATAGTTGTAGAGAGAGTGTACACTATGTTAACGCCTGTAACTATGCTATAGACTTCTGACGTAAGAACACTTTGTGTTACTTGTTTAGATTTAGTTAATAAGAAATAGAGGATGTTGCTGCAGAGAGTAAACTTGCCTTGCTAGTTATTAACCTCTTTGTTAGCAAGGAGAATAATAAATCCTAACTATAAAGTTAAGTTGTAATTATTAGTAAAAGATCTGTTAATAAATATAAAGAGCTTTACGTTAGGTAGGTTAAGGGGAATAAAGGTGAGGCTATAGTTAAGTGTATTTATTTGCTACTGGATTCTTTAGTTAAGTTGTTAAATGGCTTTGCTGTCTAGCTTCTTATGCTAAGCTGCGGTGGACAGGTTAAAGCATGCTTTGGGCTAGCAGATAGAAGTAATGTATACGCCTTAAGTGTGCTACTAAACGTAGTCTTGCTGGGCCGTGGGCGATTTCTTGTTGATAAGTCTCAGCTTTGTGCCCTGGCCCTTTTAGTAAAGTGTAATAGAGGTGTCTTTGGCTAAAGTTAACAAGATAATTCCTTTGTTAAATGCTAGAGGTTTATTCTCTGTAAGTAAAATTTTCTCTTTTGTAAAGAGCTTTGCCTTAGTAAGCTTATTATCCTCGCGGTTAAAGAAATTAACGCTAGTTAGGCTAATTATGTTGTCTATTTACATCCTAATTATTATAAAGTTAGGGTTTTTTATAGATAAAAGGAGTAGGCATAGGTTATATAAAGTAGTAACTATATTAAGCTTTTTATGGTGGTAGTAGTTATAGGTTACTTACTAATAGGTACCTGCTTTAGTAAGGCTATATAATAGCTTTACTACCTTTATAATAGTGCCTTAAGGGTAGTAATTATAGATTTAAAGGGGAAGTTATGCGTAGATAGTGTAGTTAAGTTATAAAGTTAACTATATATAGGCCTACGTTATGTCTTATAGCTATATTACTTTGCTGTTAGCTATAAGGGAAAAGGTAAGCGTAAGAATTACGCGCTAGCTAGCTTTCTAAATTATAGGTAACTAAACTAGCAAGGTTTCTTTGCTATTATTACTGTAACCTTATACTATAAGTTATAATTTCTTGTATAGCTTATTGTTCTTGCCTTTAACTTTATTAATAAGGCAAGATTTAAAGATATAGCCCTGGTGAATAAAAGGATTATATATAATAATCTTAAACACGCTGCGGTTAATAAGGCCTTAGATCTTGCTCTTACCTAACTATTTAAAGGGCTTACTAGGTGTAGTAATAATGCCTTAGTTACATAGTTATTACGTAAGTGCCAGGTCTACTTCCTCTTTAGCTAAGAGGAAGGCGCTAGAGGGTTTATTTGTTTTCTGTAGTAGTATGTTAACTAGGGTCTTATGCGGTCGCCCATAGGTACACTGTAGAGGAGGAGAGGTTACTATTTAGACAGGTTTTCTTATTCTTATAGTAACAACAATGGTATCCTCTACGCGTTTGCTAGTGTGGTCAGCATCCGCGGGTTAGTTAAGTTAAGGATTTGCGTTAGTAGGCTTGTCTACTTCCTTCTTAGCGTAGTAGGGTTTAACTAAGGTAGAATAGAAGTTGCGTAGGCTGTTAATATTAATAGTGTAATCCTTACTGTTAATAGATAGTAGGCAGTATAGGCTAGACTATTTACTCTTCTTGCGCTATACTTATACCTTGCTGCCTAACGGCAGGTCCTTGACAGCAGAGGTATCTAGGCTATTATGTACCTTAAGTGCCTTATAAACTTAGCGCGTTGTATGGCTCTTGTAGAGGTCATTAGTAGCCTTCTGGATAGCAGCTGCCTATTAGATAATGTTAGGTGAAGGGGTAGAGTTAGTAGTTATACAGGGGTAAGCACTAAATACTAAGAGGGTTAGCACAAGGCTATTAGGGCCTATGGTGTTATTAACTGCCTTGACTATGCTCTAAAGGATAGATTCTTAGTTAGTAGTTAGGTACTCCTTGTGTATAATTTTATAGGCCTATTAGAGCACTGCGTGGTATTATTTAACCTTTTTAATGCTGTGGTGCACCTTAATAGGGATAATCTTGACTTTGACGCCTATTGCGTGGGCTTTATGTAAAAATTTAGTTATAGTGAAGTTCCTGCCTACGTTAGTGATAATCTAGTCTAGAGGTCCTTAGTAGACGTTAATCTAGTAGTAACAAAGTGCCTCCTACGTAGTCTTTGTAGAAATATTATAAAGAAAGTATGCTACGTTAAAGGCAGTTGTAGTATTAACAACGTAAAGAACTAGTTAGTTGCCTTTAAGGTATATAACGTTAATAATAACCTTGTAGTTAAAAGAGTAGTTGTTGCATAGGGTAAATTTAAATTATAAAGGTGCCTTCCTGTAGAGCTAGTAGTAATAGTAGTATTTAGTTAAGTGCTTAATGGCCTTGACCTTAACCTTATAACTAGCCTTGTAAAGGACTTTGTAAAGACAGTAGACTAATAGGTACTTAAATTATTAGTAAAGTCGTTATAACTTTATGTTAGTTAAGTAGTAACTAGTAAGGCTATATTTAGGTAGGCTAAGGAGCATCTATAGATGCCCTTATTTTTGTATAACTAGTACTATAATGTTACCTTATTAAAGAGTATTTATAAGGTTATTAAAGTAAATAAGTAGTTAATCTATATTTACTAGGTAGAGCAAGAAGGGTATATTTATAGGCATTATATAAAAGGTAATAGGCCTAAATAGTGTACTAACTGTAACAGTGCCCTTTAAGTAAATAGTGTTGCTGCTGCTGAACTGGATCTTCACTTGGCTAGTGGTGGCAGTGTTAATAGTTGCTAACGGTTAGATCTGTTGTAATGCAGTTGCTTATAGGTAACTAGTAGTAGAGAAGGTCACTGCGCCTATATTAGGCAAAATGCCTTAAAAGGTGCCTAATAAGTAATAATCTAATATAAAAGAGGTGGCCAGATCTAATAATACTACACTAGGGTCATTCTTTGTTAACTAGTAATAGATAGCTTAGTTAGCTAGGCTAAAGGTAAGCTTGTTACTGCTAAAGGTGGCGCTGCTAAAGAATATAGTAGAGGTGTAAAAGGTATTGTCTTCTGGTTTGTCTTTACTGCTTTTAAGAGCATAGTTGCCTTAAAGGTAGTAACTAAGGTCCTTGTTGTCTTTATTACCTTTTTCTTCTTGTAGGTAACTGCCTTTGTAGCTAGTAAGAAAGGTTTAATATGCGGTTAGTAAAGAGTCTTTTACCTAGCGGTTGTTTTTAAATTATTAATATGCCTTGTGTTACTTATTAGTAGTGTGTTTTATTAACTAGTAACTAGGCTTATAGTAGATGTAGTACTTCTTGGTATTATGGTTGCTGTTGTTGTTACTATAATAGTTGCTATTACTATGGTTGTTACTAAACCGCTAGTTGCGCCCTTGGCTGCAGTAAGTGTAGTTAACCTAGTATTAATTATTAAGGTCTACCTAGTACTAGCTGACCTTGTTGTTATGTTTTATTATAGTACTTACTAATAACTGTAGTTAGTTATAGACTTCTTCTAATGTAGGCGCTAGATTAAATAGGTATAATTTGCACTTGTGAACTCTAGAGCAAGTATTTAATAGCTAGGATTAAAGGACTTTATTATTGTGGTAGCTGTTAGGTAGCGCTTGTTAGATAAGAGTAAGTTTGTTAACAAGCTTCTTAAGCACTTTAAGCTTGCTCTTTTTAGGGTTGTTATATGTGACGCGGTGAAAGGTGGTATCTTGCTACTTGGTGAGGTACGTCTGAATAGCCTTAGGGCTCTTGAAGTAAGCTCTTATTTAGGTAACTATGGTAGTAAGGTCTTAGATGTTCCTGCTGCTAATTTAGGTAAGATAAAAGGTAAGAGCCTTGCCTTTAAGTATTAATGAGAAGGCTAATGCTATTTAGTGTCTCTTGATGCTAATTTTACTATAGTTATTGTAGAATAAGTTTAACTTAACGTTAAGTACGTTATATATCTTGCTAGTATACTTAGATTTATTAGTAATAATCTTAGTCAAGGTGCCTAATTACTGAGGAGAAGGATAGTTACTGATGGCGTTGCTCTTGATTAGTGGTGGCTATCCTGTTCCTTGGGGTTCTATAGGATTAGTGTATAAGTAAGTAAAGGGTTCCTACTGTAATTAATAATAGGCAGAGAAGGATAATAGACTATTACCTTGTTAAGATAGTCCCTGTGTTGTGTTATATAGAGGAAGTAGTAAATCTTGTATAGATTAAGTCTACTATAGTAATGCTAGGGTTTACTGCTCTTACTGCTGTAACTTCTGCACTTATTTGTTAAGTTAGGCCTATATTATTGCTAGTTATTGCTTAAGGTTTATAAATATTACTAGGCTTTGTTTAGTTATATAGGTAATAGGCTACTGTTGCTGTTTTTACTTATGCTGCTCTAGGCTAATATAACTGCGTTAGATGTTATTTAGGAAGCTATTGTATATTTTAATAAGCCTATTAAATATTACTAACTTATACTATACCTTCTTAACTTCTTTATTTGTCTAAACGCAAAACTTGTTATTATTAATAATAGTAATAAGGTATAAGGTAATTTGTTGATGGTCTTTAGGTATATAGACGCCTTAATTAAGAAGGAAGTCGTAAAAAATTAATAGTAGTGTTTTACTAGTGGCGCTAAAGAGGGCTTTGTCTTATCTATTAAAGTGACATTAAAAGTCCCTCTAGAGCTCATGACCTGTGAGGGCGCGTTTAGCCTATTTAGCTATATGATAGGCAAGGTAGAAGTAAATAGTAGAAGGGTCTTGCTTGTTAAGAAGGATTTCTTGGCTATACTTCTTATAGTTAATGTATCTTGCTATAGAGGTAGGCACCTTGGGGTGCAAGGTACTGCTGGGTTAACTTATTATAAGGTTAGTCGTTAGGGTTGATTAGTAGTAATTGCTGCGCGACTTTTGTAGCGGTGATCAAGTGGTGAGTTTCTTCTTAATGTAACTTATACTTGTAAGTCTAGACAGTGCTGGGTTAGTTTTGCGTGTGTGAGGTGGATGGGGATGGTTTTCTGAAGGGGTAGATGTAAAGATAAAGGGGAAAGTTAAATAAGGTAGTAATTGTTACTACTTAAGCGTCTCTTCTTAATGGCGCTATGGTTAGCGCGGAAGAGATTCTTGCTTATTAAAGAGGTTCTAATAGCGTAATGGACGCTGTGGTGTTTCTTGTGGAGGTAAGGTGGCCTTAATAATACTTAACTTAGTTAGTAGTCTGCTGGGTTGTGGTAGGCCAGGCGAACTCCTGCGATAGTGAGCCTTGTTAATTGCTGGTTGTTAGTGATGATTAACTATTGATTAATGTTGGTTTTTACTGGCTAATTGATGGGATCCTGTATCTTGTGATATCACGAAGGTTGGGAAAAGGTGGTTAAATTTGTGGTTGTTGATAGTTGACTAGTTAACAAGGTAAAGTAGGAGCACAAGTGTAGCAGCACCCTTGCGTATAGGCAAGGGTGGGGGATTCTGCCGGTAGGCGGTGTGTCACGTGACCCACCGCCTCCAGCCGCATCACCCATATGCCAACACATACAGATCCGTTTTTGTTATGTTAGCGGTGAGGAGCGTGCGTGCGTTTATAATATCGTGGGGAGATTTACATGACACTGCTACTCTCTAGTGGGATGTCAGAGGCTGCGATCGTACTGAGTAAAGGAGTGGGTAACCCGGCCCGGCGCGCCCGCCGGCTACCCCGCCAGTGCCGTGCCGCCCCTGCTGTTCCCTGGCCTCTGGTTCCTGGCATCAAGAGTAAAGGGGAGTTCTTTCTAGTTCATAACTAACAGTGAGTTTAATAGAACCTTGAACTTCATATGTTTTGCTAGGAAGCCTTTAGCTGTACTTAACAAGATCAGTTTAGAGAGATCTGCCTGTCGTAGAAGTCAAAGGTTGAGCCGCAATCCGGAGGAGTTAAGTGGTCCCTTGGTCCAGCCTTGTGGAAACTTTATACTATGTAAGAATTGGAAGTATTAAGGTTTCTATTGCGATATCACCCACCGGCCCGACCGGTGGTGAAGTGGAGCCGATCCGACGTCACGTGACCCACATCGGTTGCTCTCCTTCACTACGGCGGTGATATCCACGGCAGTGGCCGCTTTCTCCTTCGTCTTCTTCTTGAAATAATCAATCAATGTTGGTCTGGTCACGTGGCCACGTGGTCACTCCCAGCCAGATACCCAGCTTCTTCACCTTGCCAGCCAGCAGTCCTCTTGCTCTAGCTACACATCACCATCACCAATATCAACGATATTGCCTCACTTCGTTGCTCGCCGTCTCCCACAATCAACAATTTCAGCAACCAATAGTCAATATGCGCTATTTCTGCTATTTGATCGATCGCCTGTGATACCAACAGTTTCTAGTAGACTACACACGTAAGCACTAAGGATGCTTGAGACATGGAAGAAAGAGTGAGAGAAGGTTGAGATGAGAAGTATGCCTAGATGAAGTTTTGTTTCTACCTGAACCATACGAGCTGAAATTTTTCGCCGCGAATGTGGTGAGATTAGCTCTGATATTTGAAAGGTTTGCTTGAACCGTTTACACATAAGGCAGGGCACTCCTGATTAAGTACTGAAACAAACCTTGCTAATAACCACGTGTGCTTGCAGATTACTGGGCGTTTTAACGTTGAGTCACGTCTTGTCACATTCCTTTCGGTATGCTTCAGGCTTAAACTTTATCAGTGAGTTCTCTCCGCCTTTCACTGCGTCATGTAATCAGGATTGGCCGGGACTATTAATGATTTAGAATGGAGCTAGAAAATCCAACCAAAGCTTCCTACAGAATCTTATCCCGTAGGAGTTCTGGCCAATTCTTAAAGGGCAATGTCTAAAATTCCGCCATGAGCGCTGTCCTGCCGTTTGCATGATCAGCCTGAGTAGTAGGCCATTTGCCATTTCAAGCGAGATGCCGATGCCTGGCTAATGAACACCTAGTTTCACGCTCACGTCTCTTATGCGACTGTCTCTCAAGAAACAATGTTCGGGAATATGAGTAGTGTTGGCAACTTCCCCACGCACTACACGGACGAAGGGTTGCCATTCGAAAACCGCAAAGGCACAATTATAGGCGTGATAGTCTCATTTTTGGTGCGAAGACGCGTAAGATTCAATCAACCAGGCTAAATAATGACTTTCTTCCTTAGGTCTTGGCCTGGATTTCCGTTGGTCTGCGAATATATACGAGAGTGTGTATTGTACGAAAGCCCGGTTGGGACGACTTCGTGATCGTGATTGCGCTAGTAGGACCCCTACCCGCGACATCCCATGGTTTATAAACGCTGACTTGATGCTACAGTTGACCGGCTCTACGAGCGCGATTGGACTTTGTTGGAGTAACTATACCCTCAGTATACCTGTTTTTTGACATTTCTGTGGACACGCGGTAGTAACAGAGAGCTAGCTACCAACTACGGCATGGGCCACAGAATGAAAGACGTGCCTGATAGAGATAGAGAGAAATTCTTCTTGGTAAGGTTGACTGCTCCCTTAACCGCAACGATTTAAAAAACATATAGCTCATGCCATGCAGCTATTCTATATTTCTAATGCGTCATTTTCCATGTCCAATGCCCTAACAAAACTTTCAATGATTTTACAATACCTAAGAGTATTTAAAGATCGCATGCCAAGCCTGAAAATTATATCCAAGCTCTTGATGGTTGTTGTTTTGGCGTGGGGCATTGGCTTTACTTTCATGGCGTGGTTTCCTTGCTTTCCGCCATACCACTTCTACACACTAGGGTCAGAATCAAGCTGCTACGGATACGGTTCCACTAACCCTGTAGAGATTTATAACGTCGTTGTCGCATCCAATGGAACGAACATGGCACTGGACCTATTGATCCTCATAGTGCCTATACCCCTACTATTCAGCAAGAAGACCATCAGCCGAACAAGGAAAGGGCTGTTTGGTTTATTTTTCATTGGAATACTGTATGAGAATCCAAAAAGCCTCAGTTTTCCAGCGTGTTGCTTCGCCGATTGACTGACGATTCAACGTTCAGAATCAATTTAATCGCTGCATGGCGTATCGTGGCCAACAAGGCGACATCGGACAAAGGCGCAGATCCAATGTGGATCTTCCCACCCATAATACTCCTGGGAGAGACGGAAAACCGACTATCACTAGCTTTGGCATCGATCCCAGTATTCTGGCCCGTGGTCACTAAAACTTGGCAAACCCTGGTCATCGTTGTCACGCACGAGGTCAACGTCGAGAGCACGCAGCAGCCTCCGGACGTAAGGGAAATGAACAGAATCACCCTGGAATATGGCAATGTCCAAGCAAACCGCGTGGTTACAGAGGATGAGGTAGACGAGGCCGGACTGAGACACACGGGGCGACTATTCGACGCAAGCGGGTACAAGAGGAGGCTGATAAGCCCCTTTGTGGAGTCTGAAAGCAAGGGACAGTACCCCAGCAGCACCCAGGTGATGTCTTTGGATTAGGAAGCAGTTGGACAGAATTTCTTACGGCGGCAAAATAGCCAATAAAGAAAGTCCTTGTTTGTTTTTACGAGAAGTATTCTAGCAGACTATGAGGGCTTACTGCAAAAGCGAGGTAGTGGCCTCTACGTGTTGCCGTTGACTAGTCGTGCTTCTATCGATTGCCGCAGTGGTTGATAGGTGAGAGGTGGTGTATAAGAAAGAAAAGAAAATCAAAGGAAGGCAAATAAGATAATTCTGAAATCGTTCCATACGCTTTCCCAGCCCATACCATCTTTCGCTTGATGGAGGCAATGGGCAGCTAAGCCTACATTCCTAGTGTCAAAAGCAGCCACGCTCCTAGTTATGTTCTTCGTCAAACCCGCCTATAGTTTCCCAGCTGTCATAAAGATGATTATGAAGCAGAGGACGAAGTCAAGAGTGGACATGATTTCCCGTGTCGCACTTGACGTTCTCGAACATGTGAAGCTAGCCTACTTGTTAATAGAAACAGTTCAGCCTCCTGTAGGTCTGGGTATTCTTCGTACTATATGACTTCGAATCTGGTATAATGAACGGTGATCACTGAAGATTAGAGTGTGGTCGACATGGAAGTAAGTGGTGAGCCCATCCCTCTTTCCACGGCTTCATGGGCCGGTATCAATTGACATTGTGCTGCCATCGGTGTTAACGCGGTAAATTCAAACAGTGCGGTCGAGATGGGAGATGTTGGCCTCGCACAAGCATACGTGTCGCTTTGGGCACGCCAAAGACGAATACACTGCTAAGCTTTCGAGAAGTGTAACCGGCGTGTTGATAAATAACCACGAGCCCTGATGTTCCACCCCCGGACACAATTCGCTTCGTCATACACCGCGAACTGCATGCGTATCGATACATGTTGCTGACACTTAATAACGGTAAGAGCAGTCTGCTGTACACACACACACACACACACGCCAGAAAATAGAAAGACCACAATGTCCTACGTGATGAAGCTTGCAAAACGTCGGACTTGGTTGCACATTCAAGTTTCGACCCAGACACACAGCCAGGCCACAAGCAGGACTGCATCCCGTCGGCCTCCCCGCGCGACGACACGGGGCCACGTTTGCTACACTGGACGCATGTGCTTATCCGTCAGAACTCACGGCACCGGTGGCAGATGGCGCCATCAGCAATCAACCGTAAAGGAGGAATCAACGGATGAATCGAACCGTGCCCGTACCATCACAGCAATCGCATCATTGGCCATTTTCACGCCTCTCCCTCCAATGAAAAGCCCAAGGCTTGCCAGGGGTATCCCACCATCACTGCATGCTTTAACGAATGAAGAACAGAAGTCCATCACTGCATGCTTCAACGAATGAAGAACAAAAGTTCCTGTCCATCCATCAACCATTGCGGGCCGACGATCCCTGGGAGGGGAGGCGCGAGCTGGCGTGTCGGACGTACGTTGACAAGTCGAGTAGATTGCCGGATAATCCCGAGACAGCCCAGCACCAGTGCGAAATCGCGGTCGCGTCACCCTCCCCCCTCCCTGCCCGTCTCCCGCCCAATCGGCACCTGCACAAGGTCTTCTTCCGTTCCGTCGTTGACCTCGCCCGTCCTCGCCGCGTGGTCGAACAGCCCGAGTGCGGGTATTTTCCCTGCCGAGGAAAGGGCGTGGATCGGCGCAGGGCTTGGCAACTCAAACTGGGAATGACAAGGGCCGCGAGTCAGCTATACATGGATCTCAGATGCACAGCCCCAGTATACGGACACACAGAGTCAAACTGTGGCCTAACTTTGAACCACTGACTGTACTATGTATAATCCCCTGGGAAATGCTTGTAACTATGTGGTTAGAAACCTTAGTATATTATACGACTATACGGAGATTACCGACCATGCTTACTTTATAATTTCAATGATACACATACTATGTAGAAATATCTCACCTATTAAGCGCAATTTTGCGATCATTCTAAACAGGTCTGGATTATTATAAATCTTGTCCAAATCCCTCGAGCGTCGTCTGGATCTCACTCATCTTCCACATCTCTCAATCTCAATCTGCCATTCGTTTACAACCTGCCATTCGTTTGCAACCTGCCATTCGTTTACACCTCGAGTAATCACATCAAGAAACCATGCATCGCTCTGCAATCTCTGTAGCTTTAGCTTACCTCGCCACCGGTTCGCTTGCAGCAGTAGCAGGTCGTCAACTTCTCCCTCGCGACAACGATTGCGGCGGCCTTAGCAATGTACCCCTTAGTTCCGACCCTGAACACTCTAGCTACACCTTCTTTTTTGATCCATCCGTTAAACAGGTGGTTGACGACTTGAATAAATCATCTGGGAGCACTTTCAACACGGTATTGGTAAACCAATATTGCAATAAACTTAACGGCAATGGTATGTATACAGGTGCAGCTTACAAGATTAGACCACAACTGACCTGTGACACAACTAGGTTACGAGTCTCACAATGTGGCGTTCACCAATATCACACAGTTCGGACCAGATTCTAAATACACGGTTGCGACTGATAAGTGTGAGGAGGGAGAGAGCCGCTCACCTCAAGGCTACTATGTAAACTTGTGCGTTGGCGATGGTACTCAATGCACAAAGAATTATCCATGGGCTGTATGCGGCACGCCGGGTGTCGCGGGTGACACGAGGTTGTTCTGCCCAGCTGCAGAACCTTCAGGGGGTAACCCCAAGGCCGTCAGCCTCGACGACCCAACGGCTTGGAACTGCAAACTCTGCACTACGATAAGTAAATATTGCCAATGGTCTTAGTCTGTTGCCAAAGACCGGCATGGCTGAGCACCATCGGGAGATAAGGAGGCGACGCCAACGCATTGCTGGCCTGCTGATGCGTTACACATAAAAAGGAGTTAGAGAACCAGATTCGTATTCTCTTAGACAAACAAGCTTGCCTGGTAAAGGCACATTCCAAGACTATTTTCTGGGGAAACCCGCCGCCGGTGACCGTTCATCCTGATGCCGATAGTGGCCCTTTTATACAACAGTGTTAGCTCATTTTTCCCTTTCCCGGAGACTTCAGGTCGAAGCGGGCCGTGTCGTCCATCGAGAGGAACCAGGTCGCCAAAGATACGACGTCGGTTGACATCAAAGTCAGCAGCTCTCTCGGGCCGAAAACAACAACAAGTAGTCTTCGTCTGGCCATCGGTGAAGTGAATGACCAAGAGCAAAGACCCAGAGGAGATACTACCTTGTGGCATATGAATCTACAAAATATCACAAGACTCGTTCTTCAAGTATCCCCCGATGATGACATAAAAGACGAAGCGGCGGCCTTGGCAGCCAAGAATAGTGTACAGTAATTATCGAGCCGATACCCCTGTCCGACACCGGCATCTTCCTCCGCGTCAAACGGGATTGTACAGTGCGTTCTGATTCTCTGCACGTGTAGCCGCGATAGCCTCTAGCCGGGAGTTCAGCCGGGGAAGTTTAGTCCTCGCCGACGGCGCGCAGACCGGGAAAGCTCAGCACCGCTCGGCGATTGGTTTCGAAGAAGGACAAAAGCTAATCCTCCAACTAGCAACTCTAAGCTATCTATTCGATCTACTGCGTGTCATCTAATGTCGCCGCACTTTTCGCCCGTGCCCCCCCCCCCTCCCCCCCCCGCACACCCCGGTCACACCCATCTCTCCCTTCCGCTCACAGCCCACACCATGCAAGAAAAGACAACGCACGCAGATCGGCCGAAAGATAAACCCAGTCAGCTGATGTTCCCGATATCCCCCCACTTCTCCGCCCGCATGGATTAACCTCCCTCGTCTCGGCGGGTGGGGTGAGGGGGGTGGAAGGCTTCCTCCGGCGTTCTCTAGCTTCTTCCAATCCAACTCACAGCCAAAGCCCCCCCTCACATCACACTACGCGGGTAACGTATCGCATATCAAGTGTGCACAGGTGCTCTGGAAGGTGTTTAAACCACTCGTCACCACAAGAGCGGAGACACGATCGAAGTGGAGAGGGATGTTTTGCGAGACTCTCGCGCAGATCCCGGGAATCAAGCATTTCGATTTCGTCACTATCATATCTTATCGAAGAGAAAACACACACACAAGACCAATACTACTCGCAAAAGAACCACGAGAAAGAGAGAGCGAAAACCAAGCAAAAGAAGGTCAGTCCTTTCTTTCCCTTACATGAGCTTCCCGCTCGACCCGGTTCGAATATCCTCCAAACCCTACTCTTCCACCCGGAAAATGAAAATTAGACCGACGATCCAATTGTCTCTCGACTGGAGGGCACACAGCTCGTAGTTGTTGGGGTTTTCTTTTTCTTTCTTTTCTTGTCCTTTGGCGAGCGAGCCTCTTTATTCCGGGGTCGTCAGGTACGAACGGGGCGGGAAGCCTTCATGTTGGATTTAGTGCTGCAAAAAGAAACAAAAAAAAGCGCAAAGAGTCAGCTAAACTGTCTTGGGGAGTGGGTTCTCGGAGGAGGAAGTTGAGCTTCCGGAGGGAGGAGATTCAACATACGGAGCAAGAGCCGCAAGAGCAGGAGCTGCAAGAGCCGGCGCAGCTGGAGCCGCAAGAGGAGCAAGAGCTATTTTTTGGAAAGAATCAAAACGATTAGTCTCGAGGTGAACCTTTCCAAGATGTCCGCTCTACAGCTACGGGCGAAAAAAGCTGTATGGGACGACGCTTGTTTTCGGCACTCACCAGGGGGCCATTTTGAGAGTTTGTTGGGTTAAGCGAAAAAGTGCTTGAGTGTTTGTTTGTGAAGATATGGAGATTTGAAAGCTGATGAGTCGGATGAAGAGAGAGAAGGTGTAAACAAAAAGACTCGAATCGATCTGTGATATCCTACGGTTTATATAGCTGTCGTTCAACGCATTTAACCCAACCCTCCCTCCCCTCACCACCCCCACGTATCAGTCAGCTGGACCATCAGGCAGCTATCCGGCGAAGCGCCATTTCATTCGCGATCACAGGGAAAACGGGCGCGGGCGGGAGAGGAAGCGTGCATTGCTCATCTTGGTAGGGTCAGCCGCACACACAAGCAGACGACGAATACCGTGCGGCGGAGGAAGGGGGGACCTGGTTGGTGTGGAGAGATAGGTCTGACATGGCTCGTTGTGTGATGCCACAATCAGGCTAACACTTCCCGCCAATGCTTTGATCCATGCCAGCTAGTTCTCTCGAAGAAGGTGGGAAATAGGGATCCGTTACCAACCGTGGTTTGGAATAGTTTGGAACCAAATCCACGGGTTCCAGAGCTGTGTGGTGGGTGGTACAAGCTTGGAGAGCGGTTGGATAGAAAGGATGGGCAGGATGCCACGTTCGGGCTTGGGCCCACCCGTCGACGGGGAGCCGGGCTGTCGTGATTGGATCAGGAGGAGCGGGCTAATGAGACATCTTACCTGTAAGGAATATCCCATACTCACGGCGTTACGGCAGGGCGGCGGACAGGGTGGAGTTCGCATGAGAGTCCGTGGTCGCGTGAATGGCATGTCGAGGACGAGCTTGGAGTGATCGTCAATAGCGACTGGACGACAAGTGTCCGATAGGTGTCGCGCCGCCCCATCGTCGGTCAGATATTCGGTCCTAGATGGGCGTGAGGGGTTGTACTCGGGACGGGCTGGATCCTGGGCTGTCAAATGAGCGGGGGGGCTGGGTTTTGGTGGTCGACAAGCCTCGGGAGTGAGTGGAAGACTCCCAAGTGGACTGCTCCAGATGGAGGAAACCCGACAGCGGCGCTTCCCCTCGTGGTTGGATGCGTGTGGCGTGTGTCTGTTGGCGTCCGCGTGACAACGTGGGTAACGTAGTACGACTGAGGGAAAATCTGCTTATGATGCTTCCTGGCAGCGGCACCCGCGCGAAAGCAGACTTTGCGCCATCCCACACCTATGATTCCCAGGTGATGCGGCCCCCAGCCATCCCGCATTGGCTAGAGTCGGGACTAATAAATAGTTGGACCAACTGGGATCCGTCTGCTTACTAGGCAGTATCGGCCAAAAGGTGGGCAAGCTTAGACACACATGATGAGCAAACAGAAGGATTTACCGTGTCAAATGATTGAACCACGCCGGATGGCCTTGCCATCCGCCGTCACGGAGTAAGAAACAAGAGTTGAGAATCAACTGAAAAACAAAACAAGGCTCTTTGAGAAGACGAAGCCAACGCAGAGGTGGAGTCTCACTAGTTTGAGACTGTAGGCGAGCCCCCCATCTCTGCCTCGGCTCCAAGGAACCTTGCGGGCGGTCAGAATCCCGGTCAATCCCTCTGGGACGTTTTGTGAACAAACAGGAAGAGATACTGTTAGCTAAGAGGCATCGGATGTCCAATCATCGAGAACGGCCGGCGGCGACGCTCGATAAACTCGTGTGGGAGTCGGCTTGCCCAATCAACCAGTACCTAGCTGGCCCGAAGGTAAGAGGAGAGAACCGAGAACCGAGAGAACCGAGAGAAAGGAGAGAGAGAGAGAGAGAGAGAACAGAGAGAGATAACGAAGAGAGATTGTGATTCATTACCGTGGGGGCAGGGTTTCTCGCAGTCTGCCTAGCCGAGGGCCGCTTCCCGAAAGAGATGAATCCTCTCAGACACTGGGAGGGACGAGTAGCAGAGCCAGGCTCATACTGTGTGTATGTATATGTGTGTGTGTGTGTGTGTGTCGGGTTCTTCTCTCGCCTCTCAGTCTCTGCAACTCGAACCTCTCTTCTACACCCTTCGGTCGGTCGGTCAACATCGATGCCCGGATCGGTCAACTCGAACTCATCGGTCGTGTCCGAACGATGGAGATGGCAAAGAGGTCAAGAGTTAGGAAATGGCAGACCAGGGAGAGGACGGCCGTCTTTATATGTGCTCACTCACCCAGCAGCTCCGTTCTTCGGGGGACCACCTGGGACTGGTAGACGCAGCGCTGGCAAGAGAAAAAAAAAAGAAATTGTCTAATCACAATCAAGGCGGTCTATCAACCTCCGTGCGCCCGTCGTCGATGCCGGGTCCTGCCGCCTGACTTGGGCTGTGAATGCGCTGGCTATCTTGACCAAGGTCATCATCAGTAGCAGCATTGCTAGCGATGGTTGGCGACAAGGCGATGGCGGGAGATTCTTGGTGTGTGTGAGGATGGGCCATCAAGGTTGGCCATCCGGGTCCTCGAGACATGCCCGATCCGGGTCTTAGCGATGCAGGCAAAGGCCATCAGGGTTCTCGAGTCTTGGTCGTAACCAGTCTGGCAGCTTCGCGCTGTGTGCCGGCCCTCTTCCTGTTTAAAGGGCGAAAGAGATGCTTCCTCCCCATGCAGGTAGTATACGGTGCTGCGTCGAAGGATTGTTCTTCCGGCAATCAGCCGTGAGGATTGCGGTTGTGTCGAAATGGGGAAGCGGCCCAGTTTGAGACAGCTGAAAGTTCCAATACAGCCAAATATCAGTCTATCCGCGCAGCTCTCTCAGCTGATAGTCGATTGAAACAAAGCCTCGGTCATCGAAACCTGGACGGAAATATCGACTTCATCTTTCCAAATTGTTGAAGGCGACACCCCGTTTCCCCTGGTCCGAGCCGGCGCAGGAAAGTGGCCCAAGGTCAAGGCTGACCAAGACTGACCTCGACTGTACAGAAATAGCATCTGGGATCCGAACGGGACGCTCGCCGGCGAGGCAGGGCTGATGGGCGATAACGACGACAAGCGAACTCTTGTCACTGGGCCCATTCTGGCCCGATGTCCTTCAGGGAGCCGACAACGCCGCGCGGACGGCATCAGAGTCGCGATGTGTCTGTTGGAACACAAGGTTCTGGCGTTATATAACGTCACTCTCGACCGATTGATAGCCGAAAAGCATGCGTTGGTTCCCACTAGACCAGGAAGCCCATGACCGAATGGGAATCCTGATGTTCGCTCAAAGCAAGGGCTCGGAAAAACCGACAATGTCTCCCCAAAACGCCAGGAAATCTTGACAACATTACGTTGCAAGTTGCAGTCCCGTGTTATCATGCCGTGGAAGGACATATCCCGAGCCCCCGTCCAAGACCCGCAGTTGTGCAAACTCCCGGGATAGTCGCGCCAAGGACCCTCATAATGGCGCCATCTGGGGCAAAGCGCCCCCTTCTTCCGAGATCGTGACTCCCGGACCCCAGATCCACAAAGCCCCCTCCATCAATGAAGGCGGTGGGCGGGTTCCTCTAGGCTCATGGTCATGTGCGCGGGCCGTTCCTCTCGCGGTTCGCTCGAGGTTCGCTCCACTGCAGCTTGTCGGCACAATGCAGTTAAAATTGAGAAGCGCCGCCTCGCTCGCCAAGACCGTGGTACCGTCGTCGTCGTCGTCGTCGTCGTTGTCGTCGTTGTTGTCGTCGTCCTTGAAGTGACATTAGTCCGAGGTGACGGCAATGAACGACTCGACAGACTAATAAGCTAATAATGCTACTAATAAGTATTAACCCTAGCTATACTATGGGTTAAACCCCTGCTGTTAGATTACTAACTGTAATAACTGTAAAGTAAAAGCTTTTGTAATAATATGATTATATTATTGGTCTCTGTTCTATATTCTATAGCTACCCTAGCTAGCATTGTAACTATTTTGGTTGTAATCAGTAGTTAAGCTCTTATCTATATATTACTTGTTCCTATAATTACAACTAGTACGGCAGCATATACAGCTGTACTAGCTAATACGTCTTTCACCTCATGGAGAAAGCAGGCCATTAGTATGCCAAAGCCAGCCACAAAAGCTGTTGTTGTAAATTATGATAAGTGATGTGTAGAGACCCCCCTTTAGCAACATGATCCACATAGGACCAATAAGGAAGGCGCCTCCAGCAGCTGCATATACAGTACAGGCTCAAAAGTCTTGTTACAGCAAAAAGAACAACCAATCAAGCAACTAGGATCCCACCGTGTGACCCATAGTCATAAGGGATTTACACAACATTATCATAATAACCGGTTTGTTTAGCCTTGGTTTATGTGAGACAAGCATCACGTGACTCTTGTTGCTGTTGGAAGACTTTTGAGCTGGTACTGTGTCTATAATTGGCTTGCCTAACTTTCTAGAGACAACATCCCGCGGCTTGAGAGAATCGACTTGCTCTGTTGTGACTCCAGCAAGAACACTATCGATATTGCAGACAAGAACGTAGTTATCTACGTCGTACTCTGCTGTAGCAAGAAATAGATCTCGGGTAGACTTCAAGCGGCTCTCCATGTAGTTGTGGTCCTGTAGTGCTTTTACTATTATAAAGAAGGCAAGTCAGTCTAAATCTAGCTAATATTAAAACAATACGTAAATGCGTCCAAATCAGAAAAGGCTACATGCTGTACTGCTCAAGTGTTGTCTCCAAACCAGGCGACTCGCTACCTTCAAGGCGCATTTTGGCAACATGTCTTACCATCTGACATTGCAACTTCCGGATCCTCATACGCTGCACCTCAGCAAAGCTGATTCGAAACCGTCTCCCATCCCCAGAGGATGATGACGTGGGCTGAGGGGTTGGCTCTACTTTCTTGCGGTGCTGTATTTCCCAAAGCTTTGTGCTCAGTTTGTTGAATGTGGGCCCAATATAGCTTGGCTCGGGGCTTCAATTGAGCAAATACAGATAAAGGATATTCGGAAATCCCCAACTCCCCCAGAAAGAATCCATTTTCCTCTGCAGCCTTGAACCTATCCATGGCTGAGCAAGGTCTATCTGTTTTGATCCACATTGGTCGAACGCCCGCAACGGTCACATGAGTTTCCTGACTCCAATCTCGACAAAGGCTGCTGCCAAAATATCCCGAACCATGGAAGAAAGAAGGATTCAGCGAGGAGGAACTCCATTGTGAGAATAGACCTTCCAAGCTCAGCCGTTCGCCTCGACATATGTCATTCGCGCAAGGCTATCGTGATGCACTCAAAAAAATAAAGATAAAAGGCAAAAGCATGGACCGACCTCGTCTGTCGGCCAGTTACAGAAGATTCGGAGCAGGTCTATATCAAGGAATATCGGGATGACGAGGACTTTGAGAGGTTGAAGTTGAGTCCAGCAGAAGAGCGGATCAAGGGCGATCGGGAGCAAACCAAAGGCGATCGAGAAGCACCACAGCCAAGAAGGGCACAGGTATCTGTTAAAACGTAGGCAATTAAAAGCAAGTGGGCCAGTAGGCTAAAGTTTTAATTCTTCTCTCTATTAATAATCCCTTAATCCTATTAGTCTTGATTGTTCTATACCTTATTAAGCGCTTAGCAGAGACTACTAATTACATAGCAGATCCTATAGAGTGATTACTCTATCTTATCTTTATATAACCTGTTGTCTATAGTTCATCTGTTCTTAGGGAGTTATCCTTATGTTAGTAGTTCCTATAAAGGTTATACTGCCTACGCGTCTTTGCCTAGTAGGGCGATATTGCCTGTATCTTGTTGGGTCGTAACACACAGCTAGGCAATGTCAGAGTCACAAAAGCGGCACCCCCACTAGAGGATGACTTTGACACGCTACTAGATACTCTGGCTCGCTTCTATTAGAGTATGTATATAGGGTTAGGTTTGTATTCTAATAGATAAGTAGAAAACAACTAAGATAGCTAGTTAGTTAATACCTGCTTGTACTACTCTCTATGTACCTAGTAGAATTTTGAAATACTTGCTGTAAATGCCCCTTGAAAAGAGCCGTCGATGGTACACGTAGCCTTTCTATAGACTAACTGCTTTCCCTTAGTCTTTACCTTAACACCCTGCTATTATCCTGTATTTCAAGCTACAGTATTATCTTAAGTGCTTATAAATTATCTAGAGATCTACCTAACGTATAAACAAGTAGTATTGTCTTTCACCTCCCCTCTTCCGTTTGCTCTTCTTGAAGGGGAGAACTATAGGAACATAAGCCTTTCAACGCACACAGGCGTCTATCCCGTCAGACGATTTAGTCACACACCCGAGTGCCATATCCACCACACACACAACCCAGTATCCTCTGCCTCCCAAGCAGTCTGATCGAGGGTGTGCCCCAGATGGCCTCAGTCTTGCGGAGGTACCATGTCCACCACATATTGTAGGAAGCGGCGTGATGGGCCAAAAAAGTGTGTTTGAATCAAATAGTAAATATCATTCATTGTTGTTCGCAAGGAGGAACCAGAGTTCCCGTTGCCAATGAACTCCCAAACCTATGTATGATGCCGCGAAAAGGAAATAAGTCCTGGTTGATCCATCCCCGTCAGAAATCACCACAAACAAAGCCCAACTTGACACACACACATTGGATATCCACGACGGCCGTATCATAACTTGCGCTAGTGTCCTCAGCCACTTGACCGAGATATGCCATCCCTTTAACCATACGCCGAAAATAAAAAAACCACATTGGATCACTGTGCCTGCCTACTCCTTCTAGGTCTACACCGTAGTGTTGAGGCTCCGTGTAGAGCTATCCTCAATTCTCGGGGGAGTGCAGCTTGGGGTTCGAGGCTCCTAAGCCCCACCTGCCTGAGCCGCAAGAGGCTGCTTGTTCCGCCTGCCCAGCAGCGTGGCGCCATCGAGGCTGAGCTCGAAAGCACCCTTCTGCCTGTTACGGTCTCTAACCTGCTGGCGAGCAGCCGCGGTGACAGCTGCCGAGTGCTGGCCATAACCCTTCTCGTTGATGGGCGCTTGGCGCTCGCGTTCGCGCCCGCGTTGTTGCTCTTGCTGGTCTCTAATCTGGGCGTTGCGCATGCTTTTCTCGAGAGCTTGCGTAGCCTGCGACGGCTTGTGAACGTACTCGGCCTCCTTGCTATCGGCCATCTCCTGATCCTCATCCTCGGACTCCTCGTTGAGGTTGTTGAGGAAGCGAGCCGGTACGCCACCCTTCGTTCCGACCTGCTTTCGGCGTTTCGCCTCTTCCTCTTGTCTATGCACGGCGTAACCAACGTCGAAGACCTCACGCAGGTTGACGGCACCTGGGGAACGGAAGTCGTAGCGGCGGTCGCCGTCGACAAGTCTCGAAGCATCGAAAGCGCGGAGCACGTCGGCCTGGGGCTTCTTCTCCTCTCGGGGAGTGGGGCCGGATCCCTGGATCCACGGATGAGCCAAAAACTCGGTGATTGTGTATCGCTTCTCGGGGTCGACGGTCAGGAGGTGAGAAATAAGATCCTGGGCTGACTTGGAGATGTCATCCCACCAAGGGGACAAGAACGTGTACTGTCCCTTGGCAACCTTCTCTGTCAAGACCTCGATGCTCTCATCGTAAAACGGGGGGAAACCGCACAGAAGCGTGTAAAGAACGCAACCCAGGGCCCACATGTCGACGGATTTGGAGTACCGCTCATCCTTCACGATCTCGGGAGCTGTGTACCCGACTGTGCCGCAGGGCGTCATGGTTTGATTGTCCCAGACAATCTTGGAAAGACCAAAGTCGGCAATCTTGATCTGGCCGATGCCGCCTGCTCCGACGCCGGGAATGAACTCGCCCTCATCGACCTTATCTTCGTCGCCGGGCTGCCTGGGCTTCGGAATCTTGGACGGAACAATGGGAATCGGGCTGAACAGGATGTTTTCCGGTTTGATGTCGCTAGAAAGTATCGGATTAGCAAATGACGGTGGTCAAAGCATGATGACGTCACGAGGCTTATGCTGACTGGCATTTTACCCTTCCAGGCGCTAATGTACTAAGAGGATTGCTCGACGGCCAGACCGTCCGAAGCGAGCAGGCAAAGGGGGACGTACCGGTGAACAACACCTCTTTCCTCGTGCAGGTACTCCAGAGCCTTGGCCACTTGTACGATGACGTGTCGGGAAAGGTCCTCGCTGAAGTATGTGAGGCGGACGATTTGGTGGAAGAGCTCTCCGCCGGGAGCCAGTTCGAGGATGATGTAATAGTACTGCCTCGATTCGGAAAAGTCTATGAGCTTGATGATGTTGGGGTGGTCGAGCTGTCGCATAATCTGAACCTCTTTGAGGATGTTGGCTCTCTATGGTGGCGTCAGCAGGATTGTTCGGAGATGTAAATGGAGAGCCATCCTCGAGTTAACAATAGTAGAGCAACACGTGTGTCGTAAAGTGAGGATGACCCAGCAAGATAGGACAAATGAAATACTGAAAAGTTTTCGCACCTCTGCAGCCTTGGGGACCTTCTTGAAGTCCGGGTGTAAATGCTTGTTTCCCTAAGATCGCTCTTGTTGGTATGGGAATGCTCAGAGAAGGCGACAAGCACAACAGATTGTTGAAGAGAAAAAAACGAAGAAATCATGGTCGCGGCCGTAACCACCCAAGCACCAACTCACCTGCATACTGTTCATTTCATACTTGCGAACGACCTTGATGGCGCACTGGGCGGGGTATTCACCCGTGGTATCGCGCGCACGATAGACGTTGCTGAAGGCGCCATCGCCCATCTTCTCCAGCAGCTCCCATCTCTCTAAGCCAGGGTATCTCGGAAACTTGCTTTTGCTCTCGTTCTCTTCAGCAATGAGCTTCGCAATGTGGGCGCTGTCAATGTTCTTGCCCGCCTTGGAGGTCTTGTTCTGGTTCGGCTCGACGGCGTGGGCGGCAGCGTGACCGGCTTGCGCGACGCGGTTCTGCTGATCATCGCCAGCGAGCGAGTATGCTTCGGGGGGCGGTTGGCCGGGGTTGGCAGCGCCGAACGCTGGCTCGGAGATGCCTACTTGCGCCTTCTGGGGCGGTGAGTTTTGCTGCTTGGGTGACGTTTCGCCGTTTGCGTTTCGAGCTTGCTTTCCTGTAGGCGATACACGTTAACGCTGTGGAGAGGAACGAGGGACACAGAAAAAGAAGCAGATGGCCGAGCAGTGTAGCACAGAACTATACTGCATTCGCGACTAGTCGTAGAAGGACGGGACAAACGTCGCAGGAGGTCAGAGGGAAGGGGGGGCCGTCGTACCGTGTCGGATGAAGTTCTTAAGCTGCTGTATCGTCGACATTTTGATCGTTTGGGTCGCTACGAGGAGCGATCGAGACGTGAGGTTATCCGCGATCCGCTACGTCTAGAGTGAAGCGCAAGTCGCAATTCAACAGGCGGTCGGTGGCTGCCTCAGTCGCAGCGTGCCCCGGGTTTCGAGGGGGGCGGTTTGCTGATTGCCCTGTGGATTGGTAATGCGGAGACGGCGAAAGACAAGTCGTGGGGAGTATGTGCTCTCGAAACGGTGCGATCTGCTGTAGTGGATTGTATCGCGAGAAGGCAAGAGTGAAAAGATTTGTGCCGAGTCAACAAGAGAGGAAATGCAAAGTTGAACTCTTTGTGAAATGGGGAGGGTGGGAGAAGGCAGCTGAAAGGGAGAAATCGTTGCGAGGGGGGGTTTGTGGACTGTGTACGGACGGTGGTGATGTTGACGGAGGGGCAACGTGGACTCGGATGACGGCAGCTGAAGGAACAGGCAGGCCAACTAAAAGACGGGGCGGGAACGCGGGCTGCAGCAAAGCAAGCAAGCAACACGTTTGTCTCAACGGAGGAATTGATTAGGCTAGGCTGGGTAGAGAGGGAGCTGGGGGGGACGACGCTAGGTACCAAAGCAAGATGTGCGGGAAAATGGAGAAATGGGAATGAACCAGGGTGGAGGGTTCAGGCCGGACAGGGCCAGGCAAAGAATGGCAGGCGATGACGGCGTTGAGCGGCACGCAATGTGAGAGTGAGTGCGTGAGTGTTTTGTGTCTACTGTGCGAACGCAGGGGCTGGACTGGATGCCGTCTGCTCGGGCTGATTTTCTGCTCAGCGCGGGCCAACGATGATGACAGAGTGGGAATTGGGTAGGATGAGGTAGGTCGGCGTCAGAAGGCGAAGAAAAAGGTGTGTGGGAGTGGCGTGGATGGTGCCAATGGTGTCAATGGAGCGCGTGGTGTGTGTGAGAGGGTGCAAGTCGAACAGGTACCGTGAGTACCAGAATGAATACCTGGTGAGTATGTTTTTGAAGAGAAGCGGTTACCGAATCAGTGGCGCAGTGAATATGTCAATGTATGAGAGGCGGATCGTGGTAGCAAAGAAAAAAAAAAAAAAAAGGGTAGCGAGGAATGAAGCGGCGACAGGCCTCGGGGCGGGGAGGAGGAGGCAGCCCAGCAGAAGCAGGCCAAGCAACAATAACATTCACTAACAAAACAGCTGCACCAGCAGCGATGAGCGATGGGGAGCGGCCCCGTCTTGGATGCATCGGCAACACCAGCACCAGTACCAACAACGGATTACGCGCAGTAGTGGGCGTGCACGGTGACTGGAAACCCTCTTTTCCTTCTTTCCTTTTCTTCTCTGTCGGCATTCCATGGAAACACATCTGATGACTGGCCGGCCGCCACACTTGGTAGGTACCTTGAGATACGAAACCGAATACCGCAGGTGCGCCCGCCTTGGTTGCTTCCCGTCATGTTAAACAAGGGCGGGGGCAGCCGGGGCAGGCGCCGCAGTGACCCAACCTTTCCTTTCCCATCCGTCCAACATGCAAGGCGGAAGGTGCTACTAGTACACTACATAGGACACTGTGCCTTCCTGCCTCCTGCTCCTACTACATTAATTGGTCTGTATTGCTCTTTTACTTTCCACGGCATACATGCACAAGTCCAAGTACGTACATGCGTACGAACGAACGTGTACTGCAGGTAGGTAGGTAGGTATCTTTCCCAGCCTTTCCGTAGTAGCTTCCTTTTTTGCTTTACCAGTTCATTCCCCTCCGGCTGTCCCGACAGTGATGTTTTCAGCCGCCACCCTCGTTTCAAATTGTCGTTTTCATCACCCAAGACGCCCCTCACAACCCCAGAACCGTCCGACGTGCATCAGATCCAGCATCGGACACAGACTGACAGGGTAGAGTACTCTGGTTTGCTGCACCCGAAGCAAGGAAACGGGACGAGGGGAATTTCGCGGGAATCAAGGCCATGCTCATCCACCCTCACGTTCTCCGGCCCTCCTCTAGTTCGCAGATACCGGGCGCCAGGTCGAAAAGTGATGACATAGGTAGGAATCGAGCACGCGCGTCAAGTCGTACCGTACCGAGAACACTGTGCTACGGCCACGGACCGCCGCCATCATCATGCCAAGAAAGCACTTCTCGGGTGGCGCTGACAGCGCGCTAATGATGCCAGCCGCTTGTCTTGGGGCACTGGTGCGAGCGAGACAGTGATGACACTGTGCGTCTGTGACAGGCAGGCGGGGATTTTACAAATTAGACAGGAAGGAAACCCTTATCATTTTTCAGAAAAAGAAAAAGACAAGGCTCGTGCTGATCTTTCTGCCTGTGTGTGTTCTGCGCTCTCAATCTATCCTATGCGTACACTAGTCGCTCGATGCCCGGCTGAGACAGAAGCCAAGTTGGGCGGCCAGATGGAAGAGACTCGATGACTCGTGAGATGCCCAAAACCGCATTCTCCTGTTTTCGATGAATTTGGAGAGGCCTGGCTGCACTACACTGCAGTGCACTACACTGCAGCAGGGCCGGCCAGGGGCCAGGGCCAGGGTCAGGGCCAGGGCCAGGCAAGGAACCGAACGACCCAAAATCCGTGCAGAGGGACAGAGCCCACGAGCAGGGCTCGCTCGTCTTGCTTCTCAATTCTGGATCAATGGCGCGTTCCACTCGTTTGGATGGCGGGGCCCCCGTTATGACGTCTGCCTCATCGTCATACCCGCCATTCCTGGCGGGGTTTTTTTTTTTTATCATGGGAAGCAGGTGCGCCGTTCAAAGTGGAGGCAGGCACCAGGGAGAGGGAAGGGAAGGGAAGGGCCCCATCGAAGGAGGACTTGTGGGCTTTGCTTTGGCCTTTCCCTCGCTGCCTGAGGCCAATGCTTGGAAATGGTGCGTGCAGACCCCAGCACTCCTCATGATTCATTACTCAGCCCGAGTAAGGCACGTGTCTGAGCCCCACGGACCCTCGTTCGCTTGTCGGTCGCCAAAATGTGACTCTGCTGGGATCCCCTTTCCTCTTTGATCGTCTCTTTTGCTCGTAATCCGCCCCTCTAGTCGCCGCTGCTGTTAGTCTGTCTGTCACTGCCCTGGTGTTTCCGCGCAGTACCTATTGCTCCGTACACTACGGATACAGAGTATAGTGTATCAATCATTACCTATTACTATTATTGTCCCGGCCCTGGTTCGCCGTGGAAGTGCTGATTCCCGTCGTATCCGCCTCGCATCTACCCGCGTCACGACGCACGTCCACTGCTCCATACTCCGTACTACGAGTAGTATTGCTCCGTCCGCCTCGACCAATCATGCCTGTTTTCCTCGCCTCGCTCCAATACCTACCAAAGCACACCCCGCAGCAAGCCGCAGGTCTACATGTGACCGCACGATACAAACGAATAGGTGATTTAAAATGATGAGTGGCTTCTGTGGCTTGCTCATCGCTGCTCATCATCATTTCGCTGACGACAAACGGACACATCTCGATTTGCGTTTGCCAGAGTGCAGCCAGTCTTTCACCAACCAGCCCAGTCCAGTCCGTGGCTTGTCATCCACGCGACGCGGGGGCCGGCCGAGTCCGGGATTGAGATATTGGCTGTCTGGTTTCCGTTTCCTCTGCCTGCCTGCATGCACATGCGCATGCCATGCCCTCGACGAGCAGGCATCAGCAATGACCTCATACCTCGTCCCTCATCAACTCGAGCCGGGCTTCGCAACGATACGCACGGTACGTACTAACTGGTCCTTCGTCTCTGACCGGGGGACATTCTACCGTGTAGAAAAGAAAGATCACAACGTTGTCGACGAACCTCCCTCTACTGCGAGATCGACGCACTTGTCACGACATCCTAGACATTCCATTTCCATTTTTGAATTCCGCACGCAGCCGAAAAAAACTAAAAAGAAAAAAGGCTAAGAGTGCCTCATGGACTGGTCCAGACCACCGCCTGCGCACGAGCCATCTTATTCCGTCATTCCATATGCCGTGCAAGGTACAATTATCAATCACACCAAGTTACCTGCCATGAACTGGTACCTAGCGACCTCGACTTCGTGTGGTAGGCACAGTACACTACTAATCCTACGAGGCTAAACTACTGGTAGGTACCTACCTACCTACCTAGGTGAGCGTCATCGGACCCTTTCTGCAGCACCAGCCACACCCAGCCCCTCTTCGCTGCTTTGTGGGCGTCACCAGCCACTCTTCGGTCTCTTGCTTGTCTAAACGTCGAGTCCTGTCCTGCTACGAGCCCTGGCCAAGAATTTGAGACAGCAAGCATCTTGAGCATTCCATCCAGTTACCCGCCCCGCGATTCCCACCGGCCTAGATCCAGTCTTTGACTTGTCTTGGTTGGCCGATGCGAGTGGCGAATAAGGGATATCCAGGGAGCAGAAGAGCGTCGACTTACACGTACACGCCGCATTGGGACATTGCATCACCGACCTACACAACGTTGGCGGTGCCGACATGCCCAACAATACTACCGTATACAACCAGTATTCGCCTGTTATTCAGCTCATCTAGCGCGCTCGACAAACCCAGCGTCGGACGACTTCACCCGAATCCGTAGCCCTGCTCCCCCCCAGGTTCGGTCGTCATCCACATACGTGCCGCCATCAACAACATCAAGCGCGCCTCATCGTCGGCACTCCACACTCAATTACCATGCCGGTCTTCCTCCCGCTGGGACGGCTCCTTGAAATTTGATCCTGCCACCATGAGAGCGTGCGCGCGCCCGTGCTGAATCGGGAGAGGATCCCGTTCTGGCGTCAGCGCGATACAAAACACACCTTGACGTCATCCCACCGTTGGACAGGCCTGCATGTCTCCCCACGAGGGCTTCCACGGTGTGTGTGATGGTGACATAAGGGGAAAAGCCTGCACAAATCGACACCCGCATTGTCATCTTGACTTGGCCGTTGTTGTCTCGGATGCCTGCCCGTTTTGTGCCGGTTGACAACATCAAACAAGCGAAGCTACGTACACCTTTGGTGGCTCGGTGTGTCTGGATGCGCGTCCTAGTCTATCTATCCTGACGTCTTGGGATCGTCCTCCCTTCGGCGGCCTTCCGATTCTAAATGTGAATCCGTTGCAACCATGTTGTCGTGTGGCTTTCCCTGGCAAAGACTGAGACGCCTGGCTATGGACGATTGGTTCCCCCCGTAAGGTCGCCGCACAGGCACACAATGCTACAAGTTTTGCCCGACCATCGCGGGAGCAAGTTACCACCAGCCCAGGCCGTCACGCCGGTTCCACGTTTTTGCGAGGGCCTCCACAATGAAGTCATTTGTGCCCTTGTCCACTCCCCCCATCTTGATTCTCCCCACGGAAACCCCTTCGTGCCGGCAACCCGGATCGGAAACCACTGCTTGATAACAGCCAGGGCCTGATGGACGGGCTCGGCTTCGCGCCATTGGGGGGGGGAGGGGGGGTGGGTAAGTGGTATTGATATCATTCGCAACGGCATTGCGCCGTTATTTCGAGCAAAGGTTAACGGCAAGATGGGCCATACCTTGGATCAACTTCCAAGATTCCCCACCTTGGGATTTCAAATGGGCTGGCCACACACGCAAGAGGCCAGACTAGAAAACCAAGGGGTGGTATTCGTCCCCCCCCCCCCCCCCCCCTAAACACTGTTTTCTGCTGCCATGGGGTTGGTTTGGTTGCCCGAACCATCTGCAAGCCGTTGAAGATTGGGGTATCATTGGGCAGCAATCACAGCCAGAAGCTGCTCCACAGATTAGCCTTCGCCCACCTCTGGGTTGGGTACATGAAACCAACCCTTTTCCAGGACTTGAAGAAGTCCGGTTTTCTCCTCGAACAGGTTTTCTCTCGGGTACAACAGCCGGGGGGGCAGTTGTGGAAGGCGTGGTGTGGTGTTCAGCAGCAGACTCCCGTAAACCGGGGTAAGGTCTTTTTTTTTTTTTTCTCTTTTCGCCTAGCTAACTAACACTGCATGACGGGAAAACTGGGAACTTCAATCGCGCCTGATCTTGATAGGATGCTTTCTGTCTCCTGGGCGCGAAAGCTCGGCGGTGCGGGAGACAAATGTTGGATACCGGCCTAGGTCGACATCCTGCAAAGCAACTACCGGGTCTGTTTTGTTCCCAACATGCTCTTGGACGATTACTGTCGAGCTGCCTCGTCCAGATGGTAAGGGTTAGGTTCACTTATTTCCGTAATCGGGTTGGCCAAGTATCCATTGTCATGTTTGTCAAGATGAAGCTCTTTCGACGCCCATCTGTGTCAATCCGTGGTGGTCATTCTGCCTCCTTGACTGTCCCGTTGACCAGAGGGTGTTCAGTTACACCGCATGGCCTGTTAGTATTGCCCACTGTTGTGACCTATATAGGTCCTATATAAGGCGTTAGTTGCTGCTCTGCCACTAACGGCGTCGTTTTTAGTATAACAGTTATGAGCCCAGTTCGCTCTGGTGCCAGTATGGTACAGCCCCAGAGTCTAGCGTCTGAGCGTCATAGACCTTGTGGGTTCGATTCCCACTTGTAGCCTGGTCTGGCAGTATTTTAATACCTAGGGTTCGATTCCTATTACAGGCTAGTAGGCTAAAGGGTGTCGCTTCCCCCTGTCAACTCTGACTAAGTATAATGCTCTGCTTAGATTAGGGGTGTCAACTAGATTAAGTATCTCTGCTTAGTCTGGGGGGGTGTGTTGTGACCTATATAGGTCCTATATAAGGCGTTAGTTGCTGCTCTGCCACTAACGGCGTCGTTTTTAGTATGACACCCACATAACAGCACCCCTGCCTTCCCCTTCCCTCGGCAGGGCGCTTGTCCAAAAAGAGTCAACATCGACACAACGTCGTCTTGGTATCGTCCCCTCTTGCAGATGATATCCACCCCCCCTCCTATCTTTCCCATTTCCAACTTGCTTGTCTTTTTTCATCGCCCGGAAAGAAAGAATAGTCGATATTGTTGAGGACAAGTTCTACACGCGTGGGCGTGGGCGGGCGAGCGGGTGATATCATGGTGAAGTCACGGAGAGAGTGATCTACGGCCGACGTCAGTTTCGACGCGAATCCGATGCACGCCGAGAGAACCGATTGCAGGTTTTAGATGGTGCAAGCAAGACAGGGGGAGACGAGGAGGGGGGAAGTGTCTCTCATCCTGCGGTCATCTCCCGGTTGTGTCTTGCCGCTCAGACATGTATGCTCGTATTGCTTCATTTTCTTTTCTATTTGCCCCCTTTTTTTAGTCTACGTCTCATGACGATGTGTAGGTATCAGGAACGCGGATCTACCAGTCGTGGCTTCGCCGCAGCAGCTCCCATTTATTGGGAGCTGTGGACAGGGAGCGTGTCCGGCAGAGTGGCAAGGTTTCCGGGGATGAGCCGACAGTAAGCCTCATATTTCTCCAGCGAAACTTGAGGCATGTCTTTGGTAGGGTTGACACCTCCGGAGATACTCCGGTGTCAGACGACGTCCACCGTAGAGGCGGTGGGGCCGAGTCGATTTGTACGTGTGTTAATGTGTTCTCTGTCCTGTGGTTTTAGTGAAAGTATTTTCCTGCTCGAAAGACGTGTGCGTATGGCCTCATGTTTCAGGCGCAAGGTGATTTTAGACAAGACTAGATAATGGTGGTGGAAGCAAGGGCTCCGCTGGCCGAGGGGCGGCGAAGAAAGTCGTAGGCAGTGTGGACAGCCGATCGAGGATGGTACTGTTTTCCACCATGGGCAAAGGAGATGGCGGTGGCGACGGGGTTTGTAATATTCATGGAGATGAGCGCGTCGCCGAGAGATAAATTGTACGATGTACGAAGTATATCTGCTGGCTGTGAGGTAACCCTTGCTTCAAGACGACAGACGACGACGGCATGGCGAAAGCAAGCAAAAAGAATATAAAGGATCGTACATCTTGCGCTCCGCAATGCCTGTTTGGACTGGCGAGGGCAAACGGATGGACGCTGCCTGAATTTCGAGTATTACGGATATCAGCATCTCAACTGACTATATATGTATTAAGTTGTGGCAAGTACTGAATATCAAGCATTAATCATTGGCTGGGTATTGATAGTATATCACCAGTAGTACCATGCTTGCCAACATATGACTGGTTCGCGTGGGAGGGGAGCTTGAACAAGCCTCCTCCATTCCTCCAGTGCCGATTCAGGATCTAGATTATCTATCATGGGATACCCCGCGTGGTCCTTGAGTGTGGACTTGTAATACTAATATCTCGTAGACATACACTACACAGTGGCGGCCTGTAATTGCAGTGTACGGTAGATGGCAGGAAATGTAACTTTATTGTAATTCTAATGTCCGAGCTATGGATTTGTGGTGGCCTGCCCGGTTGATATTTGGGTATTGGCCCGACCCTGACCAAGATATCCTAACCACGTTATGTTAATTATTAACCACCTGATGAATAAGATTGAAAAGTTAATTAGAGACTAGCATTTGAAGATCTGCTATCCTGTGTAAGAGACATCCTGACGTTTCCAGTCGGACAAAAAGGTCCTTGGGGCCATCAGGGAGAGGAAGGGTTTCAGGGTGGATGCTAAATGTGCAGGTTTCAAACCTGCTGGAAATGACTTGAGGCTTAACATCGACACCCGGAAGTATGGCGTGGAGGGCTTTCTGGTCCGGAACGAGATCACTCTGTTCGGCGGACATAGTGGAATAGAAGAAGATAGATCTACTTGGGGTGGCTAATTGAAGTTGAGGCGGGGGCTCTACTAAATAATCAATTGGTCCTATCCGAATGTTGACTTACCGGGGTCTGACATCCGTCATCCGTGCTTCCCAGTCCATGGGTCCCAGGTTCCGAGCGTGTGTACCCAGATCATACGTCTCACCTCCGGGCTGTCTTGGGAAGGGGTGAAATGTTGGATACAATAGTTGTAATGCTTCTATATAGCTTTTGTTTGCCTTATTGTGCATGTTACCAAGCCTATGGTCGTAACATCAGTCTAAGGATCTGTTAAATTGAGCCTGTTGCTAAACAGGTAGATAGAGTCTGTTAATAACGGCTATTATGCGGTACACCACAAAAGCGTTTCTCCTTGACTGTCCCTTACTTTGGTAACTAAGATCTGACGAAGTGCGTGGAGTGGTTTCTAGAGTACCGCTCGCACAATTAGCATATCCTCGCCTTGTAAAAACCGACCGAAATCTTCCAGGAAAATCTGAATATGGGACTGTTGTTATCATCCTGGGGTCAAAGCCGAAGACCCAGAAGGGCGAGCATGGACGCAAAGTTGCAGACAAGCCGGCGCCACCTCTACCTAGGTGATGGATCCCCCGTAGTGTCATCAGAGCATTGTGTCCTTCCTTAGAGACTGATCAGTCACATAGAGGCTGAAAGCTGTCAGGCAGTGTTGATGACTAGAGAAGGAGAGGTTGTATTTTTACTTTTATTACTCTACAATTCATCCATTTCTCTCCGCAGGATGTTAAAAAGAGGTAAAGCTATCAGTCCGAGAAACTTAGCTAAACAGAACTACTAAAGACTAGCAACAGCAACTGAATGGTAATTTATGCTGTATGTAGTAGTTTAGAGATGCAGGGGACCCCCTTAATTGAGATTTATCTTACTGTCTTCTCCGCTCAACTCGGTCATTCCGCTCACCCCGCTCATTATCTGGAACCCAGGGTGGCACTTATTTTCCGGCACGCAGTCTATCATATCGAAGCACCGCTCCAAGCAACACATTAGCACCAATCGCGCTATGCACAAGTTAGCCGCATTCGATCAACCGGGTTCATGGGAACAATCGTACCAATCCTCTGACGAGCAGAATTCTGTAGGGTTGTGACTGATACCCTCTCTTGTTGGTGTGAAGATCATGCTTGTCGGCACCCGCATGCTAGTGTAGCAACTGTCATGTCCGGCGCCGCTGATCATTGGTCTGAACAGTTTTCGCTCCCCAGCCCCAGGAAGCGTAGAGCACACATCAGCTGCACTCGCCTCGACAGCAGCGATGCAATCCGGATGGAACCGAACGGCCGGACTGTCAACCAGCAGCTCCCACTCGACAATGCATCCTTTGCCGCTGTCATCCTCGCCGATACGCTTGAACTCCTCCTCGCAGCGGCGGACCATTTCGCTCAATACTGCGTCCTCTACGTGCCGCACATCGAGGGTGAACTTGACCGTATGCGCCATTGTGTTGATGGTTCCTGGATCTGTGGTGAAGATGCCCGTCGTAGCGAGGCCGCTGAGCTCATGAGCAATGGCGTTGGCCGCCACGACGAGCTTGCTTGCACAGAGCACCGGGTCCTTGCGCGCGTACAATGGCGTTGTTCCGGCGTGACTATCGCGACCCCTAACTGTGATGTTGAACCATTTGAAAGCTTGCACGCCTGGATTCATGGTTAATACCAAGGTCTTTTGATGACCGTCGCCAGGCCTGGAGATCTTACCTTGAACGATGCCAATCTTTTCCTTTTCGTCTTCCAGAATAGGTCCTTGTTCAATGTGTAGCTCGAAGTGCGCGGCAAAGGGATTTGTGCGATACGAAGCCGCGCGTTCGCCAGTGTATCCAATCCTGTCGAGCTCCTCTTTCATGGACTTGAGCTGACCATCGCGTGACGATACCTCCTTCAGGTCCCAGGCTGTTTGAAGTGGGATGGCTTCAGCCCACACACCTGAAGCCACGGCCATTTTCGGGAACCGCGCACCCTCTTCGCTAGGTTTGGTCAGTACTCAGTCGGGAACGAGGATTATGCAACCCAAAAGTAGACATACTTTGTCCAATTGACGACGCCAACTGGTCCTTCGGTCTCGTATCCGTTCTCACTCAACACTCGCAACACCTCGAGACCCGCGATGACACCCAGTATGCCGTCGTAGCGACCGCCAGTAGGCTGCGTGTCAAGATGGGACCCCATCATGATTGGTGGTGCATCCTTGTTCTTTCCAGCACGAATTGCGAACAAGTTGCCCATCTCATCATAGAAGGTCTCGCAGCCGAGCGACTTGGCGTGCTGCATGAACCAATCTCTTACTTGCTTGTCTGCGTCGCTCAAGCTAAGTCGAGCCATGCCGGTATCGATGGATGCTCTGCTATTGTGAGATTGTGGACGTGTGTTTTTTTGGATGATTGTCTAGGAGACTCACTCTCCATATCGATGTGCGGCGCCAAATTGGCAACTCTCATGCAGCAGTCCAGCCAAGCTCTCTTGGCTGATCTTCAGTTGACTCGTCCTGGCTAAAGAACCCATTGTTGCCGTTGCTTTCTTCCGCGAAAGGTTTCCGTCAGTCCGAAGTTGGTTAAGTGAAAACAATTCAAGTCGAGTGGAATGATGCAGCTAGAATGGTGTGGTTGAAACAATTCATGAGGCTTCATGACATGCAGTGATATACTAACTCGCGCATGCTCCAATCTGTGATGCAGTCAACGGCAACTGATGATGCCCCGCACCGGGCGATAGGACAACCCAACTAGGAGGTGATTATCCACCGACGGCGGACCACCGCCGTCGGTCGTAATCGGCCGTCGGTATTTACCCCGGTTGACCGCCGACGATGCGGGGGCAGCTTTACTCATCGGCTAGCTTATCCCCAGATTAATGCATCCAGATAGCCAATGGTAGCTTTGCCGGTTATCAGACCAAGATTGGTATCTCTGTAATGGGTTCCACTTTATCGGTTCATTATCCGCCACGTTGGGAAAAGAGGAACTGCAGTTATCAATTGAGTATATACAGCAACCCATACCTCGTGAATCCCTCCAAACTTCAGAGTCTCGTACCGCACCCGTCACGATGACGAACCCGGACAAAGACTTATCGAGCAAGGATGAAGAGGCCCGACAAGAAAATGACAGTAGTAGCATCAATGCTGCGGACGTCGCGGTTGATCCTCAGGAACGGGCGGTGTTGTCCAAGTTCGACAAGTTTGTAATGCCGCAGATGGCACTTCTGTGCCTCTTCGCCTATCTTGACCGAACAAACATTGGTATGCAGCTCTACCGGCATCTTCGCAACGACATGCTGACTGATGAATCTCAGGAAATGCTCGCGTATTTGGTCTGGAAGAAGACACGGGTATGAAAGGCACCGACTTCAACGACATCTCCATGTACTTCTACATCTCCTACGTAATCTTCGAGACGCCTTGGGTCATGGCCGTCAAGAGGCTGGGTCCGGGTCGCGTTCTTGCCATCGCGATCACCAGCTGGAGCGCCATCACCATCGGTACCGGGTTCATCAACAGCTACGGCGAAGCAATTGCCCTGCGAGTCCTCCTTGGCTTTTTCGAAGCCGGCCTCTTCCCAGCCTTAATCTACGTCATCTCGGAAATTTATCCTCCCGCGTCGCAGGGTAAGCGCGTGGCTGTGCTCTACATTACCATCGCGCTGTCTGGTGCGCTGGGCGGGTTGTTCGCGTACGGTGTGCAGAGTATGGGAAAACGCCATGGACTCTCTGCCTGGAGGTGGTTGTTCATTGTAGAGGGTGTAATTTCGATGGTCATCGGTGTCCTTTGCTGGGTCACTTTGCCGAAATCACCAGAGACAGCCTGGTTTCTCAAGGAAGAAGAGAAAGCTGCCATGGTGCGCATCAAGGAGCGCGAGCAGCCGCTCAAGGAGAACAGCTCGTTTTCTTTGCCGCAGCTTGTCATGGCCATTACCGACCCCTTCGTCTACCTCGCTTCTGTGGCACTATTCTGCTCCTCAATCGCCCTCTTCGGTTTCGGCACATTTCTTCCTACTTTGCTCAAGGGACTCGGGTAACTTTCAGGACACGTGTCATAATAGAGCGCTCGCTGACGATTTCCAGGTATACTTCTCTTCAGGCGAACTACTTGAGTATCCCCGTTTATGTCCTGGCATCCATCTCGACCGGAATCACAACATTCGTCTCTGACAGAATGAACCGCCGCGCTATCTGTCTCATACACTCGCCCGTATTGGTCATATGTGGGTATGCCATCGCGGTTGGCACCGGCAATAAAGCCGCTGGATTCTTTGCCATGTTTCTTGTGGGCGCCGGTGTTTACTCTTTCAACACTGTCCTCGTCACGTAAGTCTCCCGTCTTGAGAAAGAGAAAGGTGTATATGCTGACTCCCAGTAGCTGGGTTTCAAACAACATTCAGCCTGATTACAAGCGCTCTGTTGCAATCGCCATGCTCATCTCTCTTGCAAACGCTTCCGGAATGGCCTCGTCCCAGATTTACCCCTCATACGATGCCCCAAGGTACATCATGGGCAATGCCGTTTCTCTGGGAGGAGAGGTTATTGCATTGATTTGCGTAGGTTTGATCTACATGCTTCTGAAATGGCGCATGCGCCGGAAGGAGCGTCTGCTGGCCGAGGGCAAGGAAAGCAACGGTAAGGATGGCGATCAAGCATTGAACTTCCAGTATGTGTTTTGAAGACTATTGAACACTCTTATGAACATGCTTTTTATTTTTATTTTCTATTTTCATTTTTCTTAGAGTAGAGCCATATCCCCTTTTCGCCAGTTATGTTGTGTATCATATAATATACGTTATCTCAGTGCATTTCCCGGACTAGGTAGTTGCTGGGAAACTTTGAAGGTCTAGTCTTTGATTGGCTGGAAAACTCCACTCTTATTAATGACTCAATGTGCAGCGTCTGCCCTTAACGTCTCCATTTCTGCACTTGGGCCGAAGACATTCGTTGTTACTTTAATGCTGGCTCTTGCTTCAGGATCCTGATACGGGCTCCCGAAGGCCTTTCCAGTAGATCGCATCCACTTTTACAATGGCAAATCGCAGAAATGTCCATGACTGCACTCTTGTACGTAGAGCCTTTCTCCAAGTATCCAGCAAAGCTCGATCAAATGACACCATGTGCGGCTCGCTTTGCTGCAGTGACAGCATGTAGCAAAACAGACCTGGGTATGACAAGCAGTGTCTGGTGTAAGCCGGCCAGAAAGCGGACTGATGTCTTACGTCGAGCCCACAGATGAATTTTGTTATGGTCTGCACCAAGCTACGCGAAGCTTGGAGGATTGATGCTGAGGATGCCGGTAGCGTACTGGGGTTGATGTTGGTACTTATGATGGGGCGCAAAAGGGCGCGGAAGATGAGAATGTGAGCGGTATAATATGTAACATATAACGGAGCATGGCCCTCTATGGAGTGCTCTGCAGACGGTTCCGTCTCGGGATGCCACTGGAGAGATTCGGGTAGGCGGTCCAACCAGTCGAGAAGTTGTTGTCGGGGGCCACGTGCTTGAGATATTAGCGTCTCTAGTACCGGGCGTTGTGATATCGCGCGAAGAGTGCTAAGAGCGTTAGCAGCGGCATCATGACTGGCATAGTCCTGACGCGAAGAGACTCACAAGAATAATCGGCAGATCTCATCCGCGATCCTGGTTAATGAGCAAAGGTGGATAATGTAGTCTGGTGATTGACATCCGTCAGGAAGTGCCGGTGTTGCAGTGTCAGTGACAAAATCATCTGCGGTAAGAGGTGATACGTCCCAGTCGTCATGTCTTATCATGGACGACCGACCATGTGTGACAGCCCTCCAAGTATGTTCGACATAAATAGACCACCACAGTCTTCTCCGCAGTCGAATTTCCCAAGGTGGTAGGTTCCAGTCCCTTGGATCCGCATTGAGACCTAACGACTGCGCCATCCCGAGCAAGGAAGCAGCCATCGACCAAGCAGAGGGGTTCTCGACTGAGACGGAATCAAAGGAGACCTGATTCAGTAATAGGAGAAATATCTGAACAGTTGAGAGCCGTGGGAAGTTCAATTCTCTCTGAAGACAAACGTATGAGATTTGCCAAAGAGCATCGATACTTGGCTTCGTAGACGCATTGGTCATACACAGTGTCTCATCCCATGGCGTGAAGGACAAAGAGAGCATGTAGATCCCTGCCAACAGCCCAGTCGACGCCTCTGCGACAAAGCCTTCTATGTCTGGAAGGATGCGCGACCGGGACAGGATAGGGAGTGCTTGGAAGACGAATCTGAAGTATCTGTTGATAGTCAGTCTGCCCATGTTGCTGTGAGTGCCAAAAAGAAAGAAAGAAAACCCCCCCCGGAGACTTACAGCCTGACAAGCGAGGCTCCAGTGGCCTTATCGACGATGCCTTCCAATTTCTCTCGTTCATCGACCTCAGAAAGACAATTATTAAGGACTCTTTGTGATTCAGTGGCTGTTCTAGTCTGACTTTGCAAGAAATGGAGTGGTAGGCTCTTGTCAACAGTGACATTCCTGTATGTCACTCTGAAGAAATCAACCTCGTCGTGGTCATTGTAAGGGAAATGATCAACCAGGAATGGGTCCGACTCGTTCGAGAGTCCAATGAATGTTGTAGAGTGGTTCGGGCGTTGGTCTAGTGAACTTCTGTCGTGGGCACACTTCATGTTTGGTTCTTCCACAGCTGAATCTCTTGCAGGTTGCGGAGTCCCTTCACCGCCAGATATTACATTACGTCCTTGGGATGGCTGCAAAAAGGCAGCCGGTGAGTCTTGAAACTCTAGGTTCTGAGGGAGTTGGCCGTTTCCAAGATCCCAGTTCAAGGGGCTGTTATTAGGCCACATAAACTCTGAGACGGCATCTCGATCCTCAGCAGGATTATCTGCAGGATGATCAGCATATTTGGCCGGGAGATTGTTTGGCTGGTAGTGGTACTTGTCATATTTAGCATGTCTTGCTGTGCTTGCAATAGTAGACCCGGAGATAAGGTCATCACATTGTGGGTCGGTGATTGGCTCCGTGGCCCGGCGGCCGCCGAGGGAGAAGCAGTTTGACGACCCTTCGGCCTTCTACCGGGGTTACTAACAAAGGTGCATTCCCGGCCTATCCTCTTGCACAGGTGGCATGGTTGCAATGGGTCCGGGATGTTGCAGAGCGCCTTGCGTGCGCGGCATAGGTCACATGGTCGCTGTGCCTTAGACCGATAACGTCTGGTCCCCGCTACTGTGGAATCTGTGGCTATTGAAGGTGTACTCATGATGTAGAAATAATGACTGGGGAACAGGTCGACTCAAATGATCTGACATATCCGCCAGCTGTCGAGAAAAATAGCGCAAAATAGTGTCACCGGATGATTATTAATCCTTTTCCACGTAACCCACCCCCTTGGTATAAACCACCCTGCACCCAAACCACCATCATTAATACTATTACTACTACTATCACTAGTTATTTCACAAGGCTTACTGTAGGGAAGTTCAGTTATAAGATCCCATAGTAGTGTGTTGATTTCTAGAAAATTCGTTCTATTGTGTTAAGTATCAGGCATTATTTTTATAGTGTATTTGTAACAGACGCTAAGAGTTGCGTCTATTTCAAGGGCCTTTCGGTCGGGCCTAGAAGCCCAAGGGTATGCAAGTCAACTGCTCTATGACACTACTTGCACGTAACCTTTAGACTCTAAGATGACACGTACGCAATCTTCCTAGACATGTATTGATTTACAGTTCTTCTAAACATTCAAAAGCATAAATTGTGGGCCGTAGGCGTGTGGTTGCATATGTAAATCGAAAACTAATAAGTCAAAAGCCACAAAATGCGACTCTGGCAATAAGAGCATTACTATACTATTGCTGAGGACTAAAACAATTCATTCACCCCGCCAACTTCTAGCGTTCTAGAAAGCCGGTATAATGGTACGGCTGATTCAAGCAGCATTATTTCTACTCGATCGCAAAGTGACCTTGGAAGTTGGTTGCTAGCGCGGATAACCTGTAATATATGGAGTAAAACAGAGCCGAAGAAAGAGTTCCTATTCCGAGAAGAAACATGAATGAAAAACAGCATTGGATTCTTTCTCTTTCATTCTTTCTCTTTATTTATTTCTCTTTCTTTACTTTCAATAGCTTGCAATATATTCCAGATTCCACGGTGCATAACCTTGCAGGCCGCACCATACCATGCTTTGGCGCGCACTTATACACCGAAAAGGGCCTATCGCGATACTGGTCCTATATGGTCCTATATTGAACGTTACATATTTCACTGTGCCGGCCATGCTGCCATTTCAATTGTTCATTGGCCGCCTGATATGCATGCTTTGCGGCGCAGCTTAATAGGCAGACTGCGAGGCACCCCACCTTGGCTCTGACCACGCCCCATTTTCTCGCTCATCTGGGGGCTTGATCACCCCCTCTCTGCATCCTAATAGATTTTCCATCATCTTAATTCCAGAGACTTTTCTTTTCGATTGCTGGTCAACATGGACTTTGGTATCGCGTCCGGCGTTGCGGGGTTCGTCTCGCTGCTGATACAGATCGCCTCTGGCATCAACAAGCTCCGCGACATACTCAAGAACGCAGAACAGGCTCCCGCGGAACTGAAACAACTCCTCAAAGAGCTGGAGTTCTTGCAACGTCTCATGGATAGTGCTAAAGGACTATCCCGCGACCCCTCTTTTGAGCACTGCGAAGCGACCTGCGGTCTCCTCGTTCAGGGGCTGGAAAAGCTGTATCAGAAGTTGCTCATGGATTCCGAGAAGGTAAAGGGGCCAAAGATGGTGAAGACGCTCCTGGCTTTTCGCCACTGGAAAAAGGACGTTGACGACTTGCTCCGGAATATCCAAGCGGCCAAAATCAATTTGATCCTGTTCGTACTCACATATGCTAACCCCCTACACGATCCGCACTTGTTCAGCTGACAAAACTACACAACAGTCTTACCTCGCATCGAACTTCACAATGCCTTAGCGAGATGATGTTGGTGAACCAGCTCCACGGAACGTCTGCTCAACTATCAGTCTCTGCCACCGAGACCGACTTGCCCGTTTCTCCAACCCCGCTAGATGCTTCTTCCCGCCAACCCCTCGGGTCTTTTGCTCCCATGACCAACTCTCGGGGCATGATAACCCCAAGACCTAAGGCTCGCGGAAATTGCTTGTCTTGGTCTTGCTCATGTTCATGCCATCGTACGGAAAAGACTTCTCGACGCTTCTGGGCGCTCGAATACACTCACCCAGCGGTCTTCCAGCGGACCTGCGACTCTTCGTCCTGCAACACTGCCAAGTACGGTGGAATGTTCAGAATCGCGCTGTCGCAGATTGGAGTCCGGTGGGCCGCGGCCATCCAGTTTTACATCCTTGCGGAATCGGGAAAGTTCTCCATGCGACCCTGCTTCGAGATGGAACGAATCGTGCCTTACACATCTCCAGGCTTTGAGTTGATCTGGAAATGTGAGAATGGTCTAATTAGGTTCGAAGAAGCTCAAAAGGGGCTTGTTGAACTGAGAAGGATGGACCCAACATTTCCTACGCATGTCAACCCAGATGGAAAGTCTTACATTGAGGTATGAATCTTAAGGGCACTCATTTCGCACTCTAATTGTCTGACTAGGAGCTTTTACGACGTCCGTGGATATCCAAGGAACAGTTTCAACTACTCGAGCTTTTCATGCAGGAGTTCAAGATGTCAAAGGGGACCGAACGTCCTGGGTGAGCAAACCTTCAATATGAGAAAGCTCAGAACCGACGTCCAAAGGACATAGCTAATTTTGTCATACCGTTATAGTTTTCTTTCACTCTGTGCAAAATGGATCGGAGAAGGCCCTCATATAGATTTGTTAGAAACGCTCCTCGCCCTCGGCTTTGATGCGACTGTGGTCGACACCCAGAACTGGCCGGAAGTGTCTTCGCCAAACTGGTTGTCCGAGTCAATGACCCCCGACCCGTTCTTCGTGGAGTATATAAGTACACTATGCCAAGATAACCAAGGCAAGGCACAATTCTTGCTATCACCGAGTCTCGCGAATCTAACCGATACCTTGTAGGATTTGCCGGCTTGGCGCCCCTTCACGAAGCCATCGTTTTTGGTTCGCCAGATTCGATCAGAGAATTTGCTCCACGATTTGATGTCAACGGGAGAAACTTTCTCGGCCAGACTCCTCTTCATTTTGCTGTCTCAAATACCCTGCACCTGAAAGTCCTTTTGGAATTTAACCCTGAACTCGACGTCCCCGACAAGTATGGCAACACGCCACTGATGTATGCGGCCGCAGAGAATCAAGAAGAGTCTGTGATGATGCTCCTCGATGCTGGTGCGGATGCATATGCTCGGGAAAGCCGATACAATCGCACCTTCATTGCGTACGGGGCTCTGAGGGATCATTGGAAGCTTGTTCTCAACTGTCTTTCGCGGATCGAGTCCTTGGAAGGCAAAAAGGTTGCAGAAAAATGGGCCGAGGATGCTACATTGCTATTTCACGTCAAGTATTCGAATAGACGAGGCAAAAGGGATGCGACATTTCATCAGTTCCTTGCCAAATGCGGCGACGTCAATTTTCTCTACGACAATCTTAACACTGGCAACTTAAAGAACACCCTCCTTCACAATGCTTCATCGGTGTCAGACTTGGACGCGTTGCTCGACAACGGATTCAAGCTTATCAACCACAGTAACAGCGCAGGTCGACATCCTCTCATTGAAGCTGCTGGTCGAGATATACCTAGCCTTGTGGAGGGTCTTCTTAATGCTGGGGCCGATATCGAGTTAAGAGACCATTGGCATCGCACAGCGCTTCATCACGCTTTAGCCAGGTTGGGTACTGGAGCGACAAACGCTGCATATGAAGCTATGGACACTATCCGCATATTCGTAGCCCACGGGGCGGATCTCCTATCCAGAGACAATTGCAGATGCCCTTGTTCCCCCGAGGGTTGCCTTCCCGGTGTAGAACTCATGCATAGTCTTGATCAAAAATGGGGTGTTGCGCATTTCCCTGCATGGGCAATAGAGTGGGTTTGCCTTGTCTATGAGAGCAAGGGCACAGATGGGGCAAAGATAGCTATTAGATCGCTTTTGCGACGAACGAAACATGAAGAGATGGGAATGACGCATGTGTGTTGTCGGAGGCCTCCCCGATTTCCTTGGCACCCCTCTCCCTTCTCTGGCAGTCCAAGTTACATTCCCGACGACGATATCGATGATATCTTAGAGGAAGAGTCCGAATTTATCGAGATCCTAGAAAAGGAAATGGCGCAGAGCACTGACCAAGAGTACGAACTGTTGTTTGATGAATGGATCCGACATATCAAGTCATCACTAGCTGTCTTGTGCAAAGAGGCTGCGGAGTATGACCAAAAGGTCAAAAACGATAAAAATGACAAAGAGGCATGTAAACCCCTTGTTAACATTTTCTCAGTAGGCTTACTAACAGTGGAGGCAGTCCGGACTCCAAATAGATCACAAGAACGATTGCTTTGTGTCTCTTCAGAGTTTCAACTTTCTTGAGGGAAGGGATCCCGCCGGGGATGTGAAGACCTCACTGGCGTACTACGTCCTTTGTCTGGGAATTCAATATCAACGCCTCCAAGCTTCTGGCAATGATTCCTCTCTGGCCAGTTGGTATTTGATAAGGATGCGTGGTCTCCATCGAGTTCTCGACATCATGGAATTTTCTGCATCTCAAATTGCTCATGAAATGAAATCTGCAAGAAATCTCTCCCGCATATATCCCCGGAGCGTTTTTGAGGTTGAAAGGTGGATTCAACACTTCTTATCGTCGATTTTGGAAAGAGAGGAGTGAATGTTGACCTGGGAAATGCTCGGGAACGGAATCTTGGGCTTGCCCAAGGTTAGGAGAGGATGAACAGTACCGACCCTGAAATTGCATTTTGGTCTCGATAACATGATCAGCTTCCCATAAACAGTGACATTTGGAAGACGGATTTGCTAATATAGGTCACATACTGTCGAGACCGGTAGCGTATGTGGCGTCAATTTCCCGACCAACCCCTCTCGGATCCAGCGATTCAGGCCCAATATCTTACAGCATCTCACCCAATAATACGCCCACTAGTGACCGTACGGCTCGGATATCTGCTCCCTCGGCCATGGCGCCGTCCGAGACGACGTACGGCCAGAAGACGACCATGTCGACCTCGAGGCAGGCGCGGGCGTAGTTGTCGCGCGCGCCGCCCTCGAGCTGTTCCTTGCAAATGTCTCTCGGTAAGGGAAGTGGTGGAGGGCCGGGTTTCTGGATGAGATAGGCAGCCAGTGTGGAGGTTTGAAGCGGAGGCTGAGATGAGACGGCAAAGCGAATAGGCGTAATTGCCGAACCTGGGCGGGCTTCCCGGCGCTTGTGGGGCGCGCGGCCCACTGTTCCCGGGCCCCCAAATGAGGACGCTCAGCCGTATTTCGAAGGCTCTGATGTACCCCGTATCTGGAGACGGGCATCTTCTCCTGCTTCGTCTATGTCCTCATTACCGGACTTCACGCTGTCCATATTTTCATGACAAAAACGTGGTTCGCGGCGGCGTTCGTGGTTGGCGACGTGTTATCCCTTCTTTTGCAATCGAATGGTATGTACCATCTCATCATGGTTGGAAGGAGGTTTGGCAAGATGCAGAACGGGAGCAGCTGGATCAGCGCGTAGAGGGACGGTAGGATATGCTTCCAGGACTTGGACTAGAGGGCGTCAAGACTTGATCCTGGGAAAACAGAACGCAGTGCAGGTCACTCTCGCGATCATCCATCACGATTGAGGCTTTCATACCTCTACATACTTAATACCACAAAGAAAGCGAACCCGAGTTTACTATATATAGTCTTCTTGGTATGGGGCTCGGATTGCGCGTCCCCTCTTGTTTGATACATGGGCATGCGCATACCAAAAACAATCAATGCCTTATCGTTATCAGTACTCGCTTAACTCGTCTCCGATAAGGACCCCTACGTTAACTTTTTGGCGAGGTGGGGAGCACAGGCCACTTGTCTTCCGCCCCATCCCCCCCCACGGGGGCACTAGATCTGCATGTGCCATGAGCCGAGAGCAGGCATAATCGTCGCCGTCGACCCCGCATCAGCTCACTGATAGGCGGGAGCTCTGGCGAACAGCAGCTGTTGGTCGACGGACTCCAGCGGTATACAGCCCGGCAGCAGTCAATCAATCAGGGGTCGCTACACCTCACCTCACTTCACCGCACCTCCTCCCCAACCTTTCTACTCCCACCATGCTTCCCTTCGTACGGTTTGCCTCGCCCAAGAAACCGTCGAGGCTTATTGTTTCTCCTCCTCCCATCGACGCCCATCAAACCTGAGGCTCCGGTTTACCTTTTCTTTTGCTCCCTTCCTCCGTTTCTCGCACCCTCTCTTTCGCTGCCGGGAGACGGATCAGGCTACACATTCCATCGACCTATATCCACGTCATCTTTGCCTCGCCGCATCGGGACTTACTTTAGCACTTCATCCTCTTTCCCTGCTGCATTTCGATTCTTTTTCATCTCGTAGCAACACGAGTGCCTTGCTCCCGCCTTTTCCAGAGGCTGCCTGGATTGCTAGAGGTATTGGCTTTGCTTCAGATCATCCCCTTCATTATTTTACCACAGCAATGTCGACTGACATTATATGGCAGGGATACCGATCAACAACGACCTGTCTCTCCAGCGCCCACGGTTCATCTCGACAAAATTTCTCCTATCCTATGCCACTGCTCTGGTGCAACGGCAACGACGACATCGAAACTGACATGGCTGACCGCCAAAGTCCCGCCAAGCAGGGGCTCGACGACTGGGAGGAGGTCGCTGACAACTACTCCATCTTGTCACTCTCGTCTTCTGACGACGAAGTAGACGACACCCCTGCTGCATTATCCTCGAAACCCCCACACGATCCTCCTCCCGATTACACAGAAAACAGAAGGAAGAAAACGCCAGACACACTTGTCGAGCATCCTCAAACCGCACGTGGTCAATGCCTGTCATCAGAGGCCGCTGGGGAGGCGTCGTCCCTCACTGAGGCTCAGCAGAACAACAACTTGATCGACCTTGGATCAGCCTCACCTGCACCCCTCGAAGGCTCTGGAACTTCCTCTCCGTCGGCGAGTTGTAAATTTCGACGGAAACCGCCTGCCGGCAAGGCTACAGGCATAGATGAGGCTGTCACAACAGACTCCCCCCGAAACGGGGATAAGATGGAGATGGAGACCTTCAAAGACGTCGAAATATCTTGTCAAAATAAGTCTACAGAAGCTGATGGCGCCTCTGATGGCCACTCAAAGCTGTTTGACTGGTTAGGGAGGCCGATACGCCGTCAGTCCTCCTCACTCCCCCTGCCCTCAACTTCGAACGAAGCACACCGGGTCACTATCGGATCCACATACAAGCCATCCACCGAAAGCAAGATGGAGGAGGCTGCTGGGGAATTCGGCAGCCTAAAAATCAACGCGGATCCTCCCGAAGAAGAGGAGGAATTAGGCAAACCTGAAGCCACACTAGGCGAGACCCTCGACCTGGATGACTCCTTGATGGATCCTGTCTGCATCAGCAAGACACTCGGGTCGCTGTACGATTACATTGCCGATACTCTCCGCCGTACCACCGAGGAGCTCGCTGGTCTCAACGAGAGCCTCAATGTCGGCAGCAGCTGCAATGCTCTGATGGGACAGATTAATGAGCTCCGCCCGATACTTGCCGAGTACGCGATACAATGGGAGAAGTCGGCGGGGGCAAGAGAAATACCACTCGACCCCAGCCTATCGTTGTGGTTGTCATCCCTAGAGGCCATCATCTCGAAACTGCGGAGGAAGAGTAGACGTTGGTCGCGACATGCCAATACGGAGGAGGGCAAAAAGGTCCATTCGGCCCTGCTCCAATTAGATGCGGCTCTGGATAACCACATCAAACAGATGAACGACTTCCTGCCCATCATCCAAGTGTAAGCCCTCGATCGCCCCACAGCCATGCATGCGTTTTGTCTCAGCGAGAGTAAGGGCTAACCTGCGAAAAGCGATTACAACGACTACCGGACGCAGAACATGCCTTTCCCCATCGACGAAATTGATGACGAGTGCAAGTCTCCCAGGCACGGGGGCAATATCCCGCCACGGCCCACAGACCGCCTCTCTCAAGTTCGGAATGCGATGTACTCGCTGAAGGACCAACTTCAGAAGACGGTGGAGGTCCTCGCCATTGGCCAGAATTTTCTCTCCGAGCCTGCATGTGCCACTGCCTCTGATATCGTGGTACGTCTGGGGTCGACGATCAATGCCGCGTCTCTTGCCCTGACCAACAACGGTTCCGAGTGGCTCGAAAGCGACCTCGGCCGCGCCCAGATCGGGTTGTTGTCACACGCAGAGTTCAGCAACCTGGACCCCAAAACCCTCCACGAGTTCAAGGTCCGTCTGCAGCAGATTTGCAACCTCTTGTCCAACCCTGCCGACCATAAGCAGTGGACCGACGAGATGGTGCGCGGCCACCATGTGTACATGCTCGTTGAACAGCAGCAGCTCGACGCGCTAGGCAACATCGCGTCCGTCTTGCAAGATTTGATGATGCCGAAGCACCTCAAGACCAAGACCGAGTTTGACGATTTCTTGAAGGAGATGTAGCAGTCTGCCGGTCCCGGCGGGGGTCGATGACAGGAAACGACAGGAAATGGTAGGGGCCGACAGCGCATGGACAGGGCGGGAAAAAATTGTTTAGCGTGGTATATGATGGCGACATATGAGGTCTAAGCGTTGCCACACCAGTGTACCGCCTACCTAGTGATGCTTAAATTGAGCGAGAATTTGATTTTCCTTGGTCGATATTCAAGGTACTGGGCTACGTATTCGGAGCACGGATCTGTCAAGATCAGACGAAAGCTGGTGCCAGCCAACGGCGCCCATCCGAAGTATCAAAAAAAGAAAAGTAAAACAATGGTCCGCTGACACATGCGCCAAGAATATACCCGCCACATGCACACACACACACACACCGCATGACTCCTTTTTGGGGGAGGACGAGGGATTTTGAGAAGGAATGGAGGCTGGTTCTGGCCGGCTGGGCCGCGCACCAGTTCGAGGCGCGGTCGAGACTTTGAGATTCCTCTGGGGCGCTGGTCCGTAAGGAAGACAAACCACAAACCAGAGAAGAAAAGATGTCACCCAGGATGGGTTGTGGCTGTGACTGTGGCTGCGACTGTCATCGTGGTCGTGAGTTTGGGGGCTGTAAAGTGGTGTTAGATACCTAAATGTGTTTGCTTCCTCCAAGTTCTAACATTCACCCGGGTGTCCGGGTACAAAATGTATAATTCTGACATAACAGTGTCCTAGCTTATTATGTTAGCACACCAAAGTAAGGAAGGGTGGTTGAGGTGTGGCTCTTTTGGGCGCGCGCGGAGCCGCCGCTGGAGATCTCCGGCCCAGATGTCCGGGAACGCCTCCGTCTCGCCTTCCTCTGTCGGTGTGTACGTGCGTCTACTATCAATATCTGTACGTAGACGTATATCTAGCAGCGAATTAGGCGATTTATTAACGCTGCGTCACATCAGTCACGTCCTCTCTCGCTTACGGCCGTTACGGTGGGCGTTGTCTCGGTCTTCTGGAAAGAGGGGGGAGGGGCGGTGCGTGTATTGGCGGACCTGATTGGAGGTGGATGCAAGGAAAACAGAATATACCGACTTCCTTCGTGGAGGGGAGGCGAGGAGGGAGGGGGGCCCAAGTCGAAGTTTGAGTTTTTGCCAAGATCCGTAAACTCTCTCGCCAACATCTTCTTCCCGCACGCGCAGATACGATGCAAGTGTTCGAGGCCATGCGGGAGGAACATTGGAGTTGCAGGTGCCCCATCGACGTCGGGACGTCGGTGTGAGGCTTCGGCCGTTAAGGCATTCTGGGCAGTTGACGATGCTACTCTCCCCGCCTGAGGCAGAGCAACAAAATCACAACAACAAATGAAAGAAGAAGAAGAAGAGGAAAAAGAAAGAAAAGGGGAAACACCACGCGGGTCGGCTATTTGCTTCCTGCCCGGTTCCCGCCAGGGTGTGTCGTGTCAGGGCCCGCCTCCGCGGCAGGATGCTGCGGCTCATCTCATGCTTACATGAGTTTTGTGGAAATAAAACGGCCCATTGTCACCCTCCTCGATCTGATGTAAGCACGCCAAGGGCTAGCTCCGTTCGGAGACGGACAGTACCGGCAGCGGGACTGGCCTATCCAACCATCCCTTGCAAGATGCACAAAGCATCTAATGTCCGGTTTATCGGACGGCAGACATCGGGCATCCCACCCCCTCGCTGTGTGCTGGTAGGATTTGATTCGCGAGCATCTCGCTCTCGCGGCTCAGGCAGTGTGCATGTCAGCAGCAGTAGCCCAGCAGTTGCAGCTTCCTAGGCACAGACGGTGGGAAAGCGGAAACGTTATGGGGAATCGCCGGCGCCGGCATGAGGCTATATGAAAATATGCGTCCGCAGGAGCCTGCAGGTAAGGCCAGGATACAGTTTGTTTGTTTTTTTGTCACTCGGTCAGGGGGAACGAACGGTGGCGAAGGAGGAGAGGTGTGAGCATAATCCTGGGATTTCATATAAATATAGCTAGATAGATGGAGGTGTTTGTGTGTTATCTAGTGCTGTTCGACGGTTGGAACAGTATTACCAGATAGCTCGCCGACGACCGCCACACCTGTTGAATCCCCTTCCTCTCTACCGTCTACCGCGCACGTCTTTTCTTAAAGATGCGCGCCACAACCCTCGTACTCGCCGGCCTCTTGGCCGCCGCCGCCGCTGCCGTCGCACTGCCCGGATCGTCAGAGGACGCGTCGCCTTCTTTGGCCCGCGGCCTCGAGGCGCGGGCCTCCCAGTGTCCGGAGGTCTGGACGCAGGTCAACGCCGAGCTCAACTCGCTCTTCCTCGACGACGGCGGCCAGTGCACCGCCCTCGCCCGGGGCGCCATCCGCGCCCTCTTCCACGACTGCGGCTCCTGGGACGAGTCTCAGGGGCAGGACGGCGGTTGCGACGGCTCGCTGCTCGTCGGTGCCGACCCGGACGTCGAGCTCGACCGGGTCGAGAACAGCGGCCTGCAGGCCGTCGCGGGCACACTGCGGGACCTGGCCACGCGTTATGGCACGACCGCGGCGGACATGATTGTCTTTGCCGGGAGTGAGTTTTGTTCTCTTTTCTTTGTTTCAAGTTTCTGTAGCAGTCTGGACAATAGCCTTCATGGGTCCCGTGATGGAGTGGGTGACTAACATGTTCTGCCCTTCTTTCTCCAGACGCGGCCATTTTCCTATGTCCCGGCGGGCCAAAAGTCACGACCTACATCGGCCGCGCGGACAGCACCAAGTCGGCCAAGGCCGGAGGGCTGCCCAGTCCCTTCGACCCCCCCGAGACTCTCCTGGGCCTGTTCAAGGCCAAGGGGCTCGACGCCGAGGCCCTCGCCGCGCTGCTCGGCGCCCACAGCACCTCGACGCAGTCCTTCGTCAACGCCTCGCAGGCGGGTGCGCCGCAGGACTCTACGTAAGTTGGCCCAAATCCTTGATTTCCTCGCGTCGCCGTGAAGGGGACGGGGCAGCGATACGAAGAATCTCGCGGCAAGGTTGTTTGTTTTGCTAACGCTTGAGGGGGGGTGCCGTCCTCCTAAACGCAGGCCAGGAAAGATGGACGTGGCCTACTATAAGCAGACGCACGACTTTGCCACCGCGGGGGCCGGCGCCGCCCCGGCCGGCATTTTTGTGTTCCCGTCGGACGCGGGCGTCGCGACCTCGGAGGCCGACAGCGTCGGCAGCTGGTTCCAGAGCTTCATCGGGGAGCAGGAGAAGTGGAGCCAGAGCTTCAAGAAGTCGTAAGTAGGAAGAGGAGGGGGGGCCGTCGTCGGGTTCCATCGACGCACGTTTCGAGCGTCCAGCGCTGACCACACAATAGGATGGACAGGATGTCTCTATTCGGCAACGACCAAAGCAGCATGTCAGACTGCACCGACTCCATAGCCAAGCTTTGATGGTGGAATGAAGATAGACTGGCGGGGGGCATGATGGTGTAGAGGATTGTTTCCTTACGAAATTAGGGCGGCATTTGTGTTCGTTAACCGTTCGGGATAATACTGTCCCAGTAGAAGTCAGCGAGTATGATATCTATGCAAATTCAACTCACATATCTGGGGCAGGGCGATTAAAATGGGGATATTTTCTGAATGGACAGTTCATAACTGTTTGATGATACTTTGACTTCTACTGAAAGATTTTTCTGGGCCCGGAAAGCAAAAAGATATCAAGTTGGCTGTATAAGATGTTGCGGCTCACAACGAGATAACGGCAAGACTTCCGCATTGCTGTTTTTTTTTCTTTTTTTTTTTTTTTCGTTTTTCAACTGGATGCTCATGCATATTAGAAGGTTTGTCAAAAGCACAATATCACATCGCTTTGAATAAATATTGTAGGACCTGACATTGGGCAGAGCACTCTGCGTCATATTTGTAACTGGGAACTCCGGTGTAGGATGCCTAATATCAATCGGTACACGTACAATTAAGAGGTAGTGTAGCTTTTGTCCCTATTGGCTATCTCTATGCAACCTTTTTGTCCCTAGTGGCATCACTTGCATCCAAAAAGCAAGCTGCGACACCCTCAACTTTCTTACCACAAAGCTTCTCGAAACGTACTGTTATATATTGTAACTAAAGCGTTATATTTTCACCGTCGTCAAGACCAAAGCGTACAGCCATCGCCCTTGCCGATAAGCCAGAGTAGATACGAATGTCTAGTATCCTAACTGTAAGTGCTAAATGAACCCTGTCAGAGACGGTTTCTGACATCGCACGATGCAGAAGGAAATAAGGCGCAGGTTGAATCCGAAATCGTAATGAATTTGGGTGAGCTTAACACTCATACGTCGATAAAATGTTGAAGAGCGTCCAGACTCAATTGAGACCCAGACCAATGCGATTAAACCGCTCGTCTCCGAACGTTCCAGTCCCATATCAGACGTCCCGCCTTAAAATAAACACCACCTCGTTTTTCAAAACATAGCGCGATGTTCCAGGGCTGAGGCTGTCGCCACTCCACAGCAAGGAGAAATTGAATCGCCAAAAGTATCGCTAGCCTTGATCCAGAATACTTTTAGTCCCGAGTCAAACATGATGAGCTGAGTCGTTTGGGGGGGGCTCATCATCGTGTCAAACGTGGCGCGTGTTCAGTGCGTGGCCACTTACATGTCTGAGTCTGCGGAGAAACCAGTCGGTTAAACAAAACAGCACTCAGAACCTCCGACAATCGAACCACTCATAGGCCAGCCGGCAGTTTCTCCCAGTTATCAGCCCTCAATCTTGCGCAGCAGACGAAGCTAAAGCCTCACGGACCCTCCCCCTCCCCTGTTCTCAACTCTATCCAAACGTTGCGAAACCTGGTGGCTAGCCAGTTTGCGAGGCGGCGGCCATCGCTAAGCCAGCCCCAGCCGAGGGACCACGCATTGGTCGCTTCATCGAAAGCCAACCTCATCTACCGGCCGAGTGGCATCTCGTGGGAAAAAACAATGCAGGGCGGTCGTGTTGCGGGACCGGCGGGGGTTCTGTGCACAAGTTGGACTAACCGAGTCACGAGCCAGGCAACCACGATGTGTACAGCTCTCCCACAATGTTGATCATTGTTTTTCTTTTGTCTTTACAGAATGGTTCGACTTCCAGTGAGAGCTGCTGGAAGGTGCCGAAATTGAGGGGGTTTGAGGTCTTGGCCGTTGAAACTACCCTTGCCGCTAATGCTACCACAACAGTCTGAGCGGGCGAAGGCCTAGAACCGACATAGTCAAGTGATTTGATGAGTGCCATGTTGGATAGGGCGGCTGACCGCGGTCTTTGCGTAAGCTGAGAGATATTCGGATACCCAGAGAAACGTCTCTCCTCGAGCTCTTGCCGCAGAAACTGGGAGTGGTCCGTCCCATATGCCAAGGCCCGCCGTCTAGAGGCGTCGTCGAGGGCCTCGAAATGGCAGCCTGCAAGGAAGAGAAAGCCGCGCTACTGAGACTTGCATCTGTGCTAGTGACTAGAGGGAGACATGCCCCTCTCCAATTTCTCAAACTCTGATTCGGTTCCAGGGGGGAGGATTCGAGGCGAGCAAGACAACGGCCGCGTTGCTGATCCGGTTCGCCCAGGTTTGGCACCATCTCTAGCGGAAAAAGCAATGCTTCTTCTTCGCTAGCGCGCGCCATGGCGCAGTCAGCACGCGCCGTTGCTCATTTAACATCAGCAAGGCGCATCCAGGACTCGGATCATAGGCTCGTCCGAGCGCACGGCCAGGCGCATGAGAGAGGAGAGGGAAATCAGAGATGGAAGATTGCACGCGATGCCGGGCGGTTTGACGACCCACCCTCTTGACTTATCGTCGCCGCGAGTAACATGTAAGGAGGTGTCACTGCTAGCTAAGATGATCCGGGGTAACTCAGGGGGTCGGAATGAGAGAGTAGTCGGGACGCTTCCTGAGTTCTGCTTGGATATATAAACACTGCACTTGGACTGCCGGTCTTACCGTCTCTTGGACATCACAGCCAACGCAGCTTTCCAACGCAGCCACCCGCTTTCAAAAGCCAGCCAACCTCCTACGCTCTTTTCGCACAACAACACTCGCTATAAACCTTTGTTCTTAAGTCGCTCGTTGAACACACACACTCGCTCTCCTAATCCATAATCAGCCATCACAATGAAGTCCTTCGCTCCCATCGTCCTCCTCGCTGCCGGCGCCCTCGCGGCCCCCAGCCCCAGCCCCAGCGAACTCTGCGAGCGCGAGCTCAGCACCGTCAACACCATCATGACCACCGTCCTCAACGGTATCCAGGCCCTCGATGGCGCCATCTGCTCCTACGGTGGCGGCCCCGGTGCCGAGCTCGAGACGGCCTCCGGCACCATGCTCACCATCATCCACACCGCGACCAACAACGCCGCGAGCATGTTGCCCCTTACCATGGACGAGGCCATCGCCTTCCAGCCCGTCTCCGACCAGCTCAACGCCGCTGGCGACAAGCTCCTCGTGGACCTTGACGACAAGGTGCCACTTCTTGCCAAAAGCGGCGCATGCGACTCCACTCTCTCCTGGGTTGCCCAGGTTGGTAAGTTGAAAATATTCAAAATGCCTTGACCAAACGTGATGGCTAACTCATACCAGGTAGCAACGTGAACACTCTCATGACCACTATCTCCACCAAGTTCCCCGCCGGCGGCAAGGGTGGTGACGAGATCACGCACTTCAACGGAATCTTCTCTCAGATGCAGGACAAGCTCTCCACCTGCTCCACCGGTAGCAAGGGCTCCAGCACCGGCTATGGCTCCGGCTCTGGCTCCGGCTCTGGCTCCGGCTCTGGCAGCAACGACAATGCCGTCGGCTCCGGTACCAAGGTCGTTGCCCCCACTCCTGTCCCCACTTATGGTGCCGGCAACGGCACCAACGGTGCTTCGCCCACCTCCACCATCCGCCCCGTCGTCACTGCCGGCGCCGCTCTGATGACCTTCTCCGGTGCCGGCCTGGCCGTCGCCGTCGCCGCTTTCATCCTGTAAGCTCGCTATCTGCGGTTTACGCCGGATAAAAGAAAAGAACAAAGACCCGGGGGCCTCCTGGACGGGAACTTTGCACTTACTTGCCCAACATTCTTGTGTATAAGATATTACCTCCATCTCAGGGGCACCTCGATGATGTCATGATTTACTTTCGCTGGTGGAGTCTTTTTCGTGCAATTAATGTGTAGTCACATAGTCGATACCAAGAAGAAGTTCAAATCAAGTTTAAGCATTAGTTGTAGCCGATCACCCTCTTAGTGTTCATCAGTCTCGTGTCATGTTGCTTCGTAAGGGGGTTATGGTTATGTCTTGCACGGACAGTATAGACGTGACTAATCGCACTGGAAATTAGGCTCACTGCAGGGACAGTTTAGATTGTTTTAGGTACTTTACGGCAGCGCACGCAGGGATTTAAGCCTGGAGCCGATCAAGAGCAAAAGAAAACATGCCATCACAATCAACCCACATGGGACGATGCAGCCAAGCCGCATCGACCCCTGACATAAAAACGGCTCGTATTCATGCTGACAATGTCATTCCGAAATGCAAGAGCGGATTTAATGATCAGTCGCTGAAGTTCTTTTCCGAAAGAGGGTTAGTGACGCAGAACCTCAGGAGACTGTTGCGTTAGCTCATGGCATCGAGCCAAAATTCCCTAGACAGTCTCATTTGTTCATTAAACACCAGAAGCTTGATCACCGTGAGATTATCCAAATGTAGTCTTGGAAGCTTCCTGGTTGCTGACTGAGAATCGAAGCCGCAAGGGACCGCGCGCTCTCCTCGCTTACAGAAACCGCGCAGAAATGGCGCAGCCGCGCCACTTCGGCAACGACTTGGCATCCTGTCTGTCACCCTCATGTTTTGATTCTAAGCCCCAAACATGACTCTCGGCACATCAGGTGAGATTTTGCCACTTCACCACCTTAAACGTAACGATGTGTGGAGCGAGGTAGGGCGGTCTCACGTCTACCAACTGGTCTCACTCAAACTAGATCGACTTCAGCCTCAAACTTGCCGTAGGCAAAAAAAAAAAAAAAAAAAAAAACCAGGAATATCACATCATATTGATTCACGAGGACAGATAATCGATCCCCCGATACTACATGCAGAGTTTACTCTGCGGCATTGCTGGCGCAAGTCCAGGGTTTAGAAGTCGAACCTCCCTTGGCGATGGATTCGATTGAAACCCAGAGTCCAAGGACGCAGATCAGCATACCCACAAGCAACAGCAGCGAGGTGGCTGCAAACCGACACTTCTGCTTCCAGGTGCTGAACCAATTTCCCCTGTGCATCCAGAGCCAGAATATTCCAGGTAGTCCGAAGGAAAACCAACTAGCGAATGCAGCAGAAACGAGGCCCAGCAAGTTGTTGAAAACCGGGATTGACTCGGAGATTACCATGCCGATACCCCAGACTCCCAGAGTAATCAGCAACCAGGCAATTGTCGATGTCTTCGTTCTCCTCACGACGTGCTTGGTGTTGCCGAAGATGCGCGTAAAGATGTACTGCGACGCGACGTGTGCATAGATCACTGCCGCGATTGCAATGGTGGGGATCGCAACCCCCCAAATGGCTTTGCGAATGGTGGCGCTACCAGCTGCGGAGAGCGCAGGAGATGGCACATCGGGCCCAGCATAGACGTAGATGATGACTGCGGCAATGATGTAAAGCGTTGTGTCCGTGATTTGGAGAAACGCAAGCGCTTTGGGCCAGTCGTCCGGGTTCTTGAACTCGGCAATGATGCTGAAAAAGATGGAGTGGCTTGCTGGACGACGACGTTAGGGGGGTTCGTTATCACATGTGCCCAACGACCACTTACAAAAAGCACCGGCAATGTTGATGACCGCTAGAAAGGCAGGAGAAAAGCCGAGGGACTTGAAGATATCGATGGCTCCATCCCCAATGGGCTTTTCAATGGCAACGTCAATCAGAGTGATGAAGACAGCCACTAGGATGGAGATGCAGGCTTGAATAGGGTCAGCGGATGTGCAGATAGTATGAGTAATAGCAAACCGGACTTACACATCGCCGACATCCAACTTGTCCACTTCAGGGTTCTCGGAATGTTGAAAACCCAGAAGATCATCATGCCAACAGCAGCCCAGACAACCGTGCAAACTGAGCTGTTCGTAAGAGTATTGATGCATATCGTCCAAAGTAGAATATGCCCCCCGATCAAGAAGATCTGAAGGATGGTTTGGGCCCAACCGAAAACCTCCCTGAAGCTGCGTCCCAGGCCGATTGGTCGTCCGATAAGTTCAACCGCGTCACCAAAGTTTTGGACGAAGGGGTACTGTTTCCGAAACTCGGCGAGGAGGAGGCCAGAGTAGGTGGCTAGCGCACTGATCACGCAGATGAGAATGACACCGGGGACGAGGCCGACTGTGGCGAGAACAGACGGCAGCGAGAGAATTCCCAGAGAAACAGTCTCTGCGACTAGCAATATTCCCCCCTGTCTATGTCGGGGTCAGCACTCCTCAAGCGGACTTATACCTTATCGGGAGACTTACAGCCAGTGCAATGTCTTGAAGTTGATCAGCTCGCCTTCTTCTCCTTCAATAACGCCGCTGGCATGGCTCGGAAACGCTGGAGGCGCGTCGAAATCTTGGGTGGGCTCAAGGTCCTTGGACTCAGAACGGTGACTGGCAGCGTCTTGTAGCTCAGGGTCTACCGGCTCCCTCTTGCCTTCTGTCTCGTTGCCCATGATGATGGCGATGTTGGTTGGATTTTGATAATTATGGGATAGACAACTAGGAGCCGACTTGATCACGATTCCTCTACGAGGACTCCTTCTAGACCGCCGAGGTGGAACCGTTTTCACACTCGGTGGAGTGCCGTAATCCGATGACAACGGACTCAACAAAGCAACATGAGATGAAGGACGGGCTGGTGGAGAAGTCGGGTTTCTTTCTTACAGAGCTTAATTTTGAGGGGCCCCGGATTATGTGTTGATGTCTGGTCTTCGGCGTCCTATGATTAAGAGAAATACGTTTTAAAAGGAACGACGCTTGCAATTATTTACCTCATCTCTTTAAGTGTGGATTGACTCATCGTGGGGTCCCTTCCACGCCACCTGACACTCAGAACGCAAATCAAGGTCGGCACCAGATGTTCTGACACGGTTGACGATGGAAAGGTGCTACTGGATCCGGAATCTCCGCTTGCTGATGGGACGACGGGAGAAAATTCAGCAGTTGTTGTTACGTCTTTCAATCCACTTTTGACCCGCACTGGTCCCCCCAGGGTCCCCTTTTCAGACATTCCCGCAGTGCATCTTTGGCTCAATCAAGCGTCAAAGTCTTAGGATTACTGCATTTACTGAGGCCTTCTCCGATTCCCCCCCCCCTCGCTGTGGCGTTGGGTCACTTATGACGTTTGAAACCGCGAATTGGTTTTTGAAGCTTGCAGTTGAATGATCGACAGGCACAGAGGACTTTGCCGAAACTTTGTTGCGTTTCTTAAACGCTGCATGGAGGTTGAGAGAACAAGTCAGACCACAACTTTAATGTAACGTGCAGTCTCATTCAAGGCGCTCTTCACTGATTGGCCTCTTGCGGTAGCATTATACGTAATGGAGAATTTACAACCTTTGTGTCTGCCCGATCCTGAGACTTATGGATTAGGTCTAAGCGTTCCCCACGCTATATACCTGTCATGTTCGGGGCTTGCATTATTGATCTTCATATTATTGGTCTTTGTCACAAGTAATATAAAGCATTAATTGCTGTCCACAATTAACGGCGTTGTTTTCGCGACCGTTTGCGCACCTCTGATGCCTGCCTTTTGAACAGTCAGCATTGATGGTATATAAACTCAAAAACCCAGTAGTTATGACGTATTTCCGGAGGCTAAAGTCCCAAGGATTTCGCAGATGGGGGTTTGATGAAGAACTAATAACAGTTCTAACAGTGACTACCTTAAGAACTGCTCGTTTGGATTTAAGGTTCTCAAGCTCGACATGTTTCACACTTCCATGAGCTCGCGAATGAAACAGGTACCCAGAAATCAGCGACGCACTCGTTTGTAATACTTGGAATAACAGCTGATCGAGAAGCGGCTTTATGTCGAGTATTAGAAGAATATTTTCCTTAAGTTAACGACCAAATGCTTGAGAAAATCGGGCATTGTCAAGTATCAGGCCTTGGTGATATAACCCACTTCTAGGAGGGGCCCCTTGCGATGTTTTTATTTCAGACATGAGCCGAATTTTAGTCACCGAGATTCAACTTGAAGCGAGTTCTAGTGCATAACTACAACGAACACAGCAATATTGTCAATCTTAGCATTACCTAGAGCACACATATAATTGTACATCTAATATACCGGGCGATCTGTTCTGTATACATTACGATAAAGGCTCCGTATCATGCCATTTTGCATATAGACGACTTGATAATAGACATCCTCGACATAAACCAGAATGTATGACCCAGGTTGATCATGCTGCTGTCAGGAATGCTTAACACCCAAGCGTATCGGCGTGCACCATCTCAATATGATATCCGAGGAACAGGGTTAGCCACGAATGAGCGAAACATGCACCATGCCTGGAACATACTGCTGGGGTGGGGAAGGCTCCCGAAGCCAAACCTTATGTTCTCCATGGTTGCAGAGACGAGCTGGCATTCACGCTTGTTTACATGAAAACATGGGATCCTGTCAATTACTCTGTCACATGGTCGGGTGACTGTGGCATTCTACACATGAGCGGGCCAGGTATCGACCTACCGATGAAAAGCTCACCATAGAGCGAGGTTCCGTTTCTAAGGTGGACCTATCGCCCTATGATCCGCTCAAACCTGACCATGTGCCGTCGGTATTCGCGCATAAATGGATCCATAGCTTCATCTGAAACGGTATCTGCGTTGCTAATTCGTCGTACTACGTATTTTGATGGCGGCCAGCACGGTTCGTGGATTGCCACGCAGGACGGAATTATGGTGGGGGCAGCGAACGACAGCAATATTGGTATTGATCATTGAGTTGGTATCTTCGATGCTGTTAATCTAAGATCCAAAGCTTTGTAAATGTGATGATCTATACGGGACTACCTGTCACAGTCGTGGCATGAATAGAGACTCTTCATACGCCAAGCCGTACCGCTGCTACTGGCTCGTTGATATTGTTACTATACTTGAGAGTCTGCTTAATGAAAAGGTTGCTTTCAATGTTTGATCGGATCTCTTGTTTACTACAACCATCTCTTGCTGCCCAAGTGAGAGATGTAGGCACCCCCACGGTCATTCTCAAGGCTGGACTCGTAGATGACTTTCATAATGTCTGGGATACAGTCCTTTGGAGCTCTTGGTTTTGCGCCAGGGGCATACTGGTCAAAGATGGCTGCCAATCGTATAGCAGCCTCCAGCTGATGCTGGCTCACTTCATGGGAGTTAGTAAAGGTTTTCAGTAGTCAACATGATTCAAAGCACAACTCACAGTTGTCGTTATGACCTGTGTCGACCAGTCCAGGACAGACACCCATGAACAAAACCCCGTCTTTAGCGTACTGGGCGTGAAACTTGCTGACTGCAACGTTCATCGCCCCCTTACTGATGGCGTAAGCTGCAGCAACATCCACATGGTACTGGTTGATCAAGTCAATGTCGGCCATCCCAGAGCTGAGGGTTATGACTTTCTTGGCATTTCCCTTGAGGATCAGGGGCATGTAGATGTTGAAAAGGTGGACGTTGCCAATGACATTAACCTTGAAGGTGTACAAGAGATCCTCCTCGAGCTGTTGAGGAGTATCTCCTCTGGATGAAGGGAGGCATTAGCTAGTACTCATTGCTCAACATGTTTTATCTCACGTCTTCTGCTTACAGTTTGCCGATGGTTTCATATGCTGACCAGTCCGAGATGTATCCCGCGTTTGCAATGATGTAATCGAGTTTTCCTCCAGTGATCTCCGATACAACATTGACAGAGTTCTACGTGAAATTGGTAAGCTTGCTGTTTCAAGTACCACAACCCCGAGTTTCCCAATTTGTATACCTTAATGCTGTCGTAACTGGTCATTTCGAGCTCCACGATATGCACGTTGGATCGGCTTCCAAGCTCATCGGATATCTTCTTCTCAACGGCAGTTTTGTTGCGAGCAGTACCGATGACAATGTTGTTGACGTCGTCCGAAATCTGGCGGAGGAACTCCCACTATGTAATAGGCATTAGTATATTTTTGGAGAGGCTTCAGTTATGCTATTTAGGAACGTACTCCGATACCACGGTTCACACCCGTTACGAGGTAAGAAGGCATGATGAAGCTGCGATGTTTTGAAATCGGACTTTCGAAATAGAATGTTTTCGTTGGACCGCTTGATCTGAAATCTTAGTAGCCGATGTAAGTTAAGATGAACAGAGTCTGAAACTTCAAGAAATGACATTGCTTGACGAAACGATTTATATACTCACGGAACTTTGAACCATCTCATACAGTTCTAGCTAACAATTTGATTGATAATCCGACAGAATCATCATGCCCACTTTGAAAAGGTCATATGATTCTGTTTCGAGCACAGTTTCTCTGCGGCTACCAGGGCCCATGGTAGTCTCGCAAATAGATGCCATCGCAAAAAGATGACATCGCAAAAGATGCCATCGCACATAGATATCCACCAAGGTAAAGTCTCCTCCATCGGCTGGTAATAATAGAACCCGATTGGCTGATATCGACTTGGCTTCTTTCGCAAAAAGTTGCCAACGGACTTGTCTCACAAGCCGAATGCTGCCTAGCGCCAATACAACGACTAAGATAGTCTTGCATGGGTCATCATCAGCTTATCAATCAAGTTCCTCGGCACTGATCATTGAGCAACTTTCTGCGAATTCATAACTGAACACACTCCATCTCGTACGATTTCTTACCCATTTAGATTTGGAGCGTCGAATGCTTACAAATGATGCAAACCTCCAAAGCCAGGCACGATGCAATTACTTTGCCAAAGAAACGATGTGGTACTTGCATAGGTATGAACTGCGATGCATAACCCGGGTCGGCACTCCTGGCTGTTTCCATGGGAGGCCTACTACTAACGTTAAGTGACTATGGTAGGGCGCAAAATCAGTTGCGACCGCCGTTTTCCACGCTGCTCTAGTTGCGTTCGTTCAAACCGAGTCTGCACGGGATACGGACTTCGTCTATCCTGGCCTAGGAAAGTCGATGGCAAACGAATCATCGTTGGCAAAGCCAGGCCCCCTTCCAAACGGACACGGCACACAGATCCTTACTCGGGCCAATTCCACATGATTAATGCGACTTTTTGGGACATAGAATTGCACCAAAACCGCATTTCAACAGGTGATAGCTATATCCCGCCTTTACGCCCCTCTTTACCGTGGTCCACGTCTGGATTATCCGCAACTGAGCAGGATCTTTTCTATTATTGTGAGACCTTCTTGAATGACCCTTTCTTTTAGTGATAAGAATTCTTACGTAGCCGACATCTAGTTCAGAATCAAATGGCATCCTGGATATTGAGCTTCAGCAACAAACCTCTCGGGCCTACTCTGCTCCGCCTTGCTGCTTCAGGTCAATCATTTGCTGCTGTTGCGTTAAAGCGTTCGTTAGTAGCTCTTGCTTCCCAGTTTCGGTATGGGCCTGGAATGCGGGGGGAGGAGCTAAAGCTATCTGCTATTCGTGCCCTTGCTGCTTCAGCCTCTCAGGGAATCGAATCGCAGAATGCCATTCAGCATGTTGCAGCAGTAATGGTTCTTTGTTTGTTCGAGGTTTGTCACTCAGCAACTTTCTGGCACTTTCAACTTTGCGAGTTATAACCCTTCATGCTGACTTGGATTTCAGAGTCAGCAAAGCTCGACAGCTTCTGATCAGTGGCTCTGTTATCTCCGGGCTGCAGGAAAGGTGATTGAAAGCGTCACACTCAAAAGCTTTGGTAGGGTGACAGACGGCCCAATCTTGCTGGAGTGGGTTTACTACCACGAAGTGCTGGCTCGATTCAGCATACGCCACTGGCGACAGCATCACCCCGGAGTATCAAGCTGCCAATATGGTACAGACTCGCCATCTTATTTAGCCGAGGAGAGAGCGCGGTGGAACTCTGCCGCTACAATTATCCAGTGGCAGGGATCCACTGTGCACCAGACAGTATTCGCACCTCTTCGTCTTTTGTCTAGAGTAGTATCCGAGATCTTACCATCTGGAGATCCCAATGCCCGCAAAGAAGCATACAAGACCAAGGTCGCGCGTCTCAAACAAGAGATTAGGAATCTCGAAATACCAACGCCGGCAGACCTAGCCATACAATGTGTCGCTGCTAGGGCCGAGGTTTTCCGGATTACGACGCTTGTTTATCTAAGCCGCTCCACCGATCAAGACCTATTACTTCCTTCAGAGTTAGAGCTGCTGGTCGACAAAGGACTTTCCCTGATGAAGAACGTGGGCTGTTGCGAGAGACCGCTACCTCTACTCATCCTCGGCTGCGAAGCGCGCACAGACATTGAGAGGCTTCGCGTTTTGGATCTTATACCCGCCCCAGAAAGTAGGACTCCCTGGCGAAAGCATCACTTCATGACAACCTTACTGCCAGCCTTGTGGATACAGAACGACCTTGATTTTGAAAGCAATGTCAAGCTTGACTACACGGAGAAGCTTTCCGCTGTCTTCAACGCTAGCGAGTTTCCTCCTCAATTTCATTGATTGAACCAGCGGTGATAATAGTTGACGGTCTTCATGGATGAGTTACAACAAGGATTCAAGGTTGGTGTGGAACGAAGCATAGAATCAGTTATTACTTGACATTTAATCTAGACTTGAGCACTATACAGCACTGCCGCTTATGTAGAGCAATTCATGTGTGCCCGTATCGCTGACCTGTCAATCAGGAGCATGAACAAACAGTCGCCTGGATATTAAATCATAACTTATGAGCTGTTGAGCAACTTCGTTTTGAGGACTCGATAACAGGAAGACAATACGCGACATGAGAAAACAAAGATGAAGTTATCTGGAGACCATCACGGTTCACTGATCGAATGCATTGTATAACCATAAAATTTAGTAGTTGCACTTTTCTCTAATCAACACATATAAGGCCTTACATTCCTTTTATACGAACGGCGCCGTGGTTCGTGCCTACGGAACTGTTTAATCTGAAGGCCAGGCCTAACTGTCAAAGGCAGTCTGTCCTGTCAACACAGTCTGCAAAATGCCGCGGTGCGCTAACTCATTAACCATATTGAACAAGACAAAGTCGCAACCTCTTTTTGCTACAATGTTAACTGTCACTGGCATGGTCTCTACCTGGTATGTGATATTACTAAAGTAGGAAACCTGTCCAAGGGGAATGGTATAGTCAACGTCGCCAAAGTATGAAGAGACCACCGAGGCTGCACCAGGGCCTGTGGGCTCTGCTGGCAGCGCTGCGCCCGGCATATTATTGAGGTCTCGCTCCCTGAATGACGGCATCCCGCCAGTCCCGATGTCGTAGATGAGGATGCTCTCTGAACAGGAGTCTTTGGTGGAGAAGAGAACCTTTTCATGCCAGGCTGCTGCATCACGGGTCCGGTTTGTCATGGCCGCCTGATACACTTCATTATTGACGGACAAAGAATGGAAGATCTGGCGGTAGGGTTCATCGAGTGGGGGGAAGACTGGAGCGTGCTTGGCCAGTAAAGGCTTGGCGGTCTCTTTGATCAAATCGTGTGTCCAAAGGACAAATAGATCATCCAAAACCTCCAAGAGGGGTCGGCCGGCAACATCCTCGATAGCCGCGCTCAGGTCGATGTTTTCTATAGTAGCACCCAGCGTTGTCGATGCATCAACCAAAAACTTCTGCAATATGGCCTCGGCGGCTGGATTCTGCAGCGGGAGATGATCCAACGGATACAGGATACGCTTTGGAAACGTACGATCGTCGGGCAATGACAGAGCCGGTAGGCCATTTAGAGACGTTTGCTCATGGAGTGACGGATCGTACCACGCCTTGGCAAAGTAAGCCCACTTCGCAGGGTCGCGAGCAATGACTCCCGCAGTATCGGTGTTGTACGCATTAGTTACAATATTGTCCATGAGAATCATACCCTGCGAGGGCCTGTTGCCGTAGGTTCCGGAAAATGCGGCTGGCTGCCGGACTGACATACCAGTATCGGTTCCGATGGCGAAGTCGAGCCAGTCATAGGCGGCAATAGAGCAGCCCGCACCGGAGGAGGAGCCTGAACAGCTCAAAAACGCGTCGCCTCGTGGATTTCTGGGGTAGTACTCGTCGTTCCAGTTCCAGGGGTACGCAGGGGAAGCGAATTGTGCCGTCTTTTGCTTGCCGACGACAACTCCACCAAGATCGATGATCCGCTGGAGAGCCGGCGCAGTCTTTCTAGCGATGCCATTGACTGCGACGTATGACTGACTGCCGGCAGTAGTCTGGATGCCCTCCAGATCGTAGATGTCTTTGACACCGACGCGCTGGCCTGCCAAGGGCCTTCTGTCCTCAATGCTGTAGAGCCTTGAAGGGACAGGGATCAAGGGATACCCCGAGTTTATTTCGGCTTGAGTGAAAGACTTGTAGGTGCCATTCGACTCGTACGTGCCAGTCACGAAAGTCCTGTAGGTATCGGGGTAGAGCAACTGAACTTTGCTCACGGAGAGTTTGTTCCCAACTTTTGTTGCGAAAAGGGGGCATGGAGTTAATGTTGAACTACCGCAGGTATCAGGTCCGTCAGTGCCGGCATAGATGATCTTGGATCCTAGACTACCAAGGTAATCGATGACCGAAACATCAAGATCATCGGGGCCACCGGCACTGACGAGGATATCGTTGAGAAAGCCTTCGATGAAAACGTCGTCCTGCCTAAAGGAGTCTTTGATGACTTGTCGAAGCTCTTCTCCCGTTGTATTGGCGGAAAGCGCGGAAATGTATGTTATTGGACCCGAGGGAAAATGGTCCAATCTGTATGGTATGGACAAAACTGGGTTTGAGGTGACAGCCAGATAATGTGCATTGCCGACGAAGAAACTCCAATCTTGGGTCTCTGAGATGAACGTATTTGTGTTAAGGGTTCCATGCAATGACACGAAAACCCTAGCTACTTTTGGCAGTAACTCCAGAGCATACTTCGTTGTCGCGCAAAGCGCTACGAAAAGATTTGCAACATCCATGGCTTTCGACAGGCATGCGCGTGTTGAAATTGTTGGGTCTTCGAAGCGATTCTATCTACGCATGTTATTTATAACTGTCAATACATCTGGAGGCCTGGCCTTTTGGGCCCATCATATATCACATTCTCTCACTCCAATGTCCTGTCTGCTGCACTAGCAAACCCTGCAGTAGTTGTATGGGTTCCCGAGAAGCCCGTATAGTCAAACAGCGATAATTTTCCAATGTGGGACACATGAAGCACGGAACCCGGCCATAGTGGGGACAAGTGACTGCGTGATTATAATTTGTGACACTTTCCATAACCAATTGCAGAAATCTCTGCATTGCCTGCCGGTTGTAAGGGAATAAGTGGAGACTTCCTATATTAAGTGTATGTGTGGTGATATCTGGCACAAAGTGCCAGCAGTGGTTGATCTTTTGGGTATTTCCCTGAACGGTCGGTCTATGGACGGGCTTAGCACACCACCTGAGTTCGCTGACACCGGTATGTCATCTATCATGTATCTTCTACTTCGGTTTTACAAAGCCTGCTTTCAGCTCGGACGACTTCAATACGAATATGGCAAATACCCTTTTTATTTGCTGCCAGACGCTTGTAAATTTATAAATTGAAATATGACCAACTCCCCAAAACGCCGAAAGAGACACCGAGATGATGAGCCCGCACATGTGCTTTTAGTGCTTTTATATACTATGTAGGGGAGAGTATCAATTGATTTTACATCTATGAGTCCCCACTGCAGTAATGGACTGGAAGATTCTTGCTTGACCGCTTATCTATGGTGGTCGTAGAGCTTCTTAGACCCGACTCGTGTACAACAAAAAATATCTTCATGGCCTTGTTCCTTGCTAGCAGCGTTCTCTCTTTTCTCTCCACCCTCGAACAAGAGCGGTGAACCAATCCCGCTGGAGATACCTTGAAACTGTGCCAAGCTTACCTTGGAAGTCGAACAGCCATTGTGGATATCGAACTTCCATATTTACCATTGAGATTGCGCATCTCGAGTCAGAGTCCTGGGCGACGGCCCATTTTCTGAGTCTGCAGTTGTCTCCGTTAGTGGAGGTGAATATTTGTTCGTACTATCGGTAGTAGTCGACACGTGAAGACCAGCCAATTTTATAATCCCATCGACTTGTACTATGTATATAATGCCCGTTAATCGTCCACTCCACAACCCAGGGACAGGGTTACAAAATATTACTCCAAGCTCCACAATGGAGTTTTATGGATTGCAGATAAGAAGTACCGTGTCAGTGTTTATTTGAACAATTCACTCGCTGTTTGCCAATTTTCTCAAGCCGAGTGGGGGGTTCTAGTCAGATATACACATACATATTTGGAACAGTCGTTAAAGTTAGAACTATTGTTTTTACAGGCTGCATATGTTTTGGTGATATGATATAGCTTTTGTGGTTGCGCAGACTATTAATATATAGTGACGGTGGTGCTTGCTGAATGCGGTTGGAGAAAGTCAACCGACTAGAAGGTGGCCGCCAACCCACTGGCTACGACTTATCTCTTTCATGCCGTGTTTCCCTGCTTGACGGCAGTGTATCCACATATGACCCGGCGGGCTCGGGCTCTCTTGTCTCGCGGCCATGCTCTCTTTTTGGCCGAAAATAAAATCGATTCCCGCAGTAGACATCCTGTGAAGATGCACCATCCGAACTCAATAGAATAATCACTTACGCTAATGACACCGATCATCTTTCGAGGAGTGTGATGGGCACTCGAATAGGCTCAGAAAACTTGCTTGAACAGTTTCTTGTAGTTTAATAGTCTTGAGCCAGGATTGCCCAAGTACGAGGCCACGCCATGAGACTCCCCTTCCCTTTTTTGTTTTAAAGTGAGATAATTCGCAATGACTAGGCGGTTCATACAGGGGCTATATGATCCACCTGTTATTACATAGTATACATAGAGCACTGAACTACCCACCCCCCGTAAAACTTACTTTTTCACTGGTATCATGTGCGTGTTGACTACTACATACCTTTCAATATGCTTTCATTTTGGACCCAATTCCCCGGAACCCTATTAAACTGGATCGCAACGTTTCTAGAACCTCGAAAGATCACTGACTGTGAAACACAACTTTCCACCTTAAACGATAAAGCCACCTTTTGGGCCCTTGCAGGCTGGCTCAAGCATTCAGTCGCCACCAAGAGGGTCCAAAACACTCTTGTTGTCAAGAGGCAATCTTCATTCCTTGACCGACAGGAAGTGCGGCCTCAAGCCTGGGTGGACACACCTCAGCTTGTGTACTCAGCATGGAACCAAGCTGCTGGCGACATCAACCAGCCGCTAGGGTTTCTTCCTAGAAACTTCACGATTGGTCTCGTAGGAGCGGGAATTACCAATATTGTACTGGCTTTTAACCTGGCGAAGGCTGGAGCCAAAGTCACTCTGATCGAGGCGAGTCATCAAGTGGGAGGCCGCTTACGGTCCAGCAAGGCTTCAGATGGCGTTAACGTCGCTGAGATGGGCGCCATGCGCTTCCCACCTTCCCAGGACTTACTCTACTACTACGCGGAACAATTTGGCTTTGCCTTCATAAAGAACTTCCCTGATCCTGGCAAGGTTCCCACGACCATCTTTTACCAGGGAGTAGCCAATCAGTGGCTTGATGAGGACGGTCCCCCTTCTGGATTCGAAACTGTCGACAATGGCTGGAAACAACTTATCTTTGGCGGCCTGAGCCGGAACGGTAAACTGGTGATCGCTCCACCTGCTCAGTTGATGGAGTGGCTCAGCTCCAAAGACCCAGTCACGCGAAACCTGGCTGTTCCGGAATGGCAGAATTACCTGGATGTGTTTGGAGACGACAGTTTCTACACAGGTCTGCAGCGCATCTTTGGCGATCAACATGAGTGGGATGTTCCAGGCGGAAAAGTGTGGAATGAAGACGATTTCAACCGGTTTGGTACTCTGGGCATTGGATCTGGCGGTTTTGGCGCAGTCTTCACGGCTGGATTCAACTCGGTGCTACGGCTGGTCGTCAATGGACTCGAATCGGACCAGGCTGTGTTCGCAAAGGTTTCTGACGAAGGCCTCCTGCCGGCGGGTATCCACGAGCTCGCAAAGCATATCTGGAATGCAGCCACAGCGCTCGGGGTCAAAACCAAGCTTGGGACTGTTGCTGAAGTTACCAGCGGCGGCGATGGCACCCCGAATGGCTCCAGAGTGTCCGTCCGGGAAACATCTGGCGGCACCTCGACCACTGTTCAGTATGATCTTGTCATCGTTGGAACCACCAGCCGGGCTATGGTCCACGCAGTGGCTCCGGTTTCTCAAAGTACTGGCAAACCAATCCTTTCGACTCAAGTACAACGAGGCATCCACGACCTACACATGACCGCATCCTCGAAGCTTTTCATCAGAACGAAAAAGTTTTGGGAGAATCAAACGTCTGAATTTCCTCGAGTCATCTTATCCGACACAAACCTTCCGCAAACATACACCCTGGATTATGGCCATCCAGAGTACGGTATGGTTCTTGTCACTTATGCCTGGGAGGACTTATCCTTGCAAATGATGGCGATACAGGATCCCAAAGAGCTTCTACGGAAGCTTAAGGAACAGATCGCCAGATTGATGAAGCAAACAAAATATTCCGATTATGTCGACTATCTTACACCTGTTACGGATGACGACATCTTTCTTATTCACTGGCAACTCGACCGACACTCCTACGGTGCTTTCTCCCTGGGACACCCAGGACAGGATAAGGAAATTGCGTCCCTTTTCTACGACTTTCAGAAGCTTGCCAAGGATGCGAGCAGTCGGGTCCTAGTCAACAGTGACTGCACATCGTTCCTCGGTGGGTGGGTGGACGGCGGGTTGCAATCGGCACATAACACTCTCTCGGCCATCTTTGAACGTTTTGGGTCGTTGAACCCAGTTGCCGCTAGCCTGGCACCCTCTAGGCTTCTTGACTCTACGCTGTATCAGTACTAGGACAACGGAATGTATATATGGAACCAGCGAATCAAAACCCCCGTGTTTCCAAATAACGAGATAATGATAAAACCCTTTCGCGGCTGCTGAATGAAATTTCAACTTCTTTTAGCAGATTAACGTATGGAGTTGTATCTGCGATGGGGACAACCTATGGTTGTAGTCGATTGGTATAACATACACGATCCCAACCAGCGAGAAAAGTAGGTCTTGAACAGGCCTATGGCTTCGTAGCGTCTTTGTGTAGAGCTTCTGCCGGTAATAATTCTCACTTCGACCTGCCAGCCAATCCACCAGCGACAGTTATGGTTGAAATGAAGTCGAATTCAGCGGTTGCTCTGATGTGGCATAGCTCAGAGGCGCCGCATGTCGGCTTTTCATGTAACGTGATATTACATATGGGGTGAACTGCACTTGACCCCCAATGGGGGTTTAGAGCGACCATTTCCATCAACATAAAAGGTTGGAGGTCCACACGTTACCATACGTTGCTAACAACCATCGGCGAGGTCCCTATCCAGGAACATATCTACGTGCAACAGTACCCACGCGCTCATCCATTCAGGATTTGTTCGTTTACGGCGTGAAGCTCAGGTACAGTCACTCGGCCGGGAAGAAACTTCATTTGGCAAGTAACAAGCATCCTTGATATTTTGCCCCCTAGGCACTGAACTGCCACCAGTTGAAGTTGAATAGCTCCCCGCCGCCCCCGGTAAACTTGAGATACAGATCCTGCGTGCCTGTCGCGCCACTCACTGGGCACGTCACGGTGGTCCAGTTCTGCCACCCGCCGGTCCCGGCCACCGTGCAGGTACCCACGAGCGCGCCAGAGGTGCTGCCGAGCCGCAGCTCAATCTTGCCGCCGCTGTTGGCCGAGGCCACGCGGGCACTGAACGACCGGGCACCGCTGCCAAACGCCACGCCCTTGACCTTGACGTAGTCGTTGTTGTTGATCCAGCTGACGGCCATGCCGCCTTCCGAGCACGTCTCGGTCTCGACGCCAGACGACCAGGCAATGGTCTCGGCCTCCTGGCGCACGTAGGGGTTCAGGGTGCCGATCTGGGGCGGGCCGGCCGTTGTCATCCTTAGCGTGGGGATAGACCCGTCGCTCCCGTACGTGAACTGCTCGACGGCGACGGAACGTGTGTATCCACCCCCTCCAGGGAGCGCGCCGTTGTGATAGAAGAAGTACGAGTTGCCTTGGAAATCGACGATACCCGGATGGTTCGTGAAGGACGACCCAGCAGTCGCCATCACTAACCCGCGGTACGTCCAAGGACCCGTGGGCGAAGATGAGGTTGAATAGCGGATGTCTTCGGAGCAACAGTTGGCGGCGTATACCATGTAGTAAGTCGACCCCCGCTTATAGAACCACGGCCCTTCCTCGAAGGCGGAAGGCCGCTGAGCGGTGGCGCCCGAGGTCCGAGTGCCGAAGCTTTGCGGGGTGAGGGTGACGCGGTTGACAGAGCCGGAGTATGAAATCATGTCCTGGTTCAGGCGGACGTAAGACAAGTTTGGGTTTCCCCAATACAGGTAGGCCTGGCCGTCATTGTCGATGAAGACGGTAGGGTCGATCTCGTTGTTGTCGACGAGCGGCTTGCCGAGAGCGTCCCGGTACGGTCCCGTGATGGAATCGGCGACGGCAACACCGATGGCCATTGACCCCGTGGTGCGCCGGACGGGAACGTAAAAGTAAAACTTGCCGTTGCGGGCGATGACCTGCCCCGCCCACGCGTTGGCATTGGCCCAGCTAAAGGTGGCCAGCGAGGCCACGACGCCGTGGTCTTGCCAGTTGGCCATGTCACTGGTCGAGTAGGCGTGCCAGTCTCGCATGACGAAGGTCGTGGACCCGTCTTCGTCGTGGCCGGTGAAGACATACACCCTGTTGTTGTAGACAATGGGCGCCGGGTCTGTGGTGTAGATTGTCTGCACGATGGGGTTGTCGGCGCGGGACAGGCCGGCGCCATCAAGGAGTGCACCGAGCAAGAGCAGGGCCGGGACGAGGCCAACGACACGACCGAGCATCGTAGACGGTTTCGGAAACTGCATATCGGCGATAGCAGGTGCTAAGTCTGACTGCGACTGCGAATTTCACGCCGGAGAGGGAATGGCTAAAGAGGTGATGAAAATGAAATGACCAAGACTTGCCTTTCTTATATATTAACCTTTTCATGATCCATGCCCCTGTCTGCATATGGTGCTCTTTATGTGGGGATATCTATACTTGGCGCGGTCTTCTGCCAAATGATGATCGTTGCCGGCGCTCCGGGTCTGGGGAAAATTTCTCCGTTGCTACAGGCATGACTACCGCGAATTGTTGGTTTCCGTCTGTTTTAAGGCAACGGAGTTATGCCGCCGAAAGTGGGGTTACAAACGACGATGTCTGGTGCAACAATCAGGGAAGGCATTATCAAAGGGAACCACGCCACTCTTTGCCCGAGGGATATTCAGTCAGCACTCGTGTGACGACATAATCAACGCGGTTATCCGGATAGAGTAAACAAAGGAGTATAAACTTCTGAATGCGAGCTATAGTGGAGAAGGTAAGAAATAAAATGCAGTTAAAGGCGTGTTTTAAACTTTGTATTCCAGTTTATAGTGAGGTTTCTACCTCATATCAGTTATAAGAAGTCGAAACGGTGCCCGTGCACACTAGCAAAGAGCAAAGTTCCTAATTCGAGCACTGTGAAGCTTGTAGTGTGACCAAACATAGAGAATGGCATGCGCAGAGGTGTCAGTGGATGAATATCATGCGGGGAAGATTATCCTAATATGCTAGAGTTACAGCAGCTTCGTATTCCCACTCCCAAGCGGTCAAATCAGATACCACGCCACAAATTAGTTGTGCATTGCGTAGCCGTCCCAATCAGTGCATCGTGATCTGAACCTCGCGTATACTAAGCCGCCCCTTTTTGCGACGTTTGAGTGCCCTCGTCGTTTCGATACAGTCTCATTCATCTTTAGTATAACTTTTTTGATCCGCGTGAGGATGGCAAGACTTGATGGCCAAGAGAGGCTGGAGAAGTCGTTGGTTTCCCAGGCAAACAAAAGACTAGAAATTCACCGCGAGCGCTGGAACCTTGTTTCTGGCGATTGGATGCATGTAAAGTGAATGACCAACATGTGTAGAATGCGAACCATTGTATTCACTCAAGCGAAGCGAACGTCGACTCTGGTTCAAGAGCCTCCGTTTAAAGGTGAGTATGCTAATCGTGGATTGCCAGAGTCGACAAGCCACAGCGATACACCGTTCAAGCAAACCATAGACTCGGCATTTTCTACACTCGCGGAGAACGAAACGTCGCCGGCGTCATTGGATCAGAAGCCACAAAAACACAGCACGATAAGAGAAAAAGCATTACCCACGCCCCTGCAACATGTGCTACAAACTCTACGTGACGGCCGAGTACGGCTGCCTGCACCTGGGCGTGCACTGGCGTCACCAGCGATGTCGCGCAGCCATGCTCCGGGGGCACGAGTGTGGCCGCCGACAGACGACGCACCAGTGGGTCCGGGGCGTGTTCGAGGCCGAGGGCGAGTGCCGGGACTGCCGCGGTCAGGGCGTGGGCGTGGGCGACGTCGTCTACCGCGACGGGGGAGGCCGCCTCGGCCGGCAGAGACGACGTGGCGGGTGGGTCGGTGAACCGGACGTGATTGATGTCTAGTGAGAACATCGGGCGGGAGGCGCGCAACGCGGTGCTGCTTGGGACAAAGTTTGGGTGAACCCGTTTCCTAGAAGAGGAAGGTCGTGCGAAGATGCATTTTGGTCTGGTACGGGAGATCTAGCACTAGAGGACTGGCGCATGAGGTCTCGCCATTGTCTCCCAAAATGGCGAGTGGTTTCTGGCATCGCATCATCTCACGGTGATGCAACGGTGCCCAAGCCCAAGGTCTCAGTAATCATAGATGGTAAGTATGCCGAGACAATTGAAAGCCAATGGAGAAATAATTGCTGATGCCATGGATCAGGTGGCGAGGCCTGTTCTGTCGGGACGCCATCGGCCGTCTGTTGATGCGACCGTCGCACGTGAAGTCTTGGCTGGGTGCGTAGGTGTGCGCAATGGATGTACAAATAGGCTCGGCCAAATCGTCAGCCGCGTTCTTCCTGTTAAATTGACCTGGACTCGGAGATTCGGGCATCCGGTGTCTGCGACCAGGGCCTGATGAGCCAGCTTGGTAGGTACAGGAGCAGAAGGCAATGTCCATGAATCTGAGGACTTCATCTGGCCGAGCATCGTGAAGGGAAGGTGCGTTGCAAGCGCTCCAGTCCTCCGAGGGTCTACCTTGGCAAAATTAGCTTGCAGCAGTGATACGAGCGAGAGGGAAAATCCTGTCAGTTTTCAATGCCAAGTACATTGTGTTATCTAAGTTTACCGATTGTCGGGCGTGCTAGGATATAGTTGACGAGTGTGGCAGGTGGTAGAGGTCTAGACCAGGGGCCGCCATCTCACCTCTCTCTGAGAGCGTACCGTCATCACAGCAGAGGAGTACGTCATTGTCGCCAAGAGGCAATAGGCTACTCTCATAAGGTCAACAGGCCTCGCCAGACCTGGGGCTGTTCCCCTCAGAGCCTCACCTCGATGATCACCTCCGTCGCCCTTCCGTCTTTGGATCAAAAGGGCCGCGTCATGGCATGTTTAGTGCGAGAATAGGAAGCCGATGCAGGGCCCAACCGTCAGTACTGTAGTTGTAATAGTAAACACTCTGTGCGCCTGTCGTGTGACTGGGCTCTCCCGTAAAAGGGTGCTGGGGATGTGGCCGGGTGCCTTGCTAGGTGGGTTGTTGGGAAAGCTGCATATGGGAAGTCGATTGTGGACAAGAAGAGAAGCCTTTGCAGCTGGCCATGGAACGAGGCCACGAGTAAGGTGCTAGTGGTGTGTCAAAATTCAGCCGAGATATCAGACAAAAGAATGGGGGAGAAGACTGGGACGCATCGAGGTGAGGCGTGGCACGGCTCACCCATCCCCGCATGCCGGACTGGATCTCGGCATCGGACAGCGGTCCGGTGCTCGGCAGAGCTCAGGATCCTGTGTCTCTGGGGCGGGGTTGACGAGGGCTGAGATGAGGCTTCGACCAAGTCCTTTTGCGGTTTCGATGTGGCGCACCCTTATCGACCCGATGCAATCAATGCCTTCCCTTTGAGCCTTTGCGTCGCTTACAAGCGGGCCGAAAGGGTTCTGGAAGGAGCTTAAAACATGTGGTGGCGCGGTAGATGCAGCGCGTGGGAGAGGGAAAAAAAGGTTTCATAACACGCCGTTGCATCTGACGAGGGGATATGCTATAGCAACAAAAACAACAAGAAGAGGACGAGGAGAACGGCGATGAGGAGGACGAGGAGCAGGAGCGAAGAGTGCCTACTGCGTTGTGACTGACTACCGAGTTCCTTGGTGGCCTGGTTTGGGTTTCCCAAGGCAGAAGGCAGGAGCAAACTTTCGCGGGCGGCGCAGGGGTTTGGGCGGGAAAAGGCAGGACCCACTAGCTTATCACGTTATCGGCACCTGTCCGGCTGTGATCGGACTAGGGAGTGCACCTTCCAAGGCAACCCGGCCGAGTAGGGATTGGGCGGCACGGTACGTACAGCTTGCTACCTACCTGGGTTAGGTACCTTTCTCTTCCGCATGTGGATTGTGAGTGCGTGCTCTGCTCTTTCCCTCGACGAAGTTCACGAAGTTGTTTCCCATTCTGGATTCAATACGGCTGTTGCGCTTTCCCGATCAATATCTCAACACAAGTGGTCTCAGGGATGTCCGAGTTCGCCTCTGTGGGTCAGCAGCTTTCGTCTTGTCTTCAGCTGGTGCTCGCCGCTACAGAAGCCCAAGAGTAGTAACGTAACACACAAGTAGATTGAACACGCATGTCTCGCCAAGCAAAACTCACAGTACAAAGGTAAGGCTTGTGGCGCGTGCTCACTAACTACAGGCGTGTTGGCCAGGAACCAGGGGCTTCTCTCCAAATGTGATGAGGCACTTACTTCCCTTCTTTCGGACGATACATTCGTTGCACGGATCAACGCAGTACGTATCAGGCGGCGCTCGAATCCGCATACTACCCAGCTCCCGTCAGGTGCACCCAGCCACGAAGAACAGCTGCCGAGATATGCTGTGAGTCGATTAGCTTATCGGCATGGGGCATCTTCCTCTTCCTCGGTCGCATGCTGCCCAAAGGAGCAACATACCTTTAGATGTGTATCCGTGGGGAAGGGCCCCCCGCGCTTTCTGGCCAAGGAGCTCGCTCTAGCAGGTAGGTAACAAAGTGAGTTGAGTGACAGGGGCTCTTTCCTTTCCAGGGGTGCTATCATGTGGCGCGCGCTTCCTCTTGCCCTTGCCTCTTCACACGAGTTCGCTTCCATCGTGCACGTCCTTTTCGAGTCCCTTTTGCCTACTTGCATCCAGGCGATAAACATGAATCTAAAGACCAACGAACCGCAACTCCGTTTCGAGGCAGAACAACCCGCCGCTCAACAAGACCGTCTCAATACATGCTCGGCAGCTCACCGCATCTTTGCGGTTGACTGCGCATCCGCATCCCCATGTGGGAAGGTTGAAAATCCGACAACAAGCGAGAAATGCCCGCCAATAATCGTGCGCATCGACCTGCCATCGACCTGCTGTTCTCAGGTCTCCCAACCATCCAACGATCACGGAGAAGCGCCAAACAACAACGCAGCTCTCCCAAAACGGAACGAGGCGACCATCCTGGCGCTATGCTCATCTGCAATAGCCATCACGACTATACGTCGCCATCCTCTGCGCGGTTCTCATCATGGGCCACACTGGGCCGCAATTGGCGACCGGCCACGATTACGAACTTAATCACGCTTCGCATCCTCCTTCCAAAAGAGGAAGGCGAGATATCTTAGCTGCCGTTACATTGCTCTCATGCACGAGCATCAGTTCCTCGCCACCCATTCGGATATCTTTGCATGGGGTTGGGTGCCTCCCCATTGGTACTGACGCTATCGTCATCACCACCACATGCTTCAACGTTGTTGTTTTGTTTCTCCCTAGACTTCTTCCCCGCCCCAGAGAGAGGCTTCACTTTCATGGCCAGTTACACAGGGGTTTGGCTCGACTCGCTGGGTTTCTTAGGACGGGTCTGCAAGTATGCATAAAGAAGCTTGGCGCATTCTCTTTGATATTGGCACTGGCCGTCTTCAGCCAGATCGGATCGCTGACGTTCAATAGTGCCTTTCGCCTCCTCTCCAATTGGCTGGCCTTGTTCTAGGACATCCTTCGCCAATGTCTCGCCCAGCGGCTCCAAAGTCAACAATCTTTGTGTAACTCGACTTGATTGCCGATTCTATAGCAGCGGAAGACACCCATCACAAGCCAAATGCGTCTCTCGTCTATTGAGTCTCAATGCTATCAGGCCTTCGCTCCTTCGAGTGGGCATCTCCCGTGGCCTGGATCAATGTCTCTCCTGCTCATCTTCGAATTCAACTCCGTCTGGGGCCATTGATTCACTGCAAGCATGTGAATACACACTGCCCGAATTCTCGCCAATCTTTGCGTGCTGGCCAATCTTCCAGGGTCTTCGTAACCCTCTGATAGCCTCGTTGCATTGCCAAGTCGGCCTAGCAAGCCTCCAACCTTGTGCGTCCTGCCGCTTCGCCAACAACATTGTCAATCAGCTTCCTATTTCTGATCCAGTTACACGAACTCCCAGAACGAGTGCTCTATGTCCGCCATATGGCGCCACCCGTCCTCTCCTTCCCCCTTTTGCATCGTCTCATCCGTTTATCTGGTTCCCGCACCAGCCGTGACGACGCTCCGGTATGCTGGCCGGTCGAGGCTGGTCCTGTTAACGTTAGCTTGGTCCGGTGCTGCGGCTGTGGCTGTTAATTAGCTGACAGGGGCCACGGTTGTGTACGTACTGTATTCTTCTCGAAGAACGCCTCCTCAGTACCAGATGCGGGCAGCGACGAAGGCACCATCAAGGGCCTGGATGGGCCAGCCACATCGCGTCCACGAGGAGGCGCTCTACTCGTGAGATTCAGAGATATATAATCCGCTTGGATATCCCACGACAATCCGTCTCTCCCTTTACTCACTCTCCCTTCATCCTCCCATAACAGTCCCAATTCCATCCAGCATCTCGGTCCACCCTCAGACAAAATGGTCGGCTTCAAGCGTCTTGCTATGCTCGCGGCCGCGGCCTGCGCCATGGCCGCCCCTACTCGCCGGGAGGAGGCTACTGAGGTCACCGCCCAGACTATTGAAGACAGCTACATCATCACCCTGAAGAACACCGTCGGTGTCGAGGGCCTCACTTCCCACTTGAGCTGGATCAACGACGTCCACTCCCGCAGCCTCGACAAGCGTCAGTTCTCCGGAGCTGAGCGCACCTTCTCCTTCAACAGCTTCCAAGGATACTCTGGCAAGTTCGACGACGCCACCATCGAGATCATCAAGAGCAGCCCTGAGGTAAGACTGTCTTCTGAGACCCTCACGGCGTGGGCGCCATGCTAATTGTCGTTGATAGGTTGCCTCTGTTGAGCGTGACCAGCTCTGGACTCTGTCCGCCATGACTACTCAGTCTGGTGCTCCCTGGGGTCTGGGTACCGTTTCCCACCGTACCTCGGGATCTTCCCAGTACGTCTACGACACCAGCGCCGGCTCTGGCACCTTTGCCTACGTCGTCGACTCTGGCATCAACGTCGGCCACACCAACTTTGGCGGCCGTGCCACGCTCGGCTACAACGCCGCCGGTGGTGCTCACACCGACACTCTCGGCCACGGCACACACGTCGCTGGCACTATTGGTTCTACCACCTACGGTGTCGCCAAGCTCACCACCCTGGTCTCTGTCAAGGTCTTCGTCGGCAACAGTGCTTCTACTTCTGTCATTCTCGACGGCTACAACTGGGCCGTCAACGACATCACCACCAAGGGTCGCGCTAGCAAGTCTGTCATCAACATGTCCCTCGGAGGTCCCAGCTCTACCGCCTGGACTACCGCCATCAACGCCGCCTACACCGCCGGCGTCACTACTGTCGTCGCCGCCGGTAACGAGGCCCAGAACGCTGCCAACGTCTCGCCCGCCAACGCTCCCAATGCTATCACCGTCGGTGCCATCACCAGCACGTGGGCCATTGCTTCCTACAGCAACTATGGCACTTCCCTCGACGTCTTCGCCCCTGGCAGCTCCATCCTGTCCACCTGGATCGGCTCCACCACTGCCACCAACTCCATCTCTGGTACCTCTATGGCCTCTCCTCACGTTGCTGGCCTGGTCAACTACCTCCAGTCCGTCGAGAACGTGGGCACCCCTGCCGCCGTCGTCGCCCGCATCAAGGCCCTCGCCACCACCGGCAAAGTCACCGGCAGCCTCAGAAGCAGCCCTAACCTCATCGCCTACAACGGTGCTGGTGGTGCGTAAGCAAATCACCCAAAGTCAGTCTAGCGACCCCGAATACCCGACCAGAGCCGCCACTTGCCCATTGTGCATATATAAAGATTTGTGAAGCTCCTCCTCAAGGGCGACGGAGCGCGCTCCACTCGTGATGGAAATGGGGTGTTTATAGGGATTTTGCCCTGGAACCGAGCCTCGGTTTTCTTTTCGAGTTTTATGATTTCATTTCTAAGGACATATTGTGATAGGATAATAAGCCAATGCATCAGATCCAGGGATCCATAACGTAGCCGGAGCACCAAGATGCGCTAGCCCCTCTCCCTAGATTTGTGAGCAACTTGAACGTACACCCCTGCTGTAAATACAGGCCCTGTGTCGACAACTACGGCCTCGCAATGTCTCTGCCGGCTATCCAGACAAAAACCCAGTAGATGGCGATCATGATCTTCCGCCTCCAGCTCCTCGTCCACCCCAGGCTGCCCGACCGCCAGGCGATCCACGCGCTGGCGCCGGTCCACTCCTGCCGGCCGGCGATGACGCCGTCGTGGCGGCCCAGGTACGCCAGCAGCGCCCGCTGCTTGTAGGCGAACGGTGCTGGCCGGACGTTGTTGTAGTCCGAGTTGAGCACGTCGGTCAGGTACTGGCCCTTCTGCAGGGCCACCTCAGCCAGGGTCGGCAACGACTCCCCCTCGATATCGGCGGCATCCCCCAGCGCGTAGGCGCCTTCCATCGGGCTCCCGTCGGGCCGCAGCACGCGAAGGTACTTGTCAGTCAGGATACGCGGCAACCCATGCTCGGGCTTCTTCACCGCTAGCCGGTCCACCAGAGGGCTCGCCTTGTTCCCCGTCGCCCAGATGAGCAGGCCATACGGCAGGCGGCCGTCCTCCTTGGTATAGATGGCGTCTGCCTCGACACGCTCGATGTGCGAACTCGTCATAATCCTGACCTGCTTGCCCTCGAGCGAGCGCGTCGCGTACTCGCTCAGCCGGGCGTCGAACGTCGAGAGGATCGTCGGCGCCACGTCGTGGATGGTGATGGTCAGCTCGCTGTCTAGGTGGGGGAAAAGGAAGCGCAGCTCCTCGGACCACAGATCCCACAGCTCGGCGGCGGCCTCGATGCCGACGGCGCCGCCGCCGACGATGCGGACGTTGAGGCTATCACGCCGGTCCTGCGCTCTATCCGCCATGGTCGGAAGCGAGGCCGCATCTAGCATCTGCAGGATGCGCCGCTGGATGGCGCGGGCGTCATCCGTCGTCCGGAGGAAGACGGCGTGCTCCGCGGCGCCGGGCGTGCCAAAGTCCTGTGTCGCACAGCCCGGCGCGATGCAGATCTTGTCGTACCGGATCTCGAAGGAGGCCGGCGTCGTCGTCGGCGCGTCGGTCTTGCACCGGACGACGCGCCGCTCAAAGTCGATGTCCTCGGCGATGGCGTTGTAGTATGCCTGCTTGGCCCTGTGCTTCCGTCGGACGGGCTCCTCGGCCAGGCGGAAGTCGAAGAGGCCGCAGGCTGCACTGGCGAGCAGCGGCGTGTACTGGATCGTGCGGATGGGAGAGATGACTTTGACGTCGTACTTGGCCAGCGAGACCTTCTGGGTGAGGTTGAAGCCTCCCCAACCGGTACCGATGACGACGAGGACTGGTTTTGACATTTTTGTCTCTGTTTCTTTTTTTGTCGGCGTATCGTCGTTATACCGATACGGGATGGTTGTTCCATCCCGCTGCTAGACATGTCGAGCTTACTTATGCTTGGCACGGTTCTGGAGTCTTGGACGGGATTCGGCATATTAGTGTTACGTCACCCAGGTCACCCTCTCTTGAATTCTCTATTTTCTCCCAAAGGTGTCCGCGATGACCCGCGGTTGCGTGGGTTTGTCGGACACGGAACGTCATTGACTTTTTGACAGGGAACGAGGATGCCGGGAGATCTCCGCGTTCCACCCGGGCCCCACTTTGGACGGCTGGGTTGGTCCGGGTTCATAAGGGATCTCAGTTTCGGGGGAGAAAGCCTCATGAGTCCAAGGATAAGACACCAAAATACCAAAGCCTTTTAGCCAAAAACTAGCAGTCGGGGTGGTTGGCTGTCTGGGAGCGTTCTTGACGAACCCAGCGATAAAGGCAATATATCTAGAGACCGGGTTCTTGACTACAGGAAGCTCAAGTCTTTCGTCTTATGCTTCGTCCATGGGGCTACGCTTAGCCTTTTAGAGTTTGGCATCGCATAGAAGGACATGGAAGTATATAGCACAGGGAAAGAAGGGTTACGATAGGCACCAGACAACATATGAAGCCTGGGCTCGAATTTTTCGTCAGGGTTACACCAAGCATTTTTCTATAGGAAACAAGACGCCTCGTTGCGTGAGAAAAATGGTGAAAAGAACAACAACGGAGTTTACATGGTACCGTTCCATCCCAAATAAGCGCTAAAAGGAGAGGGTTCTTTCCTAACCACACCTTGAGAGGAGGATGTTTCCTTGTAGAGGCAGATCTAGTGACATTTCTTCAACTACAGCAGACGTCAAGCGAGACTGCCACCAGCTGCTAATAGGACAGGGCGTCCTTGAGTTGTCTACAAGAGAGTCAAAATATGCATGGGTTGTGACTTGGAGGCCAGGGGGTCAACAACCTGGAACGGCGGATAGGGAAAACTTTATTAAAACCTAAATACGCAGCACTGTTTAAGGTTTGCATGCATGTAGACTAATTAGACTACTTACTCCGGTGGCTACTAGATAAAGATACCTTGATCTATATTATCGACAGGTCTCGGTTCTAATTCTGAATGGGAGGGGTTATCCAGATAGCTATTTACAACAAGCCACCTTGAAAAAGTTTAGAGCAGTGCAGTGACATAAGATATTACTGTCTATCCGCCATCCCTAAAGAACTGACGGTAATGCCTTGTTCAAGCTGACTGTAGTAACTAATTAACCCCGTGCGATTTTATGAAATATTAAGGGTGATGATATCCTTAGTGTGTTCATATAAAACTGCATGGGTTCAATAGCTTACCCATTTTGCCGCCCCAATGCGGCGAACACAGCCTTTGTAGTTTCTAGCCGTTGTGAAGTCCACATAAGCTTGACTCAGATCGCGGCACTTGGCTCCGAATCTCAGAAAAGTTTCCCATTTACTGTCCTTCGAGGTGTCTGAGTGAGGAATATATAAAAAAGCCAACTTGGAGGACTTGTGGCTGGCAACTCCGAGTCTGGGTACTATTCTTCCATCCAAACCCATCCATATGCGTCATATGTACAATTTTCACGAAGGCAAGCAACTAAGCAAGACGCTCTTTTTAAGACGCCCCTTTTGAGACCTCAGCCCAAGATCCTTATAGACGGTGCCGACATCGGAGGCTTGACGGCGGCGCCGTCTCTCGACGCCGCTGGCTTCACCGACGACATCCAACTCTTCGAGGCCTCGTCGCAAGTCACGACTCTCGGCGTCGGCGCGGCGGCCTCGACGTGGGCGGGTTCGTCGGCATGGCGGACAAGGAGTACGACTTTCCGATGAGCGACCGCGAGCCGGTCAGGCGATGGAGTTCCAGGCGGCAGACGCAGCTCGGCGATGGGGGGCACGCCACGTAAACTGCCTGCTTCAATGGCGCGTCGTAGGCCGTTATCAATGCATAGGCGCTGGCGAGGCGGCTCGGCGAGTGCCTCGGGGACGTGGAGTGAGCGCTACGGGCGTACGAGGCCGAAAGGCTGCGCCGACGGCCAAGACCGTCGTGGCGAAACGGGGCAACGGACCCACCAGGTGTTGCAGGTGTTCGAGGAGAGGGCTCCTGACAGATTCGGGAACGTGTACCATGTCGTTTCGGAGGAGGAGCTAGAAGACATCAGCAGAGCGTATAAGAAGGAAGCCGGGTTCGAGATAGGGGGCGTCAACCCTAAGCCTGGGAGACTGAGGGTTTCAGCGAAAGACTGTGGTTGAAGAACCCCAGGGACTCAAAGATTGGGTTAGATAGCGGTTGATGTTTGTTTCTTCAAAGGTAGGAAGGGGTAAGATTACATATGGGCCAAGAGTTCGCAAACGTGTCGGAGGCGTATCTATACCACGCTGCTGTACTTGGCACTGTCACATTAGTAATGCCTATACAGCTAGCTGTAGTCCAGGGTATGGGCTGGAAGATGAGACGCCCTGACAGCCCCCTCCAACGATGCACGGCTAGCCTCCTGTATGCCGTTCAATAATTGGGATCACCGCGTCTGTTTGAGAGACTAGATCTAATCTCCATACCCCCGAGTAGAGCCTAAGAATGAGTTGAATAGAGACGTGCTACGAGTGATTATTGAACAAACATCCTAGAGTATTTGATTGTACCATGTTAACAAGCGTAACAGACGACGATGTTGAAGTACTGCATAAATGCTGTCCTGTGGTGTCATGTAACGTAATCGCCATCTCTGGAGAGGGCACATCTGAACCGCAACAGAGCGTTCGGGTCTATGTAGAATTCAGCTGACAGTCTTCCAGTTTACCGGCATTAAGTCGTGTCTCATGAGCAATTGAAGGCAGAATGTGGCAAATCAAACTTCCAGTGGCGTTTGGACGCGTAAGTATGCAAGTCATGCCGCGAGTGGTGCCGGCAACTGATCGTGTGACGCGAAGACCATGCCCGTCTGTGGTCTTGACAACGGGACTATTGACTGCCTTAATTAATTACAATGTGGGTTCTGTGGCTTGGGCTTTTCTTCATTCCAGAAATAGAAGATTCTGTAGGCACGACTGTCGATCTTCTACTATAAATAAGGGTAAGCGTATTGTACACTTTCGCGACTACGCATCAGTCGGGAAGGTCGCCAGTTGCTGGATGGATGGCACTTTATGGGATTGACGGGTCCGGATTGGACAGCAGTTGAGGGTTTGGAAGGGGTCGTATCGACCGGCAGGGAGCGAGGTTCTCGGTTCATGAGATGAGCGAATCGGAACGGAAGATAGCGCGATGGTATCACACCAACGCTGAACGCGGGCGGCAACCGGTTCAAAAGCAGCTCAGGAAACGATCCGTAGATGACTGCTTTCCGAAACAACAGGTCGTTCGACGAGATCGCGGCGGCGCCGACATTGTGCTAGTTCGCAGAAAGACCGTCGGGGCAACGGTGTGAAGCCCCATATCGCTCTTGGCAAAGGACGGCTGTCGAACCGAAGACAAAGTCGAGTGGCGGATTTCCATCTGTGGGTGCCAATTTTAATCTAAATGTCCTACCGATGAACAGCTGTCACACGTTAATACAATGGACCTTCTGCGGGTGTCCACATGGAGGGGGGAAATGGTCAGGGTGCTAGTGCCACGCTTTCTCGGAGGCTCGACTCCGGGCCCGGCATGGGGTTTCGAAGTCCCGGGGGCGATGGAGATTCGTGGAATGCGACACCCCAGCGATCTCCGCCGGCCGCTGAGACAACGTCGTGACTTCGAGATTGCCGGCGGTTTCAATCCGCTGAGGCGAGGAACGGGGTGAGCGCTTCTGGCGCCTTTCGGAGAAGGGGTATATAAGGATTGAGGCCAGGCTGGTCAGTTCTCGGTCAACGATCAGACCCCAAGCAGCATCTCTCCGGCCCATCAACAGCTCCCGTTCTCCGAAGCAACGATGAAGTTCTCCGCTGTTCTCGTCGTCCTGGCGGCTGCCTCGGCCGAAGCTCACTGTAAGTACTCCCCCCTTCACGCAGCAACACATAAATCGCGTCTTGGATGAGAAGCACGGGACTGACACTTGCTTGCCCCCCCGGCCCAGACACCTTCGGCCGGCTCGTTTACGGCGGCACGACGTACCCCGAGTGGCAGTACGTGCGCAAGACGCTCAACTTCTACAGCAACGGGCCGGCGGACGGGGTGTCGTCGACGCAGATCCGGTGCTACGAGGCGGACGCCAAGGATAGAGGCACGGTGCAGACGCTGCCCGTGACGGCGGGCTCGACCATCGGGTTCGCGGCCAACTCCAACGTCGGCCATCCGGGCCCGGCGAGCATCTGGATGGCCAAGGTGCCGGCGGGCCAGACGGCGGCGACGTGGGATGGCAGCGGAGCGTCGTGGTTCAAAATTTACCATGAGCAGCCGAAGGTCACGAGCAACGGGCTGGAGTGGTCCTCATTGAGTGAGTTTTTTTTTTCGTTGATTTTACCCTTTTTCTTCTCGTTCATTTTGCCCCTTTCTTCCGGGGAGCCCGAACCCACATTTTGGGGACAGGTTACGAGAAGGAAGGAAAAAAAAAAAGGGCACGATGCATGGAAAATAGTAAACATCTGCGACGAAAAGTTGGAGCAGACATGGAGAGTTATTCAGACGATGCAGAAAACAGGTTAGGGAAGGGATTGCGGGTTCAGAAAGATGGGGTGTTGGCCCTTATTTGTGTGGGCATCTGTGGAGAGATGATGAATTCCCCTTTCCGCAAGGCTGATTCAGGGACTGAGATTCTCAATCGTTTCTTTCCTTCCTTCTTGTATCCTTTCTCACCTGTGTCCACAACCCTCGATTGCGGATGTTGTGCAGACAAAAGGCTAATCGTCTGCAGACGCGTTGGTCCTCTCGGCCAAGATCCCGTCGTGCCTGGCGTCGGGCGAGTACCTCGTGCGGGTGGAGCACCTGGCGCTGCACGCGGCGGGAGACACAGGCGGCGCGCAGTTCTACTTGTCGTGCGCGCAGGTCTCGCTCTCGGGCGGGGGGAACACGACGCCGTCGGGGCTCGTTTCGTTCCCGGGGGCGTACAAGGCGACGGATCCCGGGATCCTGTTTAAGCTGTACTGGCCCATCCCGACCAGCTACACGAACCCGGGACCGGCCCCGTTCACGTGCTGATGGGGAAAAAAAGGGGGGCCGGACCCACTTCGCCGTCGCATGTGGGGAACCGGGATGTGTGCAAGTGGTTTACTCAAGAAACTCGGACGTTGCGGCAACGGAGGGAGGAAAAGGGGGGCAGGAGGGGTGGGCGTGGTTCGGCAGAATTTTCCGTTTTTGTTGAGCTTGATTTGCCTGATTCAGTGTGTCAGTACGAGTATCAGCGTGAGTGGCGGTGATACTCCAAACAAATCGTCCGACGCCCGCTGATGGACGGCACTGGGACTGGACACACGATGCACGCACCATTAAGCGATTAAGCGAAGCCAAACTCAAAGGAACGCGGGGGGGTTGGCACTAGCGAATGGATACCTCGAAACCTAGTTTACCTTCAGATACCTGCACTAAGTATTCGTACACCACACACTACCTAGTCAATTCAAAGGGGCAAAGCTCTCTCTCTCCGGGTCATCCGCAGTAGAACTGGAGCGTCGTCCCCGATGTATCGAGTAGTGGAGCTATGAAATTGGGAGGGAAAGTGAAGCTGGGGAAGGCGGGCGGACCATTGTCTCCTGCCCATCGCTAGCATGGAATGTGCCTATGGTCCGCGCGTCGCTGCTTGGCGGAAACGAAAAGAAAGAAGGGACGAGAGGGACGGACAACCTACCTGCCTGCCATAGTCTCGATTTTGGAAGGGTAGGAGCCACCCGTTGCCACGCTGCAGGGATGTAGCATCATGTCGGAACTGTGGGGCCCCGTACGTCATGCACGCGTGAGATGTGGCGTTGGGAACAGCTGAGAAGTCGTGAGAAGATCGTCGCACCTTCTTTTTTCCCCATTCGTCGCCTGCGCCTGCCCAACACCGAAGCTACTTACCATGTCTGTCGCCTGTCATCCTGTTGGGCCCGGACCCGGCGGTGGCTTTACCTAAGGAAGGTACCTAGTTGGGTAGATAGATACCTTACCTAGGTAGGTTTAAGTAGATAGGTACGAACAGCGAACAGCTATTACTGAGCTTTTGCGCCGAGTACATTCACGTTGAAGTAGTCCTCCCCCATTCCCTTTATTTTGCCTCAGGTGGTCAAAAAGCGCGATCGCGATCTGCACCGATGACCTACCGTTGCCCCCTCGGCCCTCACGTTTAAATACGATCCACGCCGCAGCAAGCTCAACTTCAGGACAGGCCGCCGACGCTGTTCGCAACACCACAGTATTACCCCAACGACTCCTTTACCACACATCCCCCTTGTCTCTCCTCGCACAGCCCGTTGTGCCAACACATGCTGTCGTCACAGTCGATTGCAGCGCACACCGACCCCCGCCCTCAACCGCACCGAAAGATATCATGAAGATGTCCACAGTTGTGATGGAGGAGTACGAGGCGCCATGCTTCTCCCACGAGAGCATGCTGACGCCCCCCGACTCCCCCGACAACAAGAGCCCCGGGCCTCTTCCTGGCTTCGAGCCCCCCATCGCCGACGCTGCCCATGCCCCCGGCCGAAAGATCAGGAGCCCGACTTCGAAGCGTTGGAACGGCGATGGCAAAGGCATTCAGGTCGACATCGGCGCTCGCCTGCGCGAGTACCTCGACTGCCTTAACAACCGCAAATTCGACATCATTGGCAACCACATCGCCGACACTATCGAGCGCAACAACCGTACCCAGACCCGCCAAGAGCACATTGACCGCCTACGCTCGCGCGTCGAGGGCCTCGCCACCTTCCAGATCAAGATCGACACCTTGTTGGTCGACAAGAAGGCCAAGGCCGTCGCCGTGCGCTACATCAACCGCGTCACCCTCAATGATGCCATGATGAATCCCGACACCGTCGGCAAGACATATGAGTTCGACGAGCAGTGCTTTGTCTGGTTTGACGATCGCGGCAAGATGGCCCGCATGCTCACCCTGCAAGACAACGACGCCATCCGCCTCCAGACTCCCGAGGCAGCCGTCACCCCGCGCTTTTTCACCAGGAGCGCTCCCAAGGAGCCTGTCGATCTGGCCGCCGCCTATCGCAAGTACGTCGCCAGCATCAACCGCGGCACCATGGCTAAAGAGTTCCCGCGCTACTGCAAGCGCGAGGTTCGCCACAACAACCGCGTCCTCCCCCTCGAGGAGTATTGGCGCGGCATGGAGGCCAGCAGGGAGGCCATTTCGGGCCTGCAGTTCGACATCCAGGAGCTCCTCGTCGACGACGAGACGCAGCAGGTCGCCTCTAGACTGCAGATCACGGGTACCCCTGTTGCCGAGTTCGCCGGCGCGAAACCGAACGGCAAGAGCGTCAAGTTCCATCAGCATTGCATGTACCGCTTCGACAACGGCAAGATCGCCCTCGTCTGGGCCACAATGGAGCTGGACTCCTACCGCAGACAGCTTGAGGAAAAGCCCGACCGCAGAAAGTCGTCCATGCTGGGCATCAACTAAGGATCTATGAAAGGACCAAAATGACCACTATAGAGGAATCGTATTTGTCAGCGTTGATTTCGAGCTAAGTTTTACTTTTTGGGGGGGAGGCCGAGAGCCAAAAATGTTCAAGCACGACGCAATGGCGCCCCGGCGTTATTGGACCTCTCTAGGTCAGGATTGTCTTTAGCTCATAATTTTAATGTTCGGCGATTTTGAAATAGACTGCACACCCACAAAACCTTAAGTACCCATGCAACAGTTGCCAATCTTCTAGAATATTCTCTCCGCTATGTAGGGTCTTCACAAGAGCCTCAAGAGTCTGTATCAAGAAATCGGCAGGCCGTCATGGATCGAGAACTTGAGAAGCCATCGATTGATCGGGCCTGAACGAAATATTCCCCACCGAGCTTTATGGCCTTGGCATAAATCTGGGAATAGCTTCCTGTGGCTAGTACCGGTTGCGGCCGTCACACATGTGGCTTGCCACACGCACAAACCAACTCCGTACGCGTACTTCTACTCAACATCATTCTCATGAGCAGTTTGTGCAGAGAAAAACTATTTTGCATTTTTTTTTTTAGCAGACGCTGCGGCTCATCACAGCCCTCTTATCATTTCCCAGCTGGGCGACTGGAGGATGCCGCATGGCTCTTGGACGCCGAAGAGCCCTGAGCTCTTGACAGCAAGGAACACTTCAAATTTGAACTCCTGGACATGGTTGGCAGATATATTAATGGAACGATGGAACTCTTTTGACGACTGCGCGATTGTGTATGTATTAATGCCAGTTACCCTAGGCACCCATTGTCCTCTACAGGAACAGTATTACGCCAGCGCAAAACACAACAACAACCAAAACCTTTACCCGCAGAAACTTTACCAAGAGCCAGGATCTTTCTGCTCCGCACTCAAGAGAGCCAGGTCTAATACCGACTTCAGCTGCGCCCTCAGTGCGTTAGAGACATCGAGGTGATTAGCTGACTATCTGGCGGCGGCGGCGGCGCTAGGGGTATGTAGACGAGTGTTGGTTATGCCGGCAAGTGACTGCAAGTTGGGACGACACATGTCTCTAGAGCGCGATGGTAGCTTGCTTGGAAAAAAGAACCCCCGCCCAAAAAAAAGACCAGTCCGGCTTGACCGGCTTGACCGCAGCAATTTGAGTAAATGCTTCAGCAGATACTGGCATCGAGACCTTGTACATTGCCAAGAATAACGCTGAGGACAGGTACCCAGCCCGCTATCCCTCGAGAGTTGTCATCGCGGAACTACCTCCGATTGAGCAGGGGTGTGATGGGCGAACTAGTGGCTCGCGACGTTTCAACCCTAGACGGTGCGTTGGTAAGGCAGAATCTTCCAATCTTTCTCGATCTCCCCAGCTTTGCTCTCGATGTGATGTGCCGTCGTTGAAACGGGAGATTCCCCCGGCCTATCTCTGGGGTTGCCCGCTCCTCTGCTGCCCACACTTTGCGACGTCACCCTGCGGCAAGGCAAGGGATGTCTGGCGGCCTCCGGTTTCGGTTCCTGTCAGGAAGCGGCGCAGCTACTCTGCACCCGGACGAACGCCGGATTGATGTGGATTGCCGACCTTAACAGTCTCTATTAGTATATCCGCGACAAACACCAGAAGGGTAGAGAGTCTGGCCCGCTTGGTCGTTTTTCATGGAGCGTAATGCCGTTGCCGCGCTACTCGCGATGCCACTGGAAGTCAGACCGATCGAGCAGTCAGCCTTTTCGGCCTCACGTGCCGCCGATCGGCTCAGCCGTCTAGGCAGAACTGCCAAAGAGATGTGCGCATGGGTGTCTGATTCTTCATCGCTACACGATACGTCTCAATCGCAAATGGAGAGCGGAGAGCCCCTGTCTTGTGACGATCTTGCCCCTCAAGCGCCCTCGTGTGCCAGCTTTCACGCGATTTGCAACTGACATGCCCATCTCACCTTGCTGCATATCAACTACCAGATGTCATTGAAAACGAAGGCCAATCAAACACGTGTTAGAGTACACAATTTCGTTGGTTTCGTTGTCTTCAGGCTCCCCAATCGAAAAGTTACTCCGTGTTTCGAAACTCACTGTATTCCATCGTATCAGCTTAGAAACACTCAACTTCTTGGGTACCATGGTCGCCGTTCTCGACCTCAGTACTAGATATGATTTACCTCTCGCCTGCAGACCTCATAATCGGCAGAACGCCTTGGTGCTGGGTAAAGGCGGAGTACCTGGCAACCTAAAACAGGTCGCGGCGGCTGTGCCCCTGTACCCAACAAATCACGATAAGTTGTTGGTCGCGACTTCAGGGACCGCATCGGCCAACGCAGGGGACTAAGCCCGCTACTGGGCCCAGCTTTTGGCCCAAGGCTCCCTCTGGCAAAAAGACTCAATCTGGAACGAAGGCCGAGCCTTCTTTGCTGATATCTTCAATGAGGGGATAATTGGGAAACCTATATCTTCGTCAGCATGGCTTTTCCTCTGACCACCCAGGCGTTGCAGAGACAATCAAGAACTGTACACTGCTCCTTTACTACCTTCAGTCTGTTCATCGTCATACTCTTCATTACTATGGGGGTACCCAAAAGCCCTAGCAGCGTGCCGACGAAGCTTGCCCTACGGCGTGAGCTTGAGTATGGCAATAGGGGATTATCAAAATACGCGGAGTTGACGAAGCGTATTCGCGAGTTTCCAGATACATTCTCTAGTAGCAAGGGCTTAAGTGGGCGCTCTTTGACTGATTGGAAGTCCCCTGAGCACCAGGACGCTTTGGGAGAGATGGCTGGAGCTTTTCTGGAGCATCGCAACAACGGCAGCTTCTTTTGGCCGGATTATGAGCCAGCCGATCAACCAGGATCGTTGAAGTATTCGGTAGACAGAGAAAAGTAAGTCAGCAGTCTCCTGTGGGCAGATATAGTACTAACACGAGCTTGAAAGGATCAAAGATATTTTGCACCAGATGTTCTGGAGGCAAAACGACGGTAGCCCACGCAGCGCCAACAATTTGCAGATCAAGACAGAAGAGAGCCGACCCCAGATTTCAGACGGACCAGGAGCCACCTTCAACGACCCCATAGTCATAATTGATTCCAACGGCGACGGGCCTCCGCCGCCCAATCCTTCGGTCAGGTAGGTGACGGAATCCTTGCGAAACCCTCCTCAGACTGTTTGCTCACACGCGTATCTCAGGTCAGGAACTCGCCCCCAATTTCGTACCCTTCCGGGAACCCCTCCAGACGGAGTCTCCATGGACCGTGCCAGACATAGAGTCCAGTCCCCGCTCACAAATGAAATGGAGACCAACGACGACTTTTCTCAAGAGAACGGAAGCCTAGACTTGGGTACATATATCAATAGATACGTAAGTGGTACCTGAGATATCCCTGCGTTGATTCCATTCCATCCCATCCTCTAACCAAGTTGTACATAACAGGCTAGTAACAATTGGACATCACCTTTTAGGGAGGATGCATCAGTTGCACCCTACGCGAACATGCAGCCTTCTATCGGACACCAAAGGACTGATAACTCCTCCCCCACCCGCACAACGTCTTCAAAAAGAGGAAAGAAAAGGTCAGCTACGACAGGTGTCAACAGGGCATCGTCCCGCAGAAGTAAAATGCCTAGGAAATATGATCAAGCAACTCCAGCGCAAGTTGAAGAAGCGCCTCGGTCTCCTGAGCGCTCATCTGTCCCAGAGCATGCTATTGCCGGCGCAGCATCCGCTTCTGGAGCAGTACCGCCCGGCAGTCCGCTGACCGGCGTCCGCGAGGAAATGGACAATCCCAGAATTACAACGGAAAGCCTCGCCGACGAAGGTCCTGCGGATTCTGCTGTTGGCACGACAAAATTGCAAAATGAGAGCGAAGTGAGGGAGCAGAAAACCTCTCAGAACGCGGAGAGAAACACACAATTGTCTCTGGATAAAAGGAAGGCGCCCCTGTACAACTCTTTAGGCTCTCTTCAACCTCTCTCACCTGCGGTACCATCGAGCTCCTCTGACGTTCGACACGCGGACCAGGTGACCGGTACTCGCAGTTCTGAGGGGCAAGGGACAGCCCCTGAACCCTCTCCGCCTAGGACAGCCCGAGTTGAGTTCAGGTACCGTGTAATCTCTCACTATCCCGTCCACCTAAGCGTCCCCTGGCGATCGGGAAGGATCCGGAGCAAGACACTCGCAGACTTGGAAAATGAGCTGGATCTTGATGCCTCTCATACCAAAGTCCTACGCTTCTCTCTGAAGGCCCCAGGGTCGTTGGCTGAGCACCTCGTCTATCGGGGACGGGAAGATGAGTTCAACGCCATGAAGCAACACTTTGAGGACTGGATTCGGAAATACATTGCAAACAAAGCGACTGGTGACAGAGTCCTTGTGCAGTTCGAGATCGAAGGACTGATTGATGATGATTCGCTTGACCGAAAGCCTCATGAGGCGGCCTATGATGATGGGGCTGGTAACTTCGAATGGTGACTGCCTAAGGTATGGCCGCAAACTCTTCGTAGTCTACATGGCTGAGCTCAGATTTGAGTTGTGGCTTTCTTTTCGTTTCCTTGCGATGTGCAAGACATCTTTGACCGCTGTTATGAGATATAAGTCAAAGTACCCACTTACCGACCACCCCCCCATTCCGACCACATGAATCATGATGCTATCACAACAACCACCACTTTATTAATTAACTATCAACTACCTCTTAAAGCCACAATAATGCAACTTTCGGCCTCACTAGATAATTCTAATGCACTGGATTCATCTAGCTCACTTTTAGTATCACTAGCCTTAACCTGGGCTTACTGCACCTCTTTGATAGTTGCGAACTTTGTGTTTAGATCTAGGGTAATAGCCTTCCTTTTCCTAGTAGTACTATTATTAACTTTAGCCTAGAGAAGCTATATTTAGTGCTTAGTAGTAGCTAACTTAAAGGCCTACTCTTTAAAGCCTTTTTTAACCTTTCTAAAGAGCTAGCGTTATATAGTAATATTTTATTCTAGTTAGCTAAATAAATATAGTTAATCTCTAAGGTCTTTAACCTTCTTTAGTATAGACTACTTAACTATAGATAAGGCAGATACCTATTCCTTTATACCCTAGGCCTTATAGGCCCCTTTTACCCTCTAGTTAAGTAGTATTAATAGTGCTATTAATAATAATATTACCTTCTAGACTAGATGCCTACTTATTAAAGGTTTTACTAGAGTAATAGGCTATAACCTAGTGTATTTTTAACTACTTTTAATATTACCTATAGTTAGCTTAGCCTAGTAAGCCTTATAATAATAGCTAATAAAGTTCTTTTTACTAATAATAGTTAAATTATTTTACTAACTTAAATATCTAAGCTTCTTATAATAGGCTACCTTTATAGGCCTAAAGACTACTTAGTTAAGTAGCTAGAGGATATAAGAGATATATAGTAGTAAAAATAATAAATAGACATTATAAATATAGTATAACTATATAAAGTCTATTATTATATAGCTTTTATGCCTATCTAAGATTAGTAGTTTAGCCTAATTAGGGTTAAAAGGCTTAGTCTAAAAAATAAAGACCTTCTATAGCTATTTAATAGTAGTATTATTAGTAGTCTATTTATTTTTTATTACTATAAACTACTACCTATTATATAGGTTTAGATCTAGAGAAAACTACTACTACTAGACTATTTTACCTTTATATATAACTAATAAATAAATAGTATTACTATTAGTAAATATATACTTAATAATAAATACCTAGGCTCTTAATCTAGGCTACTTTTTTCTTATAAATATTATCTTTACTTTACTTAGTATTAGCCTATTATCTCTTTTACCTTTAAGGATACTAGTCTTATTTATATTATATCTATTAGCTAGTTTAATAGTAGTAATATAAAGGATAATAAAATATTTAAACTATTCTCTAATAACCTTAGTAAATACCTTATTAATATATTAAGAATTAATAAAGTAACTTCTTTAGACCTTAATAAATAGATTCCTCTTAATAAAGGTATTTACTTACTTCTTCTTAATTAGTCTATTATTACCTATAGCCTTAAGAATACACTAGGTAAATTCCTTTAGTTATTAATAGGTTAAAGGATAACTAAGATTAACCTAGGTTTACACCTAACTAGCTAGCCTAGCCTCCTAACTAATAGAGAGTTATTAATAGTTAGAAAAGGTAGACTACCTAGTCTAGGTAGTACTAGATAAATAGTTCTATAATATAGTCTTAGTGTTATAGGACAATATGGCTGACCTTTAGATCTACTTTCTTGGCCCTGCTAGTAAATCTATTAGTTAGGCTAATATCCTGCTAATAGCTGGTGCCCTACTAGGCCCTACCTGTTGCTAGTCTATAAGACTAGCTATTACTAGCTATAGCTCTAGCTTAGTTAGTTATTAAATCTATTACCTATTTAACTATATTAAGTAGTAGTATAACTACTAGTTATAATACTATAGGTAATTAACCCTCTACTACTATTAATAATAATAAAAGGTAAATACACTAAATTACTATTAAAAGCTATTTAATTAGTTATCTTAAAGGTAACTAATTAGAGGTATCCTTTTATTAGCCTAGCTACTAATATATACCTACTAGTAGATTTTTTTACTACTGTTAGCCTATACTAGACTAACCTATCTAGCTAGATCTACTACACCTCTAGTTACTACTACTATTACTAACTTTTACTTTAATAACCTTACTTTTTTTACTCTTCTTTATACTCTTTTATATTAGTTATTTTACCTCTATAGACGTTAAGGCTACTACTACTAGAGCTACTGTTAATTAAAGCCCTTAAATAGTAATAATAGTAATAAAATTACTAGCTAGAGCCTTACTATAAGTATAGTACTAGATTTCTCTTAAGATCTATACTTTTTTACTATATATACGCTAATAACTATAGCTAATAATATTACTACTAACTTTACTATTAAGACTTTATATCTTAAAATACTTTTTTTTATTACCTACTAGACTACTAGCCCTTATTACCTTTACCTTTAAAGCCTTTACTACCTTTATTATTAACTTTACTATTACTACTATTAATAATAACTATCTTATTACTACCTTCTTTACTTATAAGTAAATAGTCTATATTACTAGTAGTATTAACTTTCTTTTTAGCTATAAAATTTTATACTACTGTTAAGGCCTTTACTTAAAGGATAATACTAATCTAGAACTAGGAGGATATAGTCTAATAAGAGAGTAAATAAGTAAAGAATATATAAAACCTTTAGCTAGTAATAAGATACTTAAAGCTATTACTACTAATACTACTACTAGTGTACACTTAATAGGCCTAATGCCTTTATAAGTTATATACTTAGCTACACCTTTAGAAGCTATATTAAATATACCCTAGATTTAGAGGAGGTTATCTACTAAGAGGTAAACCTATTTACTAGCGCCTTTAAGAACAAGAGAAGGAAATCTAGTCCTTTTAGTAATAGGTCTACTAGCTCTAAGATAGCCTACTATTACTACTACTACCTTATAAAGCTATATAGTACTATAGTTAAAATACCCTAGATAATAAAGATAATAAAGATAAAGATAATAATACTACTAGTTATACTATAGAAATAGGTCCCTAAGATAATAATAATAGATCTATTTATATAAGAGATTATTACTATAACTTTAATAAATCTAATAGCTAACTAGCTAGTAGCTAACTTACCTCTAGCTAACTTACTTATAGTTAGCTAGTATTTAGCTAATTATCTTATAGCTAGCTAGTATATAACTATTAATACTACTAGCCTATATATATAACTAACTAACTTATATATTAATAACCTATATATACACTTAGCTAGCTAGCTTATAGTTAACTAGCCTAAAGTCTATACTTATACTTATATATACCTAGCTAGCTAACTTATAGCTAGCTAACTTATAGTTAGTTAACCTATAGTTAGCTAACTTATAGTTAGCTAGCTTATAGCTAGCTTATATATATACTTAACTAACTAGTATACTAACTTAACTACTATTAACTTAATTACTTAGCTAGTAATAATAACTAAGATTATAGTAGTAATAATAGTAACACTATTAGAGATAATACTAATAGATATAAGGACTTTAATAACTATAAGGATAAATATAGTAATAATAAATATAGTAATAGTTATAGTAATAATAATAACTATAATAAGGACTATTAACCCTTAGGTATACTCTTTTTATAATAGCTATAATAGCCTTATAAAAGCCTAAGGTATATAGTTAATAACCTTATTAACTAGTAATTAAATAATTACTATATAATAATTATTTTTATTATTAAGGGGGCACTTATTATAAGATAATATAGCTAACCTTTAGATCTATTTTCTTAGCCTTACTAGTAGATCTATTAGTTAGGCTAATATTCTACTAATAGCTAGTGCCTTACTAGGCCTTACTTATTACTAGTCTATAAGACTAGCTATTACTAGCTATAGCTTTAGCTTAGTTAGTTATTAAATCTATTACTTATTTAACTATATTACTTAGGGATACTATTATTATAGGATAATATAGCTAACCTTTAGATCTACTTTCTTAGCCTTACTAATAGATCTATTAGTTAGGCTAATATCTTACTAATAGCTAGTGCTTTACTAGGCCTTACCTATTACTAGTCTATAAGACTAGCTATTATTAGCTATAGCTTTAGCTTAGTTAGTTATTAAATCTATTACCTATTTAACTATATTAAGTAGTAGTATAACTACTAGTTATAATACTATAGGTAATTAACCTTTTACTACTATTAATAATAATAAGAGGTAAATATACTAAATTACTATTAAAAGCTATTTAATTAGTTATCTTAAAGGTAACTAATTAAAGGTATCCCTTTACTAGCCTAGCTACTAATATATACTTACTAGTAGATTTTTTTACTACTATTAGCCTACACTAGACTAACCTATTTAGCTAGATTTACTATACCTCTAGTTACTACTACTATTACTAACCTTTACTTTAATAACTTTACTTTTTTTACTCTTCTTTATACTTCTTTATATTAGTTATTTTACCTCTATAAATATTAAGGCTACTACTACTAAAGCTACTATTAATTAAAGCCCTTAAATAGTAATAATAGTAATAAAGTTACTAGCTAAAGCCTTACTATAAGTATAGTACTAGATTTTCCTTAAGATCTATACTTTTTTACTATATATATACTAATAACTATAGCTAATAATATTACTACTAACTTTATTATTAAGACTTTATATCTTAGAATACCTTTTTTTATTACCTACTAGACTACTAGCCTTTATTATCTTTACCTTTAAAGCCTTTACTACCTTTATTATTAACTTTATTATTACTACTATTAATAATAACTATCTTATTACTACCTTTTTTACTTATAAGTAAATAGTTTATATTACTAGTAGTATTAATCTTCCTCTTAGCTATAAAATTTTATACTACTATTAAGGCCTTTACCTAAAGGATAATACTAATTTAGAACTAAGAGAATATAGTCTAATAAGAGAGTAAATAAGTAAAGGATATATAAAACCTCTAGCTAGTAATAAAATACTTAAAGCTATTACTACTAATACTACTATTAACGTATACCTAATAGGCCTAATGCCCTTATAAGTTATATACTTAGTTATACCTTTAAAAGCTATATTAAATATACCCTAGATTTAGAGAAGGTTACCTACTAAAAAGTAAACTTATTTACTAGTGCCTTTAAGAATAAAAGAAGAAAATCTAGTCCCTTTAGTAATAGGTCTACTAGCTCTAAGATAGCCTACTATTACTACTACTATCTTATAAAGCTATATAGTACTATAGTTAAGATACCTTAGATAATAAAGATAATAAGGATAAAGATAATAATACTACTAGTTATACTATAGAAATAGGTCCCTAGGATAATAATAATAAATCTATTTATACAGGGGATTATTACTATAACTTTAATAAATCTAATAGCTAACTAGCTAGTAGCTAACTTACCTTTAGCTAACTTGCCTATAGTTAGCTAGTATCTAGCTAATTATCCTATAGCTAGCTAGTATATAACTATTAATACTACTAGCCTATATATATAACTAACTAACCTATATATTAATAACCTATATATACGCCTAGCTAACTAGCTTATAGTTAACTAGCCTAAAGTCTATACTTATACTTATATATGCCTAGCTAGCTAACTTATAGCTAGCTAACTTATAGTTAGCTAACCTATAGTTAGCTAACTTATAGTTAGCTAGCTTATAGCTAGCCTATATATATACTTAACTAACTAGTATATTAACCTAACTACTATTAACTTAACTACCTAGCTAGTAATAATAACTAGGATTATAGTAGTAATAATAGTAACACTATTAAAGATAATACTAATAGATATAAGGACTTTAATAACTATAAGGATAAATATAGTAATAATAAATATAGTAATAGTTATAGTAATAATAATAACTATAATAAAGACTATTAACCCTTAGGTATACCTTTTTTATAACAGCTATAATAGCCTTATAGAAGCCTAAGGTATATAGTTAATAACCTTATTAACTAGTAATTAAATAATTACTGTACAATAATTATTTCTATTATTAGGGGGGCACTTGTCATAGGATAATGTGGCTAACCTTTAGATCTACTTTCTTAGCCCTGCTAGTGGATCTATTGGTTAGGCTAATATCCTGCTGACAGCTGGTGCCCCACTGGGCCCCACCTGTTGCTAGTCTATAAGACTAGCTGTTGCTAGCTGTAGCTCTAGCTTAGTTAGTCATTGAATTTATTACCTATTTAACTGTGTTAACTATAGATATAAGATGCCTAGCGCTAACTAACGCTAGCTATAATAGTATTTAGTGCCTACTAGACCTAGTCTTTAGTATATTTAACTATAGGGGTATAAAGAAGTTATATATAAAAAATGAAGTGATTTAGATAAAGGTAGTAAAAGTGGTGATAGTTTGAAGTAGGAGGGTTATGGTAGATAAAGGGGGTGGATGAGGCATTTTTGGGTGGTTGGAATGAGGGGGTGGTCGGTAAGTGGGTACTTTGACTTATATGTCTAAATACACTGGGAAATTCAATTGTCTTTGAGCAAATTTCATTCACGAACGGCCACACGACCTTTGGAACAGAATCTAGACACCGGCTTCCTCATCCTTCCTAGAAGACAGTTCCTTCCTTACTCGTGTGTAGAAAATCCACAAACCAACCGTAAGGGCCGTTGACGCTCCAGCAACAGCCAAGTAGAGCCAGAAGTGCACCGTGATCAGATGCTTCCCGTCTTTGGCTTGCCAGTCAAACACGTTCATTGAGAAGATCGTCTAGTCCGGTCAGCATCGGTCTTTCGCAAGTCGCCTCCCAGACGAAAACGTACTGCAATGCTCGTGACAGGCAAGAATATCATGGTCACGAACGCTATAGACCGCATTTGCGAGCTATCTTCTCTGGTAGCTTTGGATATCGCCGTGTTAGTCTGCGTGTCATGTCTCGCGATGCGGCTGATAACCTGTACAACGTCGGTCAGCCGGTCTCGTCTTCACGGTTCAGAAACCCCTTACCACCTGAGTAGTGGCCATCATGTCCTCCATGGATGACTTGCAGCCGTCTATCTTCAAGTCGAATTCGTCAGTGATTTGATCGAGACGGTGTTGCAGACGCGCAGCTGTGTGGGCCTGCTGTTTTTCCAAGCCTATTCCGTAGCCGCCGGGCTTGGTCTGTTTGCCGTGCCGGCAGCTGGGGCATTTCAAGAATGAAACCATGTCCGGATCCTTGCGGATCTCTCTCAAGTGGTCACCGATGCGGATGAGTTGCCGCCTGGCGGCTGTCAGTCCCGTGAGCAAGAAGCTCGACTTGAAGCGCAAACTGAGCGTGTCCTCCATTGTCTCGCCTTCCGGGTCAGCCGCAAGGCTCTCACTGCTAGTGGTGCTCCACTGGTAGTTCTTCTCGATGTACGTTGACTCGATAGGGCGGATCTCCTTTTGAATCCATCGGTCCCGGTCAAGCTCGCAAGCAGCACCAATTAACGCAAGCGGGTGGCAAAAGTCTTCCATCGACTCCTTCATCCTCTGTAGAAGTAAGCGTTCCTGTGTCTCGCTCAGACCGAAGAAGATTGCCGTTGTCGAACAACTACGCGGTTCGTGCGTCACGGACACGGCCACGTCGTCGAGATAGGCGGCGCTTGTTCGATAGTTGTATACTACAGATAGGACCTATTAGCCCTGGTAAGAAGGCATGGGTCTTCGGTCCCAGACTAACCAACTTTCCGTGGTTCGCAGCCATGATCAACCTCAACACAATGAAGAAACTCGGAATCTTTCCGGTTCATCATTCGGGCAAGAGCTCGGTGCGTCCGAAACGAGTCAGTAACTTTCCTAAACGTAGATTCTGACACCGGAAGATAATGGATTTCCGGGGGACAATCGGAGAATGTCTCGGATGTGCGTCTGAACAAACTACAGTTATCTACAGCATTAGCACTGACGGTACTGACGGTTGCTGGAAGACTGCACTGTTTTTTGACAATGGTCAATATAAATACTTACATAAGATTCAGAGTAGTCGACTCATCATCACTGAGGTCCAAGTCCTGTGTGGTTTGAGCTTCATACGGGGCAAATCCGGAACGACAATGGGGTTTTACGTACAACACTCTTGAGCCATGCGTTCCAGTCCATTTCTGACCTTAATATTTCCTCCGTGAATCGTTTCTGAAAGAAGAGTTAAACTTAAGCACCTTTTTTTTGTGGAATATCATGCTGCCACCTGAGATTCTGACACATCGTCAAGTCGAATGGTGACAACAGTCGTCGGTCGCTCCTCATACTGAAATACTTTCAGGTCATGTGACTGGAACCTTGCTACTTTCGATGGCCACTCCATTTTCACGATGAATATGCCGTGTCAAGGTTCAGGTTTCGAGCGTATGTCGACTGATCGCCTAACGTGTAAGAGGTACAGACTTGTATATGAAGCTTTGAGTGATTGTAAACGGTCGAGCCCCAATAATGGAGATCTCAGGCGGATTTTGACCTGAATGAGACACCAAAACTTCTGATTACCGAAGAGACCCCTCAGTAAAGGCCCGGTGTGGTCCTTCGCCTCAACCTTGAGCGGGGTTGTATCACAGCCACAGCCTCGTACTCTTCCCGAGCAGCCTATGACATGCCTTCCCGGTAAGATGTACCAAAGAGTGGTAGACACATTAAGGAGGACTTTTTCCTTTAGTAGTTGGGTGGAATTTTGTGGAGCGACAGCTTCCTGCAAGCCATTTTGTCTCGAGATGGCTGCGCAAATCCTTTTAAGCTATTGTATGCATCATGCAGCGGCATATATGCCCAAGTACTATGCCATGGATTTTGCGCCGCTCATGTAAGCATACATGATCGTTATCTGCGGTGTTAGGCGCAACTCCTTACAGGTGTGTCTCACTGCGTATGTACATATTCTATGCCTGTGCAACCTTCAAGAAGAGCGTGCCACCTTGGCAACATATCAAGGCATATTTGGCAGCAGGCTGAGTATGTCATGCCTGAGTGCGGGGTTTTCGGTGAGGTTGACCGTCATGATCATCAGAGCCTGCAGTGATGTTCTAGCATTTGTCTGTCTACTAAGGAGGTTGCGTATTGTTAATTGCACATCTCAACTCGCTGCCTGGAACGCCTTACCGGCATCCCCTCAATCGAGATTATTCAGACGATGGTTAAGCGGGCGAGAAGAAACATGTGAAATTGGCCCATTAAAATGCCTTGACCAGCTGATGAATTGAACGATCCCATTGTGGCTTTATTTCTACAATTCGCAATCTTCAATCCCATCGGCATTGTCATCGTCGTGTTCCCTCCCCCGTGGCACTACCAAACACGCTGAACTTGGACGCTCTTCTAATAAATCCTAATATTGCAGAGTTGCAACCACACAAATTCGCGTGCTGCGTCACTGAAAATGACTCGACCGCAGCCTGGATTTGTTCGCTCCATCATTCCATGGTGCTACGCCAACTCTGCACCCGTCAAAGCAGAACTTGATCGACGGCTGGGTGCAAATAAATACAGACTTTCGGTATGTAGATTATGCAACTTGTCATTACTTTCAGATGCTTATACTCTGGAAGACTCAGCATGGACAGTTTGTGGTGGATGCTACTCGTAAGCTTGGTTCGGTAAGGCTACATATCAACAAGCCAACGATTCATTTTCTGACGTGGGATGCAAGACTGAAATCAATGACATTTACGAGAAAGTGCAGGTTCATTATCATCCGTAGTAGTGATGGAAGGGGTGAAATTGGGGTCCAATACTATCAGAGAGCATCCAATATCAGAGTTGCTCATAGGAATATGTCACGATAGCTTCATACATTATTGGCACTTCGTATCAGCGTCATCACATGTTATATCAAGTGGCGTTTGATTCATTACCCGTATCACTTCACTATATGAAGACACTTTCTTTTTTACCTTTGCTTTCGTATAATTAAGCCCTTCTTATCCTCATTCTCATATGCCCCACTATGTATGTGCATACTCTAACTGGTAACATAATATGCATCTCGCTGCCGCCGCCGCCGCCGTCTGTTACTCATAAGCAAGGATTGGCATAGACAATGAGCAGATGCTAGCTTAAAGAAGTAACTTGGAAAACGCAAAATCCTTCAAAACGAAATCAATTCGAAACTTCCCGCCTTTACATCACTAAGCGATGCCCTTGTATAGCCGAGTCATATTACAATTGAACAACAGAAACGTGGTTTGGGGTTGCGACAACTATCTCTAGTCGCATATCCGTCTCAACCAAGGTGGACCCATTCCGCCATAAAGTAGAGAGTTTTGCTGCTGGATGACCTCATCTCCTTTTAGAAGCCTCTCCCCCTCTGTTTTCGATTGCATTAGACTATTTTATCTCATCGCCGCTGTTAAAGACGGGTTGCGGCTCAATGGATATCACCTTTTAGTGGTGATATTAGGCGTTTCAACCGAATCCTCTATCGAAGCATTTGGATACACCACGCGGCCATTATGGCCTTTGGTGCTGTTTGGCAGTCCAGAATCGTGGGTAACATCGCTTCTTTCCGGAGAAGGAGATCTGGATCCAACCAACGCCGTTTGAGTGTTGAATTCTGTTTCGGCGTGTCCGTAATCCGAAACCGTTTTGTCAGAGCCAGTAATTCCCGTCGTGCGGGACTTGTTAGGCGGTTTATCGTAACCTGAAGCTGCGTATTCTTGATTCTTCTTACAATCCCCAGCCATTTGTTTCATCGTTTTTGCCACATCGGGGCATTTTTGTCTCTTTTTGGGATCTATTCGGAGGAGATTATCGCAGATGCAGGTGAGTAACTGCTGAAAGTATGATGAACAGTCTTCATCATCGTGGAGTTTCTGTATCCACTGGTATCTTTCGTCAGTACCTTGAAGTGAATTCAATTGCGCTGATTCTCACCTCTTTGACAGTTGGCTTGAGGACAGCTTGTTTGACACCATCCACAATGATGATGTTATAAAACGTGTCCAGAGGGATTTCGTCTTCTTTCGCGTCATTCTTGGCCCGGTCGCGGGAGAATTCATCTACGCCCTGCCAACCTTTGAGATACCACGTAACAAACTCCAGTAAGAGGCAACCCAAAGTCCAGATATCGTAAGCTTGTGAAACTTCCTCAGCCACATCCACTTCGGGCGCTTTGTAAGTCTGTGCAAAACTCAAGCCTTTGGCGTTATCGTATCTGGAGCTGTGGTGGTGGTAGCTGGTGAGGCCAAAGTCAGCAATTTTGAGAACCCCATTACCGATGATGCTTTCATCCTTGCAGTGATCTTTGAACCAAAGCACGTTCTCGGGTCTTAAGTCACCATGTCTACCAGAATCCCTCGCGTCTTGAGTTAATGTGGGGTCTTTGGGAGGGTGTTGAATCAAGTTTAGACCAGACGCAATACCAGTTACTTGGTCTGCAATCCAAACGACGAGCTGGTGGTCTGGTTGAGGTGTGTCATGCTGCTGCCAAAACTCTCTCAAGTTTCCATTCGCCCAAGGGAAAATAAAATACCAATGTTCTTGATACTGATATGTAGCAAGAAGCTTCATCAGGTGCGGATGACCTTGTCGGTTGAACTTCTTCATTGCATGAAGCTCCCGCTCGAAAGCCGCCCGGTCTAAGGAGTGAAGCTTTTTGATTGCGAAAAAAGGTTCAGTGCCCTTTTCTGACCGGTTAGCAAATAGTCTCAAAAAAAACAAAATAAGCATTGAATACTTGCATGCATGGAGTTGTGGTGGGCTTCATGTATATGCGTCCTCGACACGGTACTAAAGCCCCCATATGCCGGATCGCATTTCTCTTCCTTGCGGAAAGGAAGCACAACTCTTGCCTCAAGCGGGTAGAAGGGGGGTTTGTTCGCCTTCATGTCGAAGAAAGGAGCCATAAAGAGCCACTGGCGATCAACGAACGAGTCCATCTTTGCCTTAGTCCAACTGTAGCTTCCTTGAAATATGGCAGTAACTTTTTTAGTGGTCACCCTGTCTGTCGTAGTGTATGTTAAATGCCAACGCGGACCCTTTTCCAAAGTGAATGGCAAATGGACGTCATGAATCTTCTCGTCGATGAAACTAGACAATGCCTCAATATGCTCAATATGAACTAGAGTGGCAAACATCTTGTGTCTCGTCGTCCTTTGCATGGTTCCATAGTCTGTAGTATCGCATACTGCATTGGCGTATCTGTGAATGGTATCTCGGTCGATGCCTCTTAACTTCTTCAATTCTTGTCGAACTCTGGGCTTGACCATTATCTTGCGGAGTTGGTCCAATGGAAGGTACTTCCTCCCATTCTCTGGAGGGGGCTCTATGAGCTGGTCGTCAATGGACTCCCAAAGATCGTCATAGTCGAGGTCACTCTCTGACTCGGATACATCGAAGGGCATGCCGGGTTCCTGATCGCTGAGACCAGGTGCACCGCCGACGTACGAAATGTCGTCTTCTGAGGACTTAGGAGCTTTTGACTCGCTCTTGGCGGTCTCAGCTTCCAACTGTGCGGTGTCGCCATGATCATTGATTTCCGTTTGTCCGTCCGATGGAATCCCTCGTAGGGCATCTTGCGGTATCGTAGACGGTGGACCCCCATTATTTCGCCAAGATGCTACGGTCCCTAAGTGTGGACGGTTTCTGGCGTGATCATTGCCGGTGTCTCCAATGTCGACCTCAGTGCCGTCGGGCTCTATCAATCGAATACGATTCATTACGGTTTCATTTCCATTCAAGCTCTGCTATGGGATTAGCTAGGCTCGAGCCACAATGATGCCGTCCTGACGAGACTTAATGAAACGAAAATGACTGGGCTAAAAGTATTCGCATGATTAAAGCACCATACCTCACTGGGTTGCTTTTTGATATACTTTTGGGCCTGGATAGAGTCAGAAGAGAATAAGATGATAATAAAGATCGTCCTTGTCTTACCAAAGGATCGAGAGGCATCCATCACAAATTACTATGAATGATGCCCGTCAATTGGGAATAGGTACTTTTGTTTGAACAACAAAATTATAGAGGTAAACTCAATAAAGAACTCTTGACTGACATAGTACCGGTATATCATCTAACTCTCTAGCAAGAGGCGATAAGGGCCATCTATAGTACTCTTACGACTGGAAAGATCCAGTTGTGATCTTTAAGGATGTTCGGCTCACTTTGACCTCGCCGGGCAAGTCTTAACTCAGCTAGGTGACTAAGCCATTGAGCAATCCCGGAACTGGATTTGAGCGCTTTGGCAACTTCAGATGTAGGCTGAATTCTCGCATGCATGCACAAGGGGGCTATGCTACACAATTATCCGGTAGGCTACAAGCCAAGGGTGGGCGAAGTGATGGGCCTGAGACACCGAACAGAAGTAGAAAATCACTGTGATTGGTTTTATTCAGGCATACAGGTTGCCAATGGAATGTAGCGTGTTGTAGGGGTTTTTTGCTTGCATCAATGAGGGTGTAGTTACATGTAGGATTTCCATCCACTACGGCAGCCTGATGGGGACGAGACACTTTGCCCATATAGCAATGATAGTAATTACTATCGGCTGGCGAAGTTTACAAAGCCAGGACCTTCTCAAACCATGTCAAGCCAGCGCGTTGATCCAGGAAGGCTCTCATTACTTCTCAACAAGAGATTTGGACAAAAGACATGAAGAGACACATGGTGCCCAATTTCACATCCTGAAATAGATGAGGCACAATATGTTCTCCATCTTTGCAAGAGGGCGCCTTTCTTGAGTAAATGTCCAGGCATCGGATCTTGACTAGTATGATACTAAAATTGCATAGGAAGAGATAGAACAATTCTCATACGGGCCACGCGGTTGGAACCAAATGTATGAGTGATAGCACCAATCAACCTTAATGTTATTGGGGCAATTACTGGTATTGCACAGCTGATTCACAATCCTGGGCCTCAAAGCTACCATGAGCAAACTGTTTTCGGTCTAGAGATTTAAGCGTGAACGATTGAAGAGTGTATACTTCCTGAAATAATCTTGCTATCCAGCGGTTCTGGGCAGGACTGCCTCACATGCTTTGCAGGTGCTCGGGCAGCCGCGATAAGTCTCGCTAACCTACTGGTCTTTTACACAAAGACTATACAGTATGAGAGGTTGATCGATCCTGCTTTTGGAAGATGCAATTCCACGTCATCAAAATTCAGGGATGTAAGCTGGCACAACCAGGAAATTGAGATTCGCTGCCTCCTTCTCAGCCCCCACCACTGATAGCACAAAAAGGGGGAGGGGGGCGGAGGATTGGAAAGTAGCCCCCGTGGCTTGCAGCATGTAAGACAATAGTCATTTCCATGTTCCACGCGCCCTGTGAGAGGGTTTTGTATGCAGGCCAAGCCCCATTAACGGGAACTTACCAATAAAACTTCATGAAACCCTCTCGGTGGCTTTGTCGCTGCTGAGTCTTATGGCTGTGGGATAAGCTAACTCATTAGCATTAGGTATGGATCATCTTTCCAGTGTAACATAGCGCAAGGAATGATGCGCAAGGAATGATGACCAGGCGACGAATCATAGACTTTTTCTACTTTTTCGGGTTTCACAACCGCTCGCCACTTCGGGGCTGCTGCTTCCAGGTAGTGTCATGGAATTCCGTGGATGCGAGGCTATCTCGTGATGACTCCCTAGAAAAAGTGTTATTAACGCTGAATGTTCATATCAAACCTCGCCTGCGTCTATACTCAATCAGCATTTCTTTTATCGATATTCAACAAACAAATCTCGGCATCAGAAAAAGATACAATAGTCAAACAGTTCTACAGCGTAGACACAAACCAAGACTACTAACAGACCGCAAACTCAAAGGAGCCATTCAAGTGGAGCCACACGCCTTGCGATTCGAAATCAAAGATGGAAACTGGATCCTCAACCGCTGTGAGTGAGATATTTCAAGAGCAGAAGATAAGCTGTAAATATGTGTCAAGCCCAAGCAAGCTTTCCGCGGCTCTTAAGCAGAAGTATGGTGATATCAACTACAGGGTGGAAATGAGACACAATGTCTACTCCATCAAGTACCCAGTGACAGAGCGACAGATAGATGTGGTAAGACTCCTAAGACTCGTCTACTCAGAGGCTTGACGTCTGATTTGATACATAGAGCCGCCTTCGAGGACAATTATAAGCGTTATGGAAGGTACTCATTCGAGGCGGCCGGCCAATATTCGGGTTCTATGACTTGCGGGAAATCGGTGTGCAATACCGAAGGAATATTGATTATCACGCTAAGTACGATGCGCCGTATTGATGGCGGGCATAAAGCCATATCAAACGATTGCGGATCGAATTTGACACACAGAGCGCTCGTTGGACTGGTAACTCGCGTTGTTTTGGGTTTGTTCTGATTAGTCTATTGCGAATGAGGTTGTGCACACATATAGGTCCAGTGTATGGGGCTGTTAAGCCTATAGATCTATGGGTTCAGTTTACTTTGGCAAACTGTTATTAATTATTCGAATCAAACGACTCTTTGCTTTTGAGGGCCTGTAAAGCACCAATATGCGTGCTATTGCAATGTGGGAAACCTGAAATCACAGAAAGAAGGACGAGCTGCCTAGAACCAGAGCTAGCCAATAGAGCATATGATGAAAGACCAGGACTGTTTGAACGACGTTTGTTTTATTTTACTGGAATTAGGAGCAAGATATCAAAGTATCTTACCCTGGACAAGAGATGAGCAGCCAGTCTTGTTGAAGAGCTCAACAAGGCTCGTATGGATTACGCATGGAGTTTGATATTGTGTGGGCGAGAAACAAAACAACGCATATATTTTCTTTAGTTTGTCGGTTCATCTAGTAAAGAGTATCCTAAAATGTGTCGTAAATAGGGTGGTGACAACTTATACAGACACAAACGCTACTTCACTCTGCAAGTATCGCTTCAAAGCCATGATAAGGACCATAGTAACAATCAAACCTCTTGTGCGTACTACTATTATCTTTCCTTGCCTATGACATATTTCTTAGTTTTGTAGCACTAACTAGTTTACCAAAGATTCACGTCGTGGGGCGACCTTCAGAAACTCAACAACTATACCGCCCACCGCTACTTTCGATCAGTGGCCCCTGGTTTCTGGGCGTATACCACGTGGCTTTTTCCGTCGATCATCAGCTGTTGTACAGAGCTTGGGAGGTGAGATCATGCGATACTTACAAATAATACTTGGCGTGAAACTTGCAAGATTTCAAATCTTTGCGCACCATCGCAAGCAACACCAGTACCTCGGCCCTTGTCCATCCCAGCACACCACAAAACACCCTCAAGCTAAACGCCTCCAATCCATCCAACATCTGGATCAAGTTGCACATCCCAACATCCTTGTGATGCGTGTCCTTTGGCCATGGTCCTATCGACACTATGAACTTCTCATGGGCGATGTTGACAAACCCGGCCTCTCTCACCCAGTTCTCCAATTTGGGTCATGGACGACCATCGCGACCCATTTTGTCGCAGGCTTCAAGAATAAGACGAATCCACTTGAGTGTTTGGTGTTCTTCTGTCAATGAGCCGTCTTCTGAGGTATAGAGAAGGTCGTAGTCTTGAAATTCCACCCACCCGCCAGGGTTCGTACTCCTGAGCTCCCTTTTAGTAACAGTGTGTCTATAATATCTGAGACATCCAAAACGTACTCGTAGATGTTGCTCATCAGCTTTGGCCAGTCAGCAATGGCACCTACCATGTGCCGACAGAAGATGAAGTCGAACTTATAAGCGTTCACCCAAGGGCTTTCAACATCATCAATCTCGAACTTGACGTTAGGTGGGGTGGGACTCTACGGGGGTTAGCGTCAGGTCCTTGACCGAAATTATTATGCGGCTGGCAGATACCAAGTTGGTTGGTTTGCACTCAAGTCGTTGCCGATGACCTAGCCAGCGAGTTAGTCTTGTTCAGGGTAAAGCAAAATACGACTGGTGATATAGATTTGTCTATACCTCTGAGTTAGGAAGGAGCTCTCCCACTTCCGTGGCCTCTGGGTTCGTTAGCAGTCAACTACAGAAGTTGAAGTGGGCATCATATAAATACTGGTTCCGGTACCGATATAAGTATCCGTTGATCTTTTTCTTTATTGATCGGCGAGAGAAATAGTTTCTTCCCTATTAGCTTCGAAATCAGTGCATGATGGAAGTCAAGGCGATCCTGTTCGCTCTGCCAAATCAAGGCCGATTAGTTCCAAACCCGGATTTCTCAGGCGCCAGGAAAGCGAATCACCTCATCATTCGGACCGTAGTAGGCTACTCATTTATTGGTATCCCGTCCCAGATAGACCAGACACTCTATGCTTACCACCTGCTCTGAAGGCGTGATACCGGCGACCATTCTCGGTAGGATGATCGATGACACTTGAGGAAACAGACGCCGTGTACGTAGAACTGAACTTTCGGATTCTGTTCAATAGCGATAGTTCTCGAACTTACATTCGGTCGTCGATGTTGGATGCCGACTCGTTCAGCTAGTGGTTTGACCAGAACAAGTTACAAGCTAGATTGTGCCTGAGGTTACATACATCGTCGGTATCCTCGACTTCAATCACGGCTGGCTCAAGTTCAGTCTCGGGTGACCTTTCATCTACTGGTGAGACCGTTTCCAACTGTGGAGGGGCAGCGGCTACTGGTGGATTATTCGCTGGGCCGGCCATCGTCAAATCAGTACTCGTGATGCGGGAAGTTATCGTTCTAATAGTCTGATGAACTAAGGGAGATGGTAGGCATTCAATTTATCGGCAATGAGTACTGCACAATCAAGGCTGGGAAGAGAAACATGGTAAGGAAAAGCCTTTCCAAGATAAAGAGAGCATTGGTACTTGCAACTGCCTTTTTGACCCACACTCCTGACCCTGGCAGGCCAGCCAATGTTGGCGAAAGCAGTTGCGTGATCACGGAGGGTGCACAAGTGTTCGGTTCGTTTTCCCAAGTTTGTCTCCAAGTCCGGTATGAGTCCGGGGTTGAAGATTCTTCAAGTTTTGAAAGTGCTCCAACAGCGGGGTGTTATCAATATCTGTCAATTGAAAACCAACGAGAGCATGCTGCCTCCCTGGCCCTGACCTCCATTGGATGGTTCCCGGTACCAAATATGCAGGTGGACGCACAACTCAGGCCAGCCAGCGCTGCTACCAGAAGGATTCCACTCTTTTACATTATATCACCAACGGGGGGGGGGGGTGGACATGGAGGGTCAGAATAGCATTCCCGCGCTTGGGCTATTTTCTACACGACTGGATGGTATCAAGGGTATGCACTTGGAGAATACGTTTCTACTGTTGTCCAGTTTCATACTACTTTCTTCCACTGGTTCTTCGTAGTAATGAGAGCTTGAATTCCAATAGTGTGGATACTGACATCGCGCACCGAAGTCAGCCAGCTGTAAGTTCAGCTCGGGAGAGCGGCCCGGAGGCGGTTTGTGGATACGCCAGCCCCGCCGGCTGATCTAGTGTAATGCACGCCAACCCTCTTACCGTGTTGGACCGCATGCGACACATATCCACAAACCCACGTTATAATCATGGTTATGTATTCGTTCGGTGTATTATGTTTTGAATTATGCTCCGGGATTATCCCGGATACCCTTGACGGACGTAGGATCTTCGTTGCCCGCTCACCAGCAGGTTATACAACAAGTAAGCCTATTCCAGCCCCCAGCCAGTAATTACTGTTGCGGTTTTTTGGGGTATTGAGCTGGCGGATCACTGCTACAGTTGAAGGCTTTCTTGCATGATTGATAAGATTCACACTATCCCATTCCACAGATTCCTTTAGAGAGTTGACAATAGTTGGTTATGTACAGGAAGTGCAAATAGGCGGACCATGCGACTCCCAAGCTTCAAATAGAAATTCCCGGCGAGAGAAGACGCCCATACTCGGCCTTCATAAGCACAAGCTGCGAAAGTCACGTGTCACAGGAGGCAGCCCAAGTTATTTGAAGTGTTTTTATTGTCTAAAAGCATTGTGCTAGACGACCGAGATGTTCCCAAAGCCTAAAAAGGTATCCAATGTGAAATGCATGTTTAAGAAAAAAAGATACCAAAACGCCCAGAATTCGCAACGCTCAAAAATTTGGTTCCTTGTGTGTGCGTGTATGTGTGTACGTGTCTTCAACCCACCACGTGTGGAGTGCCTCTCTTCCACTTGAGGTCCTTGCCGTGCTTGCTCTTGTGGTGCCTCGACACGTTGTCCCGGCGGCCCTCGTGCTCGCAGCCCGGGTGGGGGCACCGGCGGATCTCGGAGCGGACGTTGGCCCGCTCAGCGACGTCGCGGTGGCGCGCCTGCAGGTGGCGCTCGAGGTCCCGGACCTGCGCGAACTTGTGCTCGGGGCGGCCCTCGGCACAGCAGATGTTGCAGACGAGGGCCTTGCGGTGGACGCGCTGGTGCTGCTTCAGCTGGGCTTCCTTGCGGAAGGACTTTGCGCAGCCGTCGGCGGCGCAGCGGAACGGGTGGGACGCGGCGCTGGCGCCGATACTGGCGGCGTCCGAGTCGGGGGAGGCGGTGGCGGTGGCGGCGGCTGAAGCAGTAGGAGCAGTAGTAGCCTCAGGGGACGAGCCGTCGGTGCTGCCCGGGAAGACGAAGGAGGAGAAGTTACCGGCTTCGGGGAAGAAGTCGAGGGCGGGCTCGTAAGGGGAAGTGTGTGTGCTTCCGAAATAGGAGGAGAGCTGGTCGGCGCCGGACAGGTAGCCGGAGGCGGACAAGTCGGGCAGGGGGGCGTTGAAGTCAAAGGCGGCGGTTTGGAGGCTCTGCTCGATGTCGTATTGGACGGCGGGGTCGGTGAAGATGTCCTGGGGGGGTGCGGTGGTCAGGTAGTCGGCGGCTTGATAGTCGGTAGTCTGGTAGTCGGTAGTCAGGTAGTCGGTGCCCAGTGCGGGATAGTCGAAGCTCGCCATCTCGAAGGCGCCGGTAATTAGGGTGTCCTGCTGCATGAGCACGGCCCAGTCGTCGGTCTCGTCCGGCATCTCATAGAGCTCGGAGAGGGGCGAGAGCTGGGCCATGTTGCCGTCCATATCGTCGTCGTGTGCAGCGGATACCGGCAGGGCCCCGTAGGGCCAGGCCGTGGTAATGACCGCCATAAGAGAAGAGAGGGCGTTGAACTGGGGGAAAGGGGTGGTGTCGTCGCTTGCGAGCCTGCCAACGTCGAACGTCGCAACAGGCATGGAACTCAAATCAGTCTCAGAAGCCAGAGGATGCTGGCAAGGGGTGTCGTGGTGGTAGAGCGTTGTTAACTCGGCGATCTGCTGAGCCAGGTTGTTTGCGAAAGGCGTTGGTTGCGTGGAATCTTGTGGACAGGCGCTATCAGGTTTAGATGGCCGATCGAGAAGTTTTACGACGTACTCAGGTCCTTGGCCAACCTGGAAGCTGCCGTCAGGATCATATCACAAGCGAAGCATGCTGCGAGCGGCAAGCTTACCAGTGCGAATAAGCAACAACATCGTCACCACATTAGAGAGCAACCGACAGAGCCATGATGATGTCGTCCCGTCCTCTCGAGCGCCAAAGCGTTGGAGTGGTCAGGCAGTCATCGCATGCACCCAAAGTAGCCATTCCGAACTCGGAAAGCGATTCTGGGAGCACATCAAGGGCAGCAGAATTGATGTCTGGAGCTCGGCACTCCATGTTCGCTAGGTCCAAGGTGTGGACGTTGGCGAGGTCTTTGTCAATGGGGGCCAAAGGCTGTACGCCGTCGGCTGAGTCACAGGCCTGGGGTGGGTTCCAGGCTTTGGATAGGATGGGTTTGCAGCATCGGGGCTAGGAAGGTATTGTTAGCCTCTCGGCTCGAGAGAAGGTCCGTCTATTGATCGTTAACTAACCTGTCCCAGTGCCGTGGAGTTTGGCTGTCGGCGAATGGCAAACGGCGCTCCGCAATTGCATATGTAATGATTCCTGTCGAGGCGGTGCGTGGGACCTCTGTCAAAGTCAGGCCAGTCCCGTCGGTCCAGGACCGGTGGAGGTTTCATGAAAGCCATGCTGGCGGCGAATAATACAACTGCTACAACCAGCGCATTGGATGGATCGTGGGGTGCGGGGAAAGATAGAAAGAGCTTGTATCGATAAGTAAGGTTAGCTGTGATGAGATAAGGTCAGGGTAGATTGAAGGTGAGAAGAAGGTAGAGAGATTGAAGGTAGTCGGAGCGGATGAGGAAGAGAGAGATTCGAATTCGAGATGCGCGAGGGCTGCCTGGGGATTTGAACGATCCAGTGACTCAAGCCCGTCGCTTCTGAGTGGTTGCCTGTGCCGTTTTCTGGGGGCGCAGCGATTTGGCCTCAGTGGCCCGTGCACTGTCACAATCGGGGTTCATCAGAGAAGGTGACTTCGCGCCCAGATTGAATGTTAGGTCAGGCAAGTCCAATCGGCTCTATTCTAGTCAATGCTGGCCTCGAACCACAGATAATGGACTTTGATAGAATAATCATACTTTTTTAGACACTCAATGCAGTAATACCAGCCTCTTCTTCAGTTCAAAGCCATGATCGTGTTCAATGGAAATACTCGATAATATCTCGACAGCCGGTGCCAAAGTACCGACCTGCCCCGGACGGGGCTGAACGGTAGGCGGAATCTGACTGAGTGGGACCATTGGCTCGCTAGCTTGAGCATTGCCCCACATAGCTAGGCCCAAAAGACCAAAAGATACAAGTTACTTGAGGCCGCCGCGGCGTTCCCCATCTTTTTCCCACGCTTCACGATCCCAATGATGCGACTTTCCAAGGACCTCCAAATGCTAGTCCATTATTGGCCGCCTTACGTCGAGTCTATCCGGCGAGTAGTTTGTGTCTGAAATTCGACTTTTAGACTTGAATTATGTTGCTTGCGTCCCAATGCCTCATCGCCGTTGCTGGCCATCATCGCAAAGCTTGTTTGATACGACGTTACCATACCTCGTATCATATAGGGCGACGAGCCAAGTTTAGATGCTTGGGATCGGGGTTGTTTACGGGCACTGGAAATCGCAAACGAGACTCAATACTCATTCAGTATATCAATAGTAAGTAATCTTATTCATTTCTCAGCGAAGCGAAATCTCATTCATTTGGTGATCCAGTCGTACTTATTTGCACTAGCTAACTAAGTTTGTCACAGATATATATATATATATGTATGTATATAGTACGTACGTGTGTAGTACGTATGACCAATCCTCGCGACTTAACGCGCTACTAATTGCCCCATCCTATTAACGCGCCCGTCAAGCTAAATAAATGACCAAACCCAACAATATACATACACATCACACACACACAGCACAGGCACATACACCCAAAAACTAAGACTACTCGACTAGCCAGCAAAATGTGATAGGCTATGCGCCGAGGGGGAATCGAACCCCCGGCTCCCCGACGCTGCTGGATGGCAACGGAGAATTTTACCACTAAACCATCGGCGCTTTGTGGCTGAGTCACCTTGTGTGATGGCCCAGCAACTTTGATACTATCAAGCGCTTCTGAGTCATGATTGCTGCATCGTGACGTTACAACTGATAATGCTCCTGATCACATCGAGCGTAAGACCAAGACAGCTGCGACTTCACCACGCCTAATAAACGGTATCCCTGTCCTCCATCAGTCACGAGAGGTTTTCGAGCCAGCGGGTGCAGTCGAGATAGACTCGCCGGCGGGGCCGGCCAAGCTTCGCGCCGTCACCTTTTTACACGTTCCCCACTTTCTTCGGTCTGTGGGCGCGAGGCCCAAGCACTACCACCGAAACTCTCGCCGCACCCGCGCCGGATCTTGTGGAGATGATCCGGACTCCCGGGCGGGCGGCGGGGGATTCTGACCCCGTCCCGGGCCCGGGGAGTGTGGCGGCGGGTTCCGTCCCGGCCTCCTCGACAAGGAACAAGTTGCGAATGATGGCGCAAGATGGAATGGGTGAAGGGACGGACATGCGCTTCTGGTATCGGTCTCCGACCATTACAATTTACAATCGACACAACCTAAATCAAACCGCGCCCAAAGCACCGTACTCGAGAATCTGTGTCAAATTGCATGGTCTTATCAAGCTGTCACTGTAGTTGTAGCCTAGTTGTAGCCACGAACCCACACAGACGCCAAGCCTCATCCGCCCTCTTCCAAGTCCAAAAAAACATCTACCACAAATATACCAACTCCTCTTTGAAAATGCATACCCGGCTGGCACAACACTCCTTCGCCACGTGTAATCGCCCGGACAACAAACGGGGCTTCATTCCGACTCCCTTCATCCTCTAACCCTTCATCCTCTAACTACGTTCCCTCACATTGGGGCCAATCCCGCGCGCATGTCATTCCCCCTCCTCCCCCATTCGGGCCACGGGTGCGGGAGTTTGAGCAAGATACTTGCGTCCAGAGACACCACGCTAGCGCCAACCATCCACGCCACACGCCCCTCTGATTCGTCGCCCAGACAAGGGGGGGAACCATGCCACGTCTTGAGCCTCTATCAACCGTCGTCGTTCCTTCGTCGACGTCTAGTCTTTTTGTTTCCTGCGCAGAACACCATGCGACTGAATCTTACCTTCCTCCTCTAGACAGCTGTCTCTCTCCCCGCTACGCCAAGACGGGCGAGAAAGGAAAACTTGCTGGATTGGCGTCCTCTATTGGTTCGCCTTCCTGTTGCGGGGGAGGATAATTGACTCACCGTCGTTTCCCTGTGCCCTTTGCCTCTGTTGCAGTGAAGATGCGCCGTCTAGCCCGGTCAGAACGGCTGAACCAGCTCGGACTAAGATGTGACGATCATGGCTTGCCTCTGCATAACTCGCAAAGGCGGATGATTGCCATAGGTCCGTTTGGCGACATCCTCTTCGCTTGGCGGCATGCCTTGTGGCGTTCGTGAGGTGGTTTCCCACCCCTCGTGCGAGCCAGCGAGAGGGAGAGAGAAGCCGGGGGACCCCCCCTAGGGCTGCTTTAGTTCATCTTCCACCGCAGCTACAACTCGCGTCATTGTTCATGTCTCTCTCCCGACAGAGGGGATAAGCTATCTCGCTTGGGGGTTAGCAATGCCATCTATTGCCTCGACATGGGAGATTGGGCGCCCGTATATATATTAAGTGCTTCGATAGCCAACTCTCGTTCTTCATGCAGTCTCGCCCTTCTCTCTCCCCCCTACATCTTGGCATCCTCGCTCTCTCATCTCAAGACATCCTCGATCCCGCCGTACAGGGTTTTGAAAACAGAAAAAGAAGCGCCACACCGCCGGAAAACCTCGGTTCGCCATGACCTGCAAGACCTTCCTCGTCGCCCTCGGCGCTGCGAACCTCGCGTCCGCCCACTTCAGCCTCGTCTTCCCCGCGTGGCGCGCTGACACCCTCAGCGCGGTCAACGAGGCGATCTACTCGCAGTGGACGTACCCCTGTATGTCCCCTCCCCTTCCCTCGCCCCCCGTTTTCCCCCGCTCTGCTCTTCTTCTTAATATGAACGTCGAGGGGAGGTACGCGCTTCGAAAGACCTCGCATGGCTGACAGACCTCAGGCGCCGGCGTCCCCTATGGCCAGGGCAACGTCACCGACTGGCCCCTCGACGGCGGCTCCGTCGAGCTCGACTTGCACCACGACTGGACTTACCTCTTCATCAACCTCGGCCTCGAGGCCGACGGAAACATCACGACGTACAACATCACCCTCACCCCGGAGCTGTGGAACGCCACCGGCTCCGGTACCCTCTGCATCGAGAAGCTTCCCCTCCCCGAGCCCGCCCAGAACGGCCAGCGGGGCAGTCTGCAGGTCGTCACCGTCGGCGACTCGGGCTCGGGCCTGTACAACGTACGTATTTACCCGATCCCTGCCCCCCAATTCACGTTTCCGAATCACCAGCGTTGCGTATTGAGTGGACTAAGATGCTAACTGGGACGGCACGCAGTGCGCCGACATCCGGTTCACCTCCAATGCCACCACCCTGTCCTCAGAGCAGTGCAAGACCGACGGCGTCACGCTCCACACCGTCAAGGACCAGACCACCAACGAGACCAGCGGCAGCGGGAACAGCAACGGCAACTCGACCGGCGGCGCTAGCGGCACCAGCGGTGCGGCCCGCAGCGGCGCCCACCTTCTCGCACTTTCCTCCGTCGTCGGTTTTAGCATGGCCTTCGTCTTTGGGATAAGCTTGTAAGGAGCGGCCCTGCATGCGCGAAAGGATGAAAGGTGTCTGATAAAACATCAAGGATGATGATGACAACACGTCATGAGGAATGCGTTGAGTTTGTGCGAATGCCCTTCTAATGTACATGTATGCTTTGATACCAGCCCATCCTCAAGATGCCCAGATATTGGTAATGAAAAGAGAAAAGAAAGGATGTGTCAACACTATGCTTGAAGTATTTGTATATGTCTGCGAGATGGGATGAAAATGCAATGCAATCTGGGCTTCCTCCCGCGTGAACGGAGTGAGAGGGCCAGCGAAAACACAAATGGGTAACTCGATGAAGCTCCAGGAAAAAAGAAACGATGCTCTCCTCAACAAAAAGTGGTATCTCTCGCGGTAAACGTCATTTAACATCTCGAGCCGTAGTCGTAAACCTAGCGACGTGTATCCGAGCAAAAAAAAAAAAATAAAACAAAAAGCCATCAACGTATAATTTCGACTGTAAAACAAGTCTTTGATGCGGAGGGGGGAAAAAAAGACGAGACAAACCATTTGATCAGATCATCTCTTGGCGAGAGCCTGCTGTTCCATCAGGTACAGCTCCCGCATGACGCGCGCCATGGTGATGCGCTGGCTTGGGATGGCGATCAGCATGTCTGATACGAGTCGCTCGAGCTTATCACGCGGGTAGAGCTTGTCCCTCGCCACGGCGACCTCGCTCAGCCACACGTACATGAGGTCGACGGCATGCCCCCACGGCTGGTGCGATTGCTGCTGCTGCTGCTGCTGGGTAGGCGTGCGGTTGACGTCTGCGATCATCCAGTACAGCGCGGGCTTGGCGCCCTTGCGCGAGCGGGCGTCCGGGAAGGGGATCTTGCCGAGCACGTAAAGCATCGTCACGCCGAGCGCCCAGACGTCCGAGGGGGGGCCGCGGAGCTTCTTACCGATGAACTCGGGCGGGATGTAGTAGGGCGTGCCGCCCGTCGTGACGGGCCCGCTGGTGTGCGTCGACAGGCCAAAGTCGCAGAGCACGGCGCCGCGAGCGGGCGAGTAGAGGATGTTGGCGGGCTTGATGTCGTTGTGGACGAGGTTCTTGTCGTGCAGGTAGTGGAGGGCGCCGCTGATGTCGCGCATGATGGCGAAGGCGTCGGCGCGGGTGCCGAGGAAGCTGTGGTCGACGTGACTACGCCACACGCCCTTGGCCGAGAGGTCCTTGGCGTCGACGTGCTCCATGTAGAGTGAGAGGTAGCGGGCGTCGCCGCCGTAGAGCTTGACGATGGACTCGTGGTGCAGGTCATCCTGGCTCTGGTACTCGCGCAGCCACATGTCGGCCTGTCGGATGACGTTACGCTCGTTGTCTTGGGGCTTGGGGCCGGCGTTGTTGGCCGAGCGCGTCTTGAGGACCTTGACGGTGACGATGCCGTCGGGCACGTTGGAGTGCTCGGCCGTGAAGACGGACGACAGCGCCGTCGACGCGATCTGGTCGCGCTTGCTGACGGTGTACTCATCAATCTCGTAGCCGCCCGGGATCACAACGGCCTCGTCTCGCTGCATGTCGAGCAGGGCGTGGCCGTTGGTCGGCACGACCTCCTTGCTCTTGGCTTCAGTCGGAAGGGGAAACACGAGGGGCTCGGCCGCTGGTCTGAGGAACATGATGACGCCGTCTTCCTTGTCGTTCCTCGCCGTGCCGACCTCCTGCGTGGTACGCGCCTTCTTCTCTGACCGCGGCTCTCCGTCGTCGGCAGTGAAGGACCGCTTACCGGAGGCGTTCAAGGCGTCTGCATTTGAGCTGGAAGTGAGCTCCTCTTTGCCGGCCGCACCCGCCTGCTTGAAGAAGGCAGGTCTTTTCTCCAATATCCTAAAGTCGAGAACTTCGATGTCGCGGACGTTGATCCTCCATGTGCCCGGCGACAGGGCTTTTGGGGTTCCGGGATTGACACTCCAACTGGCGGCGGAAGCCGGGCCGTCGGAGATTCTTGTTAATGATATGGGCACTTCTGACCGGTTCAACAGGATCTGGTTGTCACTAGCCGGGTCGTAGTAGAGCTCGCACCACAAAGGCGGGCGCGGGGTATCATCGTCGAGCCGCTCCGGCGGGATGCGCACGGAGAACTTGATGTCCCGGGATGTCTGGGAGACGGCGAGGACCTTGCGCTGGGGCTCCTGCTCGGACGCGACCTCGGCGCGGAGGGCGAGCCACTGGCAGTTGTAGTTTCCCGGGCTCACGGAGCGGCTCCGGGTGAGCGGTCGCACGAGGATGCGAATGCCCTGCTTGTGGTGGTGCTCCTCGACACGCAGCCTATCGAGCGGCACTGGGTCAGCTTGGGTGAGCTCAAAGGGCTCCTCGACGCGGATGCTCCTCATGCGGGCATCGATTTCGGTTTGCGAGAACGGTTCCGTCTTTTCTTCCGACGGCTCCTCCGAGCCGCGGACCCGGCGGTCTCCCATCAAGCAAGGTAGAGTTGACGATGTTCTTGCCTAGCCGGCGTGGCCCATGCGCTTCACTCACACTCCAGGCCACTCAATAGAGTCGATGTGGCAGACAAAGGTGGAGTAGGATTCAGCCAAGATAGGCTTGTTGGTTCAGATACGTGGATTTGGTGTGAAATGACGTATATTTCCGGAGGTGCCAGGTAAGCAAGGCAGGCAGACAAATAGGTCGGTGGTGAGAGATGGCTGACAGGCTGAGCGTGGTCAGGCTGGTAATGAGGGGCAGGGTTCGAATCGTGATGTACGTGTGCAGCCGGAGGCGTGAGAGGGTGAAGGGGGAAAAGAAACAAGGGAAACAATCTGCGAGGCACCGATGCAGGAACAGCACAGCATTAAGGAGCCTCCGAGGCACGACCAAACAATCGGATAGTGGGAGAGAGAAAGAGGGCAACCTGAGATTAGACTAGACGTCAGATGAACAGATGGACAGATGAGCAACCAAACGTCCAGCTGGAACCAGGCGACGGATGATGGGAGAAACGGGGAGGAAACGGGGTTCGAGCTGACATGGATGGGGGGGGAAGGACCTCGGGACCTTATGGGAGTGCCTGCTGATGGAGTCTCAGCCTCAAGTGGTTTTGTCAGTCTGCCGGCCGACGCTGAGCAGCAGGGCAGAGAAATAGGTTTACTACTATGTATGATAAGGCGCTGAGCAGTGCGTGAGAGAATGAGACTGTCAAGTCGGGGGTTAGCACAGCAGCGTCTGTGCATCAACTCAAGAAGAGCGAAGATGCGCTCTGAGCATAAAGATGAAGGTATGTTTGAGCGAGCGAGGGAGGGCGCATATCCGACCGAGAATAAAGAGTCATCTAACCCTACGAAAAGCCACGGGTGCCTGGAGAATTGGGGGGGAGAGGGGGAAGGAAAGTCGACTGAATTACGGGCTGAAGCCTTGCAGGGTTTCTAACCAACAAAAGGCGCTCTATGCTAGGGGAGGGACATCGTTTCTCATTTGAGATCTGGCATTTCATCAGCCCCAGTCAACGAGAGCTGCAAAAGTACCTTGGAGGTACATGTTCCATGCAGAGTGACATTGACTGAATGAGGGAGAATGAGGGAGTCTTCGACCAGTCTCCGATTAATCATCCGTCCGGCCAAACCGGGAAACGCTGGCGGCGGCCCCAGCCACAAACGCCTCTCGACAACGGCCTCCCGCTAGCGGACCGACAGAGAAGGTGGCAGGGTGGGCAGCGAGTTGATGGCCTGCAGGTGTTGCAGTGCCATTCAGGTCCCTCACAGTTGATCTGACTTGACGCAATCTCACGAATGGGACATGGTCACTTGACCTCTGTGCCTCCACGCGTCGAGGACGATGAGATGAAGAAATGGGGACATAAGAGACAGCGGGCCGTCCGTGACTGGAACAGGTGCGGACGATGCCTCTTATATGAGAGACTGTACGGAGTATTTGTCGGGAGATTCATCGTCGAGTGTCACTCAGCGTGACTGCCGGACTCAGATCGAAAGCCAGATGCCCAGGCCGGCGCCATGGCTGAATCGAGATGACGGGTTATGACGAATAATGGGTGTTGGGTGAATCTTGATGAGCCGGAATGTATGTGCCCTGGATGAAGGAACGGATGAGAGCAGCCTGGTTAAGCAAGCAATCGATAGTATCCGTAGTAGGTAGTAAACAGTAGGGAAGCCATGTGGTGATTGGCTCAGGAAGCGATGCGCCGGATGACTGAGCTATTCTTGATCCTTGAGAAGAATTTCTTCTCGCCGTTCTCGTCACGGCCCTTTCATTCTTCCACTTTCTTTCCCTCCCTTCCTTCCTTCCTTCCTTCCTTCCTTCCTTCCTTCCTTCCCTTCCTGGTACGAGGGGGCGGCGGGCTGCACTGTCAGTTGCTTCAGCAGGCTCTGCACCCACAGCCAACCAACAAATTTGAAAGTCCGGCACCTAAAGCGCCTGCCTGCCTGCCTACCTGCCTGCGCCCGGATTAGACATTCTCGTCTCGTGGCGTGCGTGGGTGGACACGCTGCGACACTTGCAGCCTTAGTCAGCGATCCTATTGGCTCCCTTCGTCATTGCCTTGACACCCTGCATCTTATCCTCGCCCCTCATTGGCTCGCTAGAGTGGCGGAGTCTGAGAATGCCAGGCTAGCCCGGCCATGTGTTCCCATTTCGTCAGTATCGACAGGGGTCATCCGGCACTCGCAGGGGTGTGCCAGGCGCAAGCGCTGACTAGCGGCCCCCACCGACTGGCCTTCGCCCCTGCTCTTGCCCGTCATTTCGACAACTCAGTCCGGCTGCACGTGACTTTGGGCGATATTTTGAGTCGGCCTGATGTTCGTCCGGCTCTGCCTCACAACATTGCGGTCCAGCACCCCCCCGACCAACTCATTCCCGCACTCCTCAGTGTCTCCACGCCCTGAAACCGTCCATTGTCATCACCATCGAGCCCGTCAAACCACCCATCTTCGCGTCTTCGCCCTTCACCCGTTAAACTATCGCCAAAAATGGATTTCCTCAGTTACTGAAATGCCTCTCATGTCGTCAACACAATTCTCACCTTCTGCGAATCTACACACCGAAGCCCAGGGCCTCGCCCAACAGCATCTGCCTTTCCTCGAACCCCCTTACCCATCCTCTCTCTCGACAACGCCCCTTTGACCACCTTCTACTCCGACTCTCCACAATAACATGGACGACCCGGGCTGTTCATGGCCTTTCTGGAAGTTTGGGATGAAGAGAGACGATCTCTCTACCAAGCTGCAAGATAGATACAACACCCTCCCGTCCAACATCCAAGACCCCGAAGCCTTCCACAACGATGTCTGCGAGATCTCTCGTATTGCCGCCACCGCCGACGAGTTCCACCGTATGATGGCTGACCGCAAGGAGCAACGTCTCCAGGAACTCAACGCCTCCCTTGATCTCGCTGCAGTCGAGATCATTGCCAACCCCAAACTGGTCGGCACGGCGCAGTGGTCCTATGCTCTGCAGCTCTTCCGGACACGCTCGCTCGACTCCCTCGTGCGACTGTTCTCAAGTTACCTGCCCGACGACTACTCTTGCACGCAAGGCTACTACCCGGCCTCGTCCAACGGCACTTCTTTCAGCGATCGTTCTAGCTCTCGCACGGCGAGTACCAACCTGAGCAGCCTCGTCGACGTCGACGGTCCCTGCTTCTTTCACGATGACGACGAAAAGCCCATTATGACGCATGAGCCTTTGCACATCTCGACTTCCATTTCCTCCTCCGCCATCACTACAGACCTACCCCCCTCTCCCCGCTCCATGACGACGCTGTCCGAAACCGCTGCATCATCAACCGATCCGGAACAAAGCTATGTCCTTCACAACCTTACGCCTGCGCGGACTTTGTCATTCTCCGGATCGGAATCCGGCCGTTTCCAAGGGAGACAATTTCAGTGTGTTGACGACGACGAGGAAGAAGACACCTCCCAGTCCGAAGACCCTGACTCCCTGACGACATCGGTATCCGACCTTGATGACCATCGTCTGACGCGTGAATCTACTGTGGAGGAACAGCAACCTAACGAATACACCAAGAGTGCCGTTGAAGATGACGAATGCGAAGAAGAGTTCCCCACGACCCAACTTCCTTTCGATTTCTGTGACGACATCATGGAGTCTTCGGAAACCCCAACTCCTATACAAGAAACAACAGCCAGAACAACAACAACTTCGGCAGCTGTGGCGGCGTCTTACCTCGACAGCAAATCTTCTTTTCGTTCGATACCCCAATCCTTTCGCGCACTCTCACCAAAGATACCCCATCTCCGCCGCCGTGACGCCAGCCCCGCCAAGAGTAGCATTAGTAGCAGTACTGTGAGTAGGAGGAGTCCTGAAGAAGCAGCGTGCCGTATACAGAAGCTCCAGCCCGACGCTGCACGCGTGCGGGCAATGGTGGCCAGGGAGCGCAGGAGAGGACTGGACTAGCATGCACGGTGGCCGGGGACGGCGCACGCTGTATATATGTCCATCAAGTGTACATACAACTGTATCATGAGTTCTAATCCGTTTTCCCAGTTTATCCATGACCATGACCGTAGGCTAAGCCCCAGTTTTACAGCGATCATTCCGTCCGTTTTGTGCTCAGAGTGGTCTCCACAAACGCGATTTGTATCGTGATGGGATATGACTCGAAAGTGAGCATGTCCATATAGTCGAAGCGCTGCTGTTCGTTTGTCCAGGGATAAGTATGTTTTAGAGAACGACACGCGGGTATCGCGTGTGCGCACCAATCGCGCCGATGCCATACCGTTTTATCAGATCCGTTTGTGCGATCCCGCGCGGAACGTGATCTCGGTGTCGTGAAAGTCTCGGCCTCTCGGTAAGCCCGCCCCGGCTGACCGTGTCAGGTGGTGGTCCCCTTGTACCTCGCCCCCGTCTCGGTGGTGTCGAGTGACCTCACCCCCTAGGCCCTTCCCTTGTCGTGTTCTATTTTCTGCTTTCACCTTGGGGGGAAGATGTGATGACGTACGAGGGAGGAAACGAGGGAAAGTTCTCTCGTTGCTTTCATTTTGGATTTTACGAAGCAGGTCATGTGGCCTATCTTACGGTGGAGTGAAGGTGAGTGACCGTCTTTTTTTGTTTTTGTTTACATGACGTTCGCGTCTGAGGCTATTCGAACGGCATGACAGCTTCGCTTCCCTCCGCTGCCTCTGTGACCGCTGCGCTTCATAATGGGATTGTTTGCCACGCTCACACTACGATGTTTGGCTGTGTCTTTGTGATCAGTTTTCTTTTTACTATCCGGACAGAGTCGCACTTATCTCAAGCATAGGATCAGAATACACCAGTGTGATATTCAAGCCATCCAAGCCCGTGGTTCCGCAGGTGTCTGTTCCGTAGCCTCGCCGAGATGTGGTCTCCGCGTCCGTGCATGCGGAGATGGGGTGCCTCATGAAAGTCGTGTGCAAGGCGTCAGGACTTGCGAAGATCACGTCGGAGGCCGGTTATGGCGACGTCTTCGCAGATGCAAGCAATCTTATGTGAGTTACAGTGACAGCATCTCAGACTTGAATAGAAATGCTACCAAGGAAGAACATAATTTAACCTCGAGCCTGAGTTGGCGTCGAGCATCCCCGAATGCATGGGTGAGAGGGCCAAGGAGGGCCGGTGGAGTTGAAAACTTCCATCAATGCCGTTGCTAGTACGACCAAATCGCTTAGACGATGTGACTATATCGACATAACTAGGAATGGAATAGTTCATCAAGACCCTGAAGGCCCTTGCGTGGAGATAGCCTCACGCGGGCCCACTTCTTCTATAATGCTTGCTCCTCCACAACTTCGATCACGGCGCATCGTATCTGGTTGACTGTGCTCAGGCGATAACCCAGCCACTTTGCTCAAGACTGAACTCTGTTCAAGGCCGACGAACTGGGAGACTCTCGGCTCTCGTCAAGGAGCCCAATCTTGGGGACCCGACATTGAAGTCTTGGCCGTTTGCGAAGAAGCACGGCTCAGAGATTGCAACGGGTTTCTTCATTAGATATACATGTATCGTAATGCCAGTCTGGATTAGTCGCCTGATAATCAATCCTGGATTTCCAAAGCTCCTCATAGTAGGAGAGCTGGATATTTGACAAAGGAGGGAGTTAAGATCTCGCGACTTTGAAGCACGCAGCATGTCGTGGAAGAAATGGGGTGAATTATGCTTGACTTAAGGAAATACTTTTGGCCAGTACTGCTGCTATATGTAGCTTACTAATGAATGAAACACTTGCAAGGTAGCACTCGGCAAGGCTACTTTCGAAAGCCTCCTGGTGAGGCTCGTATGACAGATATTGAGCCCGGGTATCTACATCCGCCGACGAGACATCCGATACCGGCTTCGTCAACCTGGATATAGAATGGCTACATTTGGAGAAAGCAAGCTTCCATGCATACAGTCATACCACCGCTACAGACGTTTAGGAGAGAACTCGGTGAAATGTTTATCTGTAGACTGTTAGCCGATGTTTTGCTGAGGTGTGATTGCAAAACCAATACAACGGTTTGCGACGTATTGGAGACTGTAGTCTAGAGGTCATCTGACGATGAAAGGCGGAACACATCAAGAGATTATCGATATGTTCCTGATCAAATTCTGAAGCTGAACCATCGCATCGCCATGGTAACAATAACTGGATTTGATCGGTTAAGGCTACTCATATCTCCGGTACCGAGGTATTAAGTACCCAAGGCGTCCCCTCTTAACGGTTAGGCCTCTGGCACGGGCTATATGTGAATATCAACAGCTCGTGCATTAACTGCGTGCCCCCCTGCTAGCAATCTATATGATCATCCCAACCGTCGCCCGTGTTCCCGTCTATCTGTTCCTCGTCGCGTGGTCTCTGGCCGCAGGCGTGAGTATTTTTTGGCACCGTATTGTCCAAATGCATACAGCCCGCGCTACGTGGTTACTTTATCCGTAGTTCCGCCATTGCCCAAGTCATCACTTGCGTCTTCTCCATCGACAGCTCCCAACCAATCTGACCACCCTGAGCGAAACCTGAACACCTTGAGCAAATCAAGTTGGTTGAATACATGAAACAAGATTTCATTCGGTCGGAGTACTAGCCCTCAAATAACATATCCCCGAACCCCGCGATTTCGCCAAGGCGCTATAGCTTTGGTCAGCTTCTTTTTGATTCGTGACATAGCCAACCTGCTCGCTTAAACGATGTGTCAACATGTTTCTCCGAGCCTTTTAGGAAAAGGCAGCTTACCCTGCAGTTCATCCGTTCCTTCGGGGATAGGGTGCCTGCGAGGGCTTCAAGCTTCTTTGGGCACCGATCATGGCTCCTCGGAGGAACGGGGCGTCGGGTTCATGAACTGTCCCCGAGAACTCTATCCACTCGTGTTTCATGGAATACGAATGAAGGCTACCGGGCTGCGCCACGAGTCTCCCCGTCACCCGCAACCCGCGCGGCATCGTGCCAAGCCAGGCCAAGCCGAGCCGAGCCAAGCTTCCAGCTTTATCTCTGCTTTCCCCCCTTTCCCCGTCCGCGTCTGGTGGCATAACCTTGGTGCATCGCCACGTGACGAATACCGTTTTATAACTAGTTCAAGTAAAACCCATAAGCGAGAACGTACATTGGAGCAAAACAGCAAATATTGCTCTGTTTAGTCTTAACTCTGGTTGCAAGAGCCGAGCTGCAATCTTTAACGCTCCAAAGCATGTAACTCAATGCTAGAGTAACAGATTACTAAAGACTTGCATTTGCCACAGACAAAAGGAGCGATACTAAATGCTCCAGGTGTAGTAACATCATAGAATACCACATAAGCTTAAATGCTTGGCGCCTATGATCCACTTCTGACACCATGTCCCGGGAGTTGTGTCACTTTCCCCCCCTTGGAGTTCCCCGGCCTTACCAGGGACGGCCCCTATCGCGTAAACCCAAATTGACACCCATGTGGTATGCTCATTAACATAATATCTCGCGGTGCAGATCTCGATTGGTCTTTGGTACTTTTTACAAGAGCTGCTATTCTGCTGACGGCATTGCTTCTTATATCATGCCCATCTTCCATCCCCTTTTCTTCGAAATAAAAGAGTTAAGACTTGTCTTGGCTGTCAACTGAGCGTTTCCATTCATGAGTCAATATGCAACCTTCAGAAATCATTGCCATCCTGGCAGGCACTTACACCCTTCTCAACACATCAGCGTATGTGGATCATATTCCCACTAGCCCCCAGGCAGCCACGTTTGCTGACGACAGAGAACTTGTAGAACCCGCGATGGCGTGCCTGTAGACGACCCGACTTACGGTTCAAACCCCGTCGGCATCCTCACATACAGCAGAACCGGCTTCATGTCGGCCACCCTCACATCTACGAACCCCGAACATCGCCCAGCGAGCCTCACATTTCCCTTCGAGGAAGGCCAGTCAGACGCGGAGTGGGCCTTGGTCGGCAAGCATAGCATCGGGTACGCCGGGCCATTCTCGATTAGTGGCGATATCCCTGCATCCGCTACCGACGGCCAGGTTTTCCATGGCCCATTGACGGTTGCAAACGTCCCGGCCATGGTTGGTGCCGTTCACAGACGTAACTACACAACATTTGAGAATAGAACGCTGCTGCGTATCACGTCGCAGAGGGATGGGTCAAATCGAGGAGAGCTTTGGTGGAAAAGGCTAGATTAATATCCAAATATCCAAATATCTGATGTGCTGTAACAGTGTTTCTAGTTGAAGACTCTTAATCCAATGAACCAAAGATGTCACGACATCAATTGGTAATGTCAGACCCGTGTCCCGAGAACTGGCGGAACATCTCCGTGTTTTACGACACATTAAGTGGTTCAATGACGTTATCGCGGTAAGTCATTCGATCTGCCAACCGGGCCTTCGTATGCCACACGAATTTGGCGAAGTCATTCGAAGCCACAAAACCTCGAAGGTAGTTGAGTATCAGTTGAACTCATAGACAGTATAACTTATATTGGCACCGGTTCTATGTTTGGATGTAACCTTTTCTTCTTGTTGATAATCGTTTCGACAAACCATCAATAGGATGGCTTAAAGCAGAGAGAAATACCATTTATATTGACGAGATTCATGCAAGATTCAACTTCGTTGTCTCCACTGATTACGTCATCCGACTCTTCTATTATCCGGGGGAAAAAAAGAAGAAGACAAAAAAACTCCTCTCAGGGGCCTTTCAGGTCAGTATACAGGCCGATATCGCTTGCATGGGGCACCCTTGGAGTGCATAATGGAGTTCAACTGAAGGAGAAAGTTGTGTAAACATAACCACAACAATAACGATAACTATGCTATATATCCACCGAGCACTGTTTCTTATTGTGAAGTAGACTTAATCTGCTCATGTCCTCAATCAATACAAACGGCACTGCATGCTTCTCGCATTTTACAGTCCCAATCTACACGCCCGTCTCGCTTTCTCGCGTGCTACACGCCATCCTACTATTGCAATGCCGACCATCACCAAATATCGTCGATAATGGGGCTTACCTCCGACCAGCCCCCGCCACTGCAACAGTGGTTATGCTGCCTTTCAACCCCTATTATTCGTCACCGCTTCAACCTAGGTCACCGCACATGTGACACCTGCATAAAAAACGTGGCTGACCTAGCGCAACTGTGATTTCCGATTGCCGTATACTGATTTAAGAACTGCTTACTCGATAAAGTGCATATAGTGGGATAATTCATGCTGCTTCCGACGAGGTTCCTGTCGACACGATTGCCACACGAATCAATCTCTTTAACTTAACTGTGAACCCTAACCATCTCAGATTACCAGCCGACAAAATAAGTACTGATGCCAGTTTATCATTCGAAAAGCATGATCAATGTAAATAGGACATTAGTACTTATTTGAGATTAGATTAAGTAGCGGCAAACAGCGGTCATTGCGTTCTTGTGGCTTATAGCTTTATTGGTATTTGCCGAATTGCATCGCATAGGCGCACTTCTGACAGTGACGTCCATGGCGGCGTAGGGGCTTGCATAGGTCTTGCGTGTGTATGTAAGGGGACATTTACGGTCGACAGAAACAGATCATTTCATTGATGCCAGGCCGAGGGGATACATCACAATCCATGACCGAAGAACCCCGAAGGATCACATGACCATTGATCAAGTCGATAAAGACTAAACAGTACCATTAGGTGCCGATCTGTGATTGCCAACGTTCTGGCGCCCACCTGCCACATCATTGCCAAGGCCGTTGGTAACATAGTTGAAGTGAAGTCTGATTTGGCAGTTAATCGGCGTTATCAGGTATTCCGTACCGTACCGTGTTAAGTCATTGAGATGCGGCACAGGCCAGAGGTGCTGCGTATCGGGTTATACGTATCGTGGTATTCATGCACTGGTCGAACTGCGCTAGAATGCTTATAGGGGTCTAGGCCGACTATATTCGATCAATAGGATGTCGATCATGGATCTCTGCCTACATATTAGCTGCTAAAAGCAGTTAATGAGTTGGCAGTAGTGATTTGTCACTTGGGCGATTTGTAACTCCCTGTTTCCATGTGACTTCCAATTAACCTTTCATTGAGCAACTGTGGTGTTGTTCACCGCAGCCTCTGATTGGCCAATTCACCAACTACATATATTCTCAGCTTCGTCCGACGAATGGACGGGGCTGTCTCTTCAGGGGAAAGCTTCTCATGATGTGGACGCTACCTCCATCTTATCAACCTCATACCTCTGTCTGTATTGTGGAGTCTATCCATCAATGACGAAGTATCGAGTTGATAAGTTTGGGCGAGGGAGAACATTCAATCTTGCATGTTCACATAAGTATGGGAATCGCAAGAATCTTGTGCCACCTTTGCTTCCTACGTCTCTTATCTATAGACAGCGACGGTGGAGGAGTGCTGTGACGCTTGGGCGCTACCGGGTGAACATTTAACACTTCGAGCGAATGTGCCGACAAGCCGCGATTAGTATGGGGAAGGGGTTCGATGAACGCCTAAAATTTGGACCAGGCTACTCGGCCACCCACCACCCCCTCATTGCCAGCATGGAGACGTATGGGCCTTCGTCCTAGGTATCTCACTCTTGAGGTCCATTCGTTGCCCCGGGTCAAAGTGTCCTGCTCTCCATGGGGAAAATCATGAAGCGGACGCTTCCACGGGGGAAAACGCATCCCCGAGCAGGGGTTCGGTCTGTTCGGGCCATTTGTGGACCCTGAGGGGTTTCCTCGAAAATACAAATGCACTGATAGGTTACTTTGGATGCAAATGACGAAGAGAGCCGCATCATTATGGCAGACATGGATTGAACGTTCACATTTTGCACTACCACCGACACCGGCATGCTTGCCGTCGTTCCCCAGAAATGAACTCACGAGCCCCAGAAGGCTGGCTCCAAACTATGGGGCAAGAAGATTCAGGTTATGGGGACCATCGGATCCTTTTATTGACGATTGGGACCCTTGGTTTCCAGAATTTTTCTCCCCTTTGCATATTTTCCAACCTCTGACTCAACACGCACGCACGCGCACTGAGCCTGCTCTTACCACCCGCCATATCTGTGAGCCGCCATACCGAACGGCCATGGGCATTCTCACAGTTGTTGAAGAGAGGCCGACGCCGCCATCGGTCTACAACTGGCGCATATACGCTCTGGCATGCATCGCCTCTTGCGGATCTTGCATGATTGGTTACACAAGTGCCTTCATCGGAACGACTGTTGCACTTGACTCGTTCAAGAGGGAGTTTGGTATTGACAAGCTGTCAACTGCGGAACGAAACTTGATCAGCGAGAATATCGTATCTCTATTCGTGGCTGGGGCCTTCTTTGGTGCCTTGCTTACCTACTGTCTCAGCTACTCCATAGGACGCAAGTGGTGCTTAGCGATCGGAGCTACCACCTTCTCCTTGGGGGCTGGCCTAACATGCGGCGCCAGTAGTGACCTGGGGCTTGGTATTCTTTACGCTGGACGCGTATTCTCGGGCTTGGGAACCGGAGTGGCTTCTGTGAGTAAACAGTCTGAAAATTTGCACATCAAGGCGCCCAGGACGTGCCTTACATCCTGCACTTTTATGGCGAATGGAAGGTACTAATTCACGAGGTTGTAGAACATCATTCCCATCTACATTTCAGAGTTGTCGCCACCAGCAATTCGCGGTCGCCTCGTTGGTTTGTACGAACTGGGTTGGCAGATAGGCGGAATGGTCGGTTTCTGGATCAACGTGAGTGTTCACAATGGCACACCAATTCTCGTGACTTGCCTCTTGCTAACCCAAACGGCAGTATGGTGTTCAAGCCCACGTAGCGCCGGGTCATACGCAATGGATAATACCTTTTGCTGTCCAGTTGATCCCCTCCGGCCTCCTCCTGCTAGGCTCGATGTGGATCCGGGAGTCGCCTCGCTGGCTTTTCCAGAAGGATCGCCGCAAAGAAGCCAGGGACAACTTGTGCTGGATTCGTCAACTAGAACCAAGTGATATGTATATCCAAGAAGAGATTGCCGCGATCGACAATATCTACGAGATGCAAAAGGCTACAGTTGGAACCGGCTTCTGGCAGCCTTTCCAAGCTTTGGCGGCTCGCCCAAAGCTGCAATGGCGTTTGTTCATAGGCTGCATGCTGTTCTTCTGGCAAAACGGCAGCGGCATCAACGCCATCAATTACTATTCCCCGACTATATTCTCGGTAAGCGACTGGGCTTTTTCCATTTCGAGACCGCCGATAACTAACCATTGCGTGTCTAGAGTATTGGCATTGACCATAACACAGTAAACCTGATGACGGGAATATTCGGCGTTGTCAAGGCCATTATGACCTTCGTGTGGTTATTGTTCCTCGTCGATCAACTCGGAAGACGAAAACTGTTGCTCATTGGTGCCGTCACTGGATCAATCTGCATGTGGGTCATTGGTGCCTATGTCTGTATTGTCGAACCGACGAAGAATCCTCAGGATCACTTGAGTGGTAGTGGTTACGCCGCCATTGTTTTCTTCTATCTCTGGACGGCAGTCTACACGCCGACATGGAACGGCACTCCCTGGGTCTTGAACTCAGTAAGTACATCTCTAGTCGCCATCCATAACTATTGGGCGGTAACTAACAATTTCCGCCTCTTAGGAATTCTTCGACCCAAACTTCCGGTCTCTCGCCGGTGGCGCGACAACAGCCAGTAACTGGCTATTTAACTTCCTCGTTTCAAGATTTACTGAGCAAATGTTTGCGGCCATGGGCTATGGCGTTTATTTCTTCTTTGCGGCTTTATCGTTTCTCGCCTTCTTCTTTGCTTTCTTCCTCATCCCTGAGACCAGCGGCGTTCCGCTTGAAAAGATCGATAGACTGTTCGAGATCAAGCCAGTTTGGAGGGCAAATGAAACGTTGATATCGCAGCTCATACAAGAGGAGGAGCAGTTTCGTACCGAAGTCAAGAACGATACTACTCACAAAGAGTAATCTGCAGAGTCAGAACGGACGAGGATTACCACAGGGGGCTGCGCCGAGGGGAACCATGGTATAGACTTTTTTCAAACGAAGAAACATCGACACGGAGTTATTATACAGGAACATAGACTTCGCATTGAGCGGCGTTGTTTCAAGAGGGGGCTGATTTCTCGAGGTAAAGACGGTATATATGTCCTTGATACTCATGTTTCAATCGCTGGCACTGTTACATAAGCACAAGCACCTACAAAGCTGCAGAGAGCTGAATTGTTTTATGGCTTCGTTGGTGACCAATTTGTCTGCTGTCCCTTTGAATTAGAGGTCTAGGCTGCACTAACTTTCATGAAGTGAGTTACGGTGCAATGCATTCTGTCTGAACAAGCATCGGTCATTGGTAATGCAGAATAGCAAGAAAGTTGTTTGAGAGGATATGATTTGTACAATGTTTGGAACAATTATTAAACTTGGTGAAAAGGCACCTTTACTCTCGGGCTGGTTCTTACTTGCCGTTATAGATAACATTGAGAAGTAAAGTCATCCTTATCTCAAAGGAAGAGTTGTCGATTCTCTGAGCCCAGCCACGCATGCTACATTGATTATTTGGCTTAACTGTACGGAGTAAAGGATGAGAACTTGGTGTCATGCACTAATAATAATCATTTCTACTTGCTGTTCTGAAACAAGAATGAACACCCCCTTTCGCTCCCTTGCCGTTTCTCAAGAGGTCAGAAAATGGTGACATGAGGCCCAGCTGAAAATGTGTTGATCGATGGAAAAAAGTGATTTCCGTCAATGAGTTGGTGGCTCCACAGAACTTCACGCCAACAAGGATTGTCGCAGCGCCAAGACAAGAGGAGCGATGTTTCCCATGGCCAGATGGCTAATCGGGTAGCGATATTAGCCTTCACGGTGCGGCGAGACTCCAGTCGTAATGGTTGCACCGCCAAGCACCCCAAGCTGTCTCGAAGCACTTGGCATCATCGTCCGTCCAATTTCTTCGATTCCAGGACACAATCGCAAACAACGGCCCCAGTCTTCCGCCCCCACAGCACGGAGAATAGCACCGGAGACGCATGATCTCCCGAAGCAAACAGAGCCCCGGGGGCCACTCGATCCATCTCAATGCGTGACTAGTCACGTAACGCTCTCCTCAGTCGTACTTTAACACGGTCGGATAAACATAATATGAGGACCATTCCAATACTCCACAGTAGAAGAAGGTTTCTAGATAGAAACACAGTACCGTGGAATCTCGTAAAATGGCGTAATGGGAGCGATGTAGCGTCAATTTTCCGAGACGCCAGCGGCCTGCCACCCTCTTCTGCATGCACCATCTACGTACCGTTTAGGCTTGAATCTTGGCTGCATTTGGGGGTGGTTCTTCTCGCCTCGTGATGTTCCACTGATACCAGATGAGAGTCTGCTGAATTTCCACCTGCCGATTCCGGTTATCTTCGAGCACACCGACATTCAAAATGTTTCGATACGGAAAATTACCAACTCGCACCACCTATTCAGCCCGGGGCGCCCCATCCTATCACCCGCTTTATCAATTCACCATACCTTGGAAGACAGGCGTCGACGCCCTAACACTCGAGCATTTCGCTCTGTTTGCCGGTCTGTCCCTAGTAGGAAATAAGCGCGTATCGGGAATAATTGATCCCTCGAGGGATCGCACATACCTCCTCGGCATGATTAGAGCTTCTTTGGCCGAAGAGGGCTGCGTCAGAAGATGAACATTCCGTGAAAGGGCATGCTGGATATATTATCTGCCATGCCTTACGAAAGCAACTAATGCGGTGATGGTGTGGCCTCATTGGCACGAAGTAGGCTGGTTCAGCAAGGGCTCGCAATCTATGAGGGCTTCTTCGGTGCGTTGAGAACCGGGGCAGTTTCACGTACGGCAGCCAAGCGACTTGTAATATAAACGTGGCTCAAACCACATTTAAGATTCTAATCCAGGGCTGCAATCACGGCGCTATATCCTCGAGTGAGCCGCAGCGCTTATGCCGGTGAAATATGCTCAGGGGTTCTTTCGGACACAGGGACCAGGCCGGCGACTTGGGTCTTAAGAGAGCCCGTTGGTTGGTTAGTAGACCAGTACATAGCTGGGAAGGATGTTCAGCAAGGGGAGCCCTCGATAGCCACCGGCGCAGTTGAGCGAGAACCCCACGGTGAAAATGCCCACGTTGGTTCAACTTTTGGGGGGGGGGGGGGGGGGGGGTGCCGGCGCTGTTCTGTGGAATTTCCACCAAGGAGATTCGACGACCGTCAGCACTCATCAGACACATTGATGTGGGGATATTAGACGTGTGCCGGCAATACGTGTTGGACGGTTCTAGACTTGCATGATCAATTTGAAACTCTCATACTGCGAGAAAATCATTGGCTCTTGTCCCGGTAAAGATCTTGACGATATCAAAAGGTTTTTGTGCAGACCATAAATACTCTCCAAGTGCCCTCAGCATGAGAGGTTTGGTTCTTATTCCGCACCACGCTTGCTTGAAACTTGCTGCCATCTTGTAATCCCCCAACCCTAGCCTCCCCAGTAACATCGGCGCCTCATCCTCTAAAATGCAGACCAAGATCCTAGTTTCAGCCATGCTGGCTACCCTTGCCACGGCTCAGACCCTCAACATTCCCACCCGCAGCGGTTCCATCGTCTCTCTCTCCGCTCCCTCCGTGATCTCGGGATCCAAGGACTTTGGCAACAAGGAGTTCGACCGCGGTCGCCCTTGCGACACTGATGATGACACTGGCAGTGAGTCTGCAGTATTCATCCTCGAGAACGGCGCCACCCTGAGCAACGTCATTATTGGCGCCAACCAGCTCGAGGGTGTTCACTGCAAGGCTGCCTGCACCCTGAAGAACGTCTGGTTCCGTGACGTCTGCGAGGGTAAGTCGTCTGAGCGCTGCTCCATCTCGTTTCCTTCTTGGTTCACGCTCTGACACTCATATCTAGACGCCATCTCCGCCCTCGGCACAGGCAACGTCCTCATCCAGGGCGGCGGCGCCCAGAACGCTATCGACAAGGTCGTTCAGCACAATGGCCGCGGCACCGTCACCATCGACGGCTTCACCGTTGTCACCGCTGGCAAGCTGTACCGCGGCTGCGGTGACTGCACCAACAACGGCGGTCCCCGCAACGTCGTCATCAAGAATGTCAAGGCCAAAAACGTCAAGGAACTTGTCGGTATCAACTCCAACTACGGCGACGTTGCCACTATCTCCGGCACCTGCGGCTCCAGCGTCCCCAAGGTCTGCCAAGAGTACAAGGGTGTCAACAAGGGCAGCGGCAGCAGCACCAAGGTCACCACCACGGCCAACTGCAAGGGTCAGACCTCCCTCTCTGCCTGCTGAGCGGATTCTGAGGCTAGAATCTTTGAGATTGAGCAAGGATTATGAGTGTAAATTTCCCCACTAGTGTCTATTTGCTTCATGACTGTTGGACCGGCACTAAGCCCGGACGACTTGAAAACTTCTATGTACATAGTATCTCGGCTTTGCAGCCCCGGTAAATACTACGAATTGGTCAAAATTTGTTCGAACCTCACCAAAGTGAGCCTCGATGTGGTTTGGCTTACTTTGTACTAATGACAATTTGACCTCTTCGTCGACAGCTGCCCCGGTACCTATCGATCCGGTCACCAAGAGAAGCACAAATATGCTTGCCAAATGAAAACGAATGCTAATTAACGTTCGGTGTGAACGAAAATGTCGGCACAGTGAGTTCACGATAGTCAAGGTAGTAGTAGCTAGGTTGGTACCGATTCTTGTCTGCCCGAGGCCCAAGATCTTTCCGACTTATCCAAACATGTGTCTGGATAGCAGATCTATTGTGCCTTTTTTCAACTGGAAGCTGCAGCTGGCCATGCCTGAGTGTCACACTATCCGTAAAACAGATGATTGTTTTGTTCGTTCGCCTTCTCAATCATCTCCCATTCCAGTATATGCACAATAATGTCTTTCGTATATCACAATTTTTGAACAACAAGATCTGAAAAAATATTGATCCTTTTCGAGGCATTTTGCTTTCCCCTTATTTAATACCCAATATCAGAAATCCTGGAATAATTTACCGAATATCTTGGGATAGTCATCGCCCACACCTGGGCAAGGCAGAGCCTCCGACAACGGGGTACTTGGTCCGGAGCCGGATGTAGTAGCTTTTTGCAAAACGTGGTTCATCAGAGCTATACTCCAAACACAATTCTACACGAGTCACTCAAAGTACTATGGGACTAGTTGATATAAGCCCACACCGTGAAATTTCGTTATAGAGTACAGTCCCGGTGAAGGGCCGATTGTCGGATGGAGGCTTATTTGGCAAACTTCAGGCGGCTACCATCTAGGTCTCACCAAACTATGAATTCATTATACGGCCAATCATTGATTGAAATTCTTTCAACAAGCTTTCTATCGACCATTCAAGCTGAAATTGTAAACCGGACGCCTTATTATCGCGATCGTAGACCGAGCCACTGTACCGCCGCTGCCGGCTCCACGCCCTCCCCTTTGATGGATTCCTCTCAGGGCACTTCGCCCTCAGCCCCTAGTATTGCAGGATTTCTCGCATCAGGAGGGGTTAGAAATTTTATAGTTCGAACAGCTTTGGATCTATTCAAACCTTTCCTCAAGCCACCGTTTTCCCGGTAGTCCGCAGGCGAACCTTTCTCCGATGACTAGTATTCATTATAAGGCGCCCCCTCTCCCACAGCAACATTTCTTTTCTTCATCTTTCTTGACAACCATTCTTCCCTTCTGGTGTACATATTCATGCTTGAGGCAACCGTTAATACTGAGAGAACCACTACTCTACTACTTGATCAGACCACTCCTCTTCCACCACCTATTCTTCCACCACCTATTCTTCTACCGTCTATTCTTCCCCCGACTCTTCATCAGCCGATCCTTCATTAGAGGACTCTTAATCAGTCATCTTTCCTGTCGGGTTTTCTGTGACAATGGCCGACCAACGCCGTCAATTGTCAACCCCCCCCCAGCCCATATGTGAGACTACTCACGCTTCAGGATACATGCACCTCTTTCCTGAACCCTCAAAAGACTACGCTCTTCAGAGCCTGATGGGCTCCCAAATCAGTTTCGGGCCTGGTGCCGAGATCATGAGGTTTTCCCTCCCCAACGACTTCACAGCCATCCGAATCTGGAACATCGACGAGGAAGCCCCAGGCCCGTCCTTCTGGGAAAATCTCAAGGCGTTTTCAGGCTATGATGCCCACCAGCACAAGGAAATCGCCAGGTATGGCACAGTCGAGGGCGTCCGCTACATTGACGTGGTCCTTGAGGACGCCCACTTCGCCCAGAATATCTGCCAGGGCTTCCGTGAGCTCGACCGCGAGATGGGCACAACCCGCTCGCAGGACCTCGAGCGGATCCCCTCCTACGTCAGCTGGCGCCCCGAGCAGCACGTCGGCTTCACCGAAGCCCGCACTGTTCGCCTGACGTGGAACAAGCCGCGAAAGAACGCACACCTTATATTTTTCGACCGTTACAAGGCGGAGCAACTTACACAGCTCTGGCACGAAGGGCAGATCGACCTCTTTGGCGGCAGCGTACACGACGAGCCGCTTCCCTTGCAGAATTCGGGGTACGCGGTCCGGCTGAGGGGGCTCCCACTCAACGTCACCCAAAAAGATATCAGGAGCCGGATTCCCAAAGATCTCATGCCCAACAGCATCATATGCGGCCCCGAGGGGGTCTACGGCAACAAGGAAAAGTGCAATGACTTAACTACACTCAAGAATCTGCTGGACACCATCGGGTGGTCCACCGTCGAGCTGCTCCCTGAGGCAGATGTCCCAGAAGGCATGGTGTGTGCGACAGCGCGCTTCGATTTCGAGGAGGACGCCCGGCGCGCCGTCGGAAAGCTGGACCTCACCGCTCAAAGCTTCGTTCGCTACGGCATCCTCAAGGCGTCTTCCCTCTACACGGCGATATTCTGTGTCCCCAAACGGTGGATGTCCGACCCCCTGTTGCAGTCTGTCATAAAGAGGTACTCCATGATCAGCTTCAAGATGACCAGCAGCAGCGACGACGTCATCATCAAGATAGAGAACACGGATTCAAAGTCCGTGGCCAGCATCAGGAGGGTCTTCGTGGAGATCTTTGGCGGCTATCACCGCATGACCGAGGATGAAGAACACCACCAGTTCGAGGAGTGCTGCAGACCCCAAGACAGCGAGGCGGCGGTTTCGAGCGAGTCGGAATGTCCTGTCTGTACGGGGGAGCCGTCGGAGCCTGTCCGGTCCGCCTGCGGCCACGTCTATTGCAAGCAATGCTACGTGCATATGGTCGAGTCGAAGGCCAAGTCAGGGACGGAATCCTCTCTCAAATGCATCGGCGGGTACGGGGCCTGCCAGGCGCCGCTCCCCTTGTCCGAGCTCAGGGGCGTCCTCCAGATGGACGGCTACAGAAAGCTCCTCGAGTCGGTCGCCAAAGCGCACGTCAGGAAGAACCCCTTCAACTACCGCAGCTGCCCGACGCCAAAATGCCAGCAGCTCTACCGGCCGACGCCCAGAGGTGCCAACATCAACGCGGTGGCCCGGTGCCCGGACTGCTTCGTCGTGCTGTGCACCGCCTGCCACGAGCCCCACGACGAGACCGTTTCGTGCAAGGGGGCCGAGGAGACCGCCACTACGGAGCTGATGGCGACCCTCAACATCAAGGGGTGCCCGCGGTGCAACACCTTCATCGAGCGCACCGAGGGCTGCAACCACATTGAGTGCGGGTGCTGCCACGCACACATCTGCTGGGTCTGCATGAAGTACTACCTGGACAGCCTGGCGTGTTACGAACACATGGCGGAGGCGCACGGGGGCGCGTTCGCCGGCATCCCTGGGTATGACGTCTACGGCGAGCGAGTCGACGGCCCCATTGCTGCGCTGCCGCCTGGCGTGGAGGACGAAGACGATGAGTCCGAAGACGATGAAGAGGACATAGAGGAGGGAGAGATCGTACAGGACAACGAGGGCCGCCGGGGCGGCGGGGTGTTGTTCAGGGCATGAGCAGAGCGCGCTCTGTCGCACGGAGGTGGGCGTTTATGGATATGGAGAAAAAAGGTTCAATGACGCAGGGCGTTTTGCTGGAAATTTGTTGGCGTTGTGGCATGGTTGAATGGGTTTTGGATACCCGGCGAACAAGAAGTCGCCATGAAGATCCCATCATCATCTACATAGATGCGGGTCTTCACCAAAAAGGCGCAATACGATGGGGCGTTTTGTTTGGATTTGCCGGCGTTATACCAGGGTTGGATCGGTTGGTTTGGATGAGTTATTGATTACAGTTCGAGTACAAAGTTCCCACGAACGCCTCTAATATCTTAATAATGAGCAACTATGATGTGCTCGAAATCATCACTTACAACGGTTGATTTTTACTGATATGAGCATGTGATAATCCAGCCCCAACATGTCATATATCTACTTGAACGCCCAGCCACGCCGGAGAAGCGGAAAGATGAAACGAATGGCCCGTTGACGCATCACCTAGTCGACGTTGCTTGTTTCGCGAGATGAATCAGATCGTGGGAACTTATATTCTTTTCATTTGAGATACATAAGGATACATAATGATCCAATCGAGGCTGCAACCGTGGAGCATTACTAGGGCTGTCACCTCTACTGATGAAATACAATGGTCCTCTAGGCCCCAAAAAGCGGTCTTGTGTAGTTCTCAGGTATCTGGGCATCATGATATGCAAAAGCTCGATACGCAGCACCTCCGGCCTCTGCCACTTTTCAACTGTCATTTCTACAGCAAGCTAGGAGACTATACCTCTGTAGGGCGAAAATATGTAGTTTATAAAAGCTCAGCACTCACTGTATTGACTGCCATTATACCGTCGTGGTGTAACAGCTCTAAAAGCCACTGGGCTTCTGTTTGTCGCCAACAAAATAGCAAAGATAGGTATAGGAGACTGGTATGAAAAGCGCTTCAATGTATGAAACGGTATCTGGTGGGCTGGGCCTCTGGCGAAATACTGTTCTCATAGGTAGCCATGTGACTTAACACAAGGCTACCTGTATCCACAGAGCCTGATCATCATAACGTTCTTCATGACAGTATCGCACGGCCTCTTTCGTAAGAGTTTCTCGTCTTCCGATCCGGGTGGCCGGTGTCGGGCCGACGTTGTATAGACAAGCTGGGAGCGATAGGTAGATAGGTAGGTAGGAACGATGCGAGTCAGGTCTTGACAAACTCTCATTTACGAGAGGGAGAAGAGACCGCTCACAGCCCCCCTAGATAACCCCATCCCCATCACCCACCTCGACCATAGATTCGAAAACCCCCTCGTGACGCACCTCGCGGGAGACATTCGGCCCCTCTCGGTCCTCAACGTCCACCAGGAGCAGGTCCCCGTACGTCCCAGCGTCCTGCGAGACCCCGACGCGGAACCGCGCAAAGGTCTCGAGCCGGCTCTCGCGGAACGCCTGGTCCGCCGGCGGCGGCGGCGCCGCCGCCGAGGCGTCAGCGTTGACGTCCCGCCTCCTCGCCGAGGACAGCTGACGCACGTACTCGGCCGGCCACGCCTCGGCCTCGGCCCGCGCGACCGCCGCCACGTCCTCGACACCCGACCCCGCCGGCACGACGACGACGCGGCCCAGCATCCAGTACTTGCCCCGCGAGAACCGCACGCGGCTGCACTGCGCGTCGCCGTCGAGGGACTGGTGCTGATACTGCAGCACCAGCGCGAGGGGGCGGTCTCCCTCCTTCCCGTCTGGGCTCCCGGCCGGGATCTGACCCTGCCTCTCGAGACGCACCACGATCGGACAAGTCAGCCCGTACGACTGGACCAACCGCTCGGTGAGTGGGAGGACCGTCATCGCGTCGGCCCGGCCCCACGCCCGCGAGTACGCGGCGCTCGCCCGGTACCCCCTCGGCAGCGTGCGAATCGCGCACCCCGACCGCGGGCCGATGGCGCCGATGGCGCCGCCCGCCGTGTGCCGCACGCGCGCGGCGTCAAAGTAGACGAACGCAGAGCGCAGCTTCTCGCCCGTCCATGCCGTCTTCGCGTAGGTCAGCAGGGCGTCCGAGACCCTGTAGTACGACGACGATGCGGCGTCCGACGCCCGGTCCGAGGGCGTCGCGCTGCGGAGGCACAGCGCGAGGGTGTTGAACGGGTCGCCCCGCCGGCGGCAGAGTAGGGGCGCCAGGAAGACGGCGGGGCGGCCCCGCACCACCCACTTGGACGGCGTCTCCCGCAGGAGCGGCGTGATGACGGTGACGCCGCTATGCTCGATCCGCACGCGGGCGGCGGCGGCGGCGGGGTTCCAGACGGGGACGACGTCGCCCGAGTTCCTGAAGCCCGCGGGGCTTTCGGCGAGCAGCGGGCGCGGACGCCGGTCCGACAGGGCAGCGGCGGCGGCGGCGTCGCCCCCCTCGACGATGACGTCGCCCCACGCGAAAATGGACTGGTCGTCAGTGTCCCGGATGACGGCCTCCTGAAGGCGGCGGAAGGCCTTGGGGCCCTCGCCGTAGATGAGGGGCATGTTGACGTCGAAGATGCCGAGGAGGCAGTATGCGAGGTCCTCGGCGCGCGTCGTCTGCCTGCGGGAGGCCCAGCTCATGCGCTCGGCCACGCTCGCCTGCGCCAGGCGCAGGGCGCCCCCATCGCCGTCGAGGTAGGCGGGGTCGATGCCGGTGACGGACCCGATGACGCGGGCGAGGATGGGCCGCGAGCCGATGCGGCGCCAGTCGGACGAGTAAAAGTCCAGGGCGGCCGGGGCCAACAGCTCCTGCAGGGTCCAGCCGCGGGTGAACCAGCGGCTGCCGGCCAGTGCGGCGGCGCACTCGGGGGTGCCGGGTCCGGCGCAGGGAGCGTCGGCGAGGTAGGCGAAGCAGACGTCGGCGTCGCGGTACCACCTGAACATGGAGTTGATGGCCTCGGAGAGCTCGCTGCTGCTGGACTTGTCGATGCAGCACGTGTCGATCCACATCCAGGCGTGGTCCTGGCCGCGGGCCAGGCGGCAGGCGCTCTGCACCTTGGCCCAGCCAGCCTTCGGCGACGGGCCTCCCTCGATGTCGTCGAAGAGGACTTCGTCGTCGGCCCACGTGTGCGATAGGATGGCATAGCGCGGCACTTGTCCGTCATAGAATTCGCTGAGCTGTAGCGTGGCCGTGTTGAGTAGTCGCATGACGGAAAGGGGTTGACCTAGAGCTGTGCGTCATGCGAGGTAAATAGGCACAACGCAGTACGGAAACCGGCGACTGCGAGTCCCGGCCAGGACCAAGTTTGAAGTCGGAAACGGGCCCGAGAGACGGACCCTCTCCCCCCGCACTCGGCCCGGAGCCCCTCCTTCTATACCTAGGTACCCAAGGTACCTATCTAGGTAACCCATTATGCCCATTTGCGCCATAATGTGTGGAAACCGAATGTGGCTGCCCACTTGCCACATCGGGAACCCGCAAAAGAGGGGCTTTGGCCTACCTACCCGTACCTACCTTTGTACAGAGTACATCGTAGGTCTATGCACGTGCCCTGCGTGATGAAATGCTAGCTGAATAATCAATCTTCCACTCAAGACACGATGGCCCAAGCTCCTTCAACTCCCACGCCTGCCGTAGCGCCTCTCCCGCCCCCACGATTTTGAGCGGCAGTCGCGCCCGGATCACCCGGCGACCCCTTCCCGCATCTCGTCTTCGGGCCTTTTCTCCTCCCCCAATCCTTCCCTTGGTTGCGCGCACGTGCTCTCGCACTCGCATTCGCACCAAGAACCTCTCCCCCAGGGAAGAGGTAGTCAGAGGTCGATATGGTCTCGTTGTGACCTGTCCTCAATTTCACTGCCTGTTTGTTCTTCCTGACAAGTCAGCTTTTTGGAGCAGTCCTTCATCACCGCTAAGAGATCTGAAGAGGGACCCCTAAACCCTTCCCCTCCCCCCCCTTATTATCCTTGGCGATCTCACCTGCAGTAAGACGCAGGGACTGACTGAGAAACCACCAACGACATCGTCACACCGCATCACAGAACCAACAGTAGCCTATTGCTTCTTGACTTGAACAAACTCCTCCCCGAAAAGGAATAGGGGGACGGGGGGGGCAAAAACAAACAATTGAAACATTTTCCAAGAGGAAGCATCATGTGCTTTCATTTTTTATATTTTCCCCCATTCCGTAATCAGATGAACAGGGTATCGCCATATCCAGTCTATTCTTTTGACACACCCCTGCCAACCACCTCTGCTGAAAAGCAGAAGCATGGTACCCTGTACAAAATATCCCGTGACAGACCCTGTAAACTGTCCTTCTCCCCTTACCCCAGGCTTGTTCCTACATTGTCTCAAAAAAAAAGTCCACTCCGTTGACGCCAGCCGCATTATACAAGCATCTCTCATGATGACATCGCGTGCCCCTCCCCCGCCCTCTTCCGACCTCTTTCATCGGAGACCCAAGGAACCCTTCTCCACGATAAACCGCACCGGCGTTCTCGTTCTCCGCCGGAAGCTCAGCGGTCGGCCGCCCAGCCCCACGTGGTTCGTAGTGCGCGACGGGTTGGGCAACGGCAACGGTATCTGCCCAGGCAAAAGGCCATTGCCGCCGCGCTCGTCGAAGCCCCATCGCATGACGCCTCCCGTTCGAATCCAGTTCTCGAGGTTGCGGCACTGGCTCACGTCCACCCACTGTATCCGCCCGCATCCCTCGAGCAAGTTTTCGACTCCTCCACCAGTGACTCTAACGCAGCCCCGGACAGAAATCCCCTCGAGTTCGTTCAGGTGCAACGCCACCGATTGCAAGCTCGCGTCCGAGACGGCGCTACCGCAGAAGGCGAGCCGAAGTTCCCGTAGCTGCGGCAGCCCGAGCGCCACCACTTCCGTCGCCGTGTCAGACAGGGCGCAACAGAACGACAGGTCGAGGTGCGTCAGATTCTTGGCCGCGCCCACGAGCGCGACAATGGCGTTGTCCGAAAGGTAAGTGCAGTCCGCCAGGCATAGATGTGACAAATTCAGGAAACGGAAATTGGCCCACGACTGGAAGCCCGTGTCCGTGATAGACGTGCAGCGCGTCAGTGACAGCGTCTCCAGCCGGTTAGACGCGTGCGCTGCGAGATGCGCCATTGACCTGTCCGTGATGTGCTTGCAGTACGATAGGTTGAGGTGCCTGAGGGCCGGGCAGCCAATGACGGTGCCCGGCTTGGGAATATTGCCTGCTGCCCTCTGTTGGGCTTGCTGCTGGATCATCGCCTTCTGGGGCCTCGACTTCGCCGTCGAGCTGGATATAACCACTTGCTTGCTCGGCGACTGAGGCGGCGGCGGCTCGGGAACCACCCAGCCGACCACGCGGGCGAGCAGGTTGTCACCGACCTTGCGGCAGTTGCTCCAATCGATCTCTTCAAGGCCCTTCGCGTTCTCCGCCATGTCCAATATCTGGTTCGCCGATACGTCCCACACTGATCTCATACGCCACCGCTTGACATTGCGGCCGCAGCTTTCCCACAGACTGCGGAACCCATCATCCGTGATGTGGAAACAGTTGCTGATGTCGATAGCCTCGGGACGCGTACCGGCAAAGGGAGCAATTACTGTCTTGATGGCCACATCCGTTACTCGCCTGTTGTGCCCGGACAGATCCAGATCCAGGCACACCTTGGGGTGTGTCGTCAGCAGCCTGCGCCAATGGTGGGAAACGAGCCGCGCCCGCATCAGCTCGGCAATGTCCAGATACCGGAAGACGGCAATGAGCATGTCGTCGGGGAGAGCGGGAACCAAGGCCGGGTGAGGCCGGCTCGGCAGCATACGGGCTCGCTTGACTGGCACCTCCGAGTCGGGAGGGGACTGGGGCATTGAGTAGCGCAGCGGCGTCAATTCGGCCGGATGCACTCTGAAGCCATTGAGGGCTATCGGCGACGAGGTATCGGACTGCGGCGTGGGTGGGGCCAGGGAATTGCGTCTCCTGTTCCGCATGTTCTCCATGTCCACGCTCAAGAAGGGATCCGGGTCCTTGGGCTCCATGGTTTCGCCGTCGTCTTTTGTGGGGGACGCGGGCTTTGAAGGGGTCGTGAAGGTCATGTGCGGCAGAGTACTGGGCGTCGTCGGCGTGGGAGGGTCTGACTTGCTGTGCCGCTCTCTTGGGTCCACATCCGCCATTTCTACGTCTTCGTCCGATGTTTTGTACCTCTTGCGAGCCGTCTCTTCCACCTGAGACTTGATGTCGGGCGAGCAGCGGCTCCATAGCGTGTCTAGTGCATCGCCGGGTATCATCAGACATTCGACCGTCGTGATAGCCCGCACAGTTGCTGTCCGGCCTTCGGACAAGCCAAGACTGGCAACCTCTCCGAAGTACTGACCGGCTTTCAACCTCGGCCGGAGGTATGTCGCGCGGGTGATTTTCTTGAAGGGCTCATTGCCGTTTTGCATCTCACGTATGACTTCCGCCTCGCCGCGCACAATGAAGAAGATCTCGTTGCCCGCCGATCCTTGCTGGACGATGTCTGTGAAGGGCGAGTAAGTCTTTGGCTGGGCGCTCAAGCCCAGCTGGTGGAGAATGTCGGGAGGCAACGTTGAGAACAGTGGCAACTCCCGTAGTGTCCTGCGCACGTTGACAAAACCACTGCCCAGAGCGCTGCCCGCGGCGGGGTCCTCGATGGCCCCTGGGCTAGGGGATTTCCGCTTCTTCGAGTTGATAACTGTGCCTTGACTGATGGTGCCTATCTCGCCCGTTGAAACCTCGCCGGGCGCTGGCTCTCTGGCGCCGTTGATGAGAGTCGGCGGGGGCTTGGTGGCATGCCCTCCTTCCTGACGCTTTTTCTTGAGAATGTTGAGTCGCTCTTGGGCCTCGTGGCGAATTGCCTTCTCCATGTCAGGAAACTTTGGCAACTCGGCCTGGAGGTCCTCCTTCTTAAGGACGACGAGCAGACATTTGGTCCGGGCCACGATGGTTGCCGTCCGGGGAATGTCCATCAGCACACCAATCTCACCAAAAAAGGCGCCGGGCTTGAGTTCGGCGTATATGGCCTCGCCATCGCGCGAGGTGACGGCCACTACCCCGCGCACCAGCCAGTACATTGCTCGTGCATCGTCGCCCTCGGTGAGGATATGGTCCTGGGCGGCGTGAACCTGCGGCCTTAGGTGGTTCCCAATGGCAGCCAAGAATTCATCGGGAGCGGACACGAACAAGGGGAAAGATCTAATGCGGTCAACCAAGTCGAGTGGCATATCGCGTATGGTCGAGGCAGTCAGCGGAGAAGGTCGCATGGGCCGGGTAGGGTTCGTGTCGACATTGAAGGACCTGAGGAGGGAGATGGAATCTGGCACACCGCCGACACCGGTGCCGTGGGCGAGGGCGCGGTATGGCGAAGGCGATGTAGGGGAGCGATTCCGCCTCATGGTCCGGGAGGGATGCCGCGTGCGTGGTCGTGTCGACGCCAGGGTTCCGACTTGCCTTGACGGCTAAGCTCTCCGCCCGGGAGTAGGGCAGAAAGCCAACGGTTCCTTCCACGAGACTTGGCCAACTACACTCCCAACCTATCGCCTGAGCTCCGAAAGGCTGGCGGGGGGGGGATCCTCTCCTTGCCGGTGAAGTGTACGTGCTGCCTGTCCTAGATTTTGTGGTGACGAGTCGAGACAAGAAAGGGCTGGTGGGATTGGCGCATGCTACGGCCTAGCGGACGAGACTGAATCCACACTGGGGAAGGGGAACGAGACGGCAATTGATTCGTAACGGGATCGGTGCGCTTTGAAAGAATCCGTGTACGTCTCGGACTGTGGGCGTTTGGCGTTTCTCGTTTCTGTCCGCGTGCAGCGAGTATACGTCAGGTGTGTAACTGGGAGGCGAGGGGACGGTTGAGGTATCACGCCGGATGTCGCTATTGAGTACAGAACTTGTCTCATCCGCGGTGCAATTGGGATTTTGATCGGAAACAAGACAGGAAGCTTGCCGCGCGGTGGCAGCGACGGAGGAGGTGTCGGCGCCGGGTTCGCTAGTAGCTTGTGCGGGCGGCGGGCTGTCGGCGGAACTATGGCGCAGACACACGGTCAGTTCCGGACACTGGAGGCAAGGCGCGATTCAAAGACTGACCAAATGTCCGGGTGATGCGAACTGAAGGAGCCGACAAAGATGGAGCACCTGTTGGGCCGAAATGCAGCTCTCGTCGTCGTGTCGTAGTGTCGGGGTCTCGGTCGCGAAAAGACGGTAGAGAAGGACGGTAGCGGATGCAAGTCTGTTTGCAGTCGCCACAGGCGGTAGCGATTGCTTCCGGTGTCCGACAAGGACCGATTCGCAATTGGATCTGAGACGTATCTTTGATTTTCCCCAGCAAATAAGTCTGCAGGAGGAAGAAGGAAGGAAAGGATGAAGAAGGGGGGGTGGGGGGTGTGCGAGTTAGGAGAGAAGCAGGAGGGGGAGGAGGAGGAGGAGGGAGGAAGGAGGAGGAGGGACGGTGATGGACGAAAAGAGGCGGTCGTGGGTCTGTCTAGTCGGGAAGGAGGCGGAACGGGGATTGGGGCGACGGGACAGGGTGCGAGGGAAGGCTCGATGGTGGGACGTGGGACGTGGGGCGTAGGACGTGCCTGCCATGCCATGCCAGGCTGGAGGAGAGGACTGCGACCGACCTACTACGTAGAGGCTAGCAGGAGGTGTGGGTAGGCATGTACTCCGCACACTACTACTGACTATACTGCACCTACCTATTGTACTCTCTTCTCACCCGTATACTTGTGCACACCTACTTGCCTAGGTATCCGTACAAGTGTGCGACCGTGGCAGTCGATGACCGTGGCCCCTACCTTGGCCATGGGGTAAGGTATACAAGAAGACCGAACTCAACTGATCGGAACTGAACTGAAAGGACAGAACAGAGAACCAAACTGAACTCAGCAGCACTGGCTGAGTTGCTTCGCGTTTCTCGTAGCCCGAGCGCAACCGCAAGCGCCTGTGCATATGTACATGTGCAGCTGACAAGTCTTCTAGGTGCCGTTACTGGAGAGTCTAGCAGACTTCCAGAAGAGCTATGGACGTACGGAAAACGCCCGGACGGATGGGCATACCTGTGCATGGCTTGAATACATACCCTGGGTAGGTACCCAAGATACCTTAGTATGCACGGCAAGTAGCTGAGATGGGTGTGGCGGCCCAGCCTGATCAGACCGTCAGCGAGAGTTTGGCAGGTCGGTGCTTGGATTCGTCCATATCGAGGCGAGCTTCCCTCAGGATCAACCACCTACATACTTGTAGGATGACCAGAGCAAACATCTGGCGAGCCGAGGGCAGAAACACACAGCATTCATCTACTGCCCTCGCAGCGCAGCAGCAAACCCGCACAATAACGCGCTAGGAGGGTGGGGCTACTAGTATGTACCGCCCATGTACCTGACTACTGAACACGGGCACCCGCTGGTCGCTGTCTCAGGGGGTGGTAAGGTGACGAGACATCTGAGCAACATGACGCCAAAGCTTAAACTGCTAACACCCAAAGAGAAGAATCGCCCGTGGGCGTACACTGCTTGACGTACCTGTCCAAGGGAGGTAGGTAGCTACAGAACACTCTTACCCACATTTCTCACTTCTAGTGCAGCGTTGCGGCGTCGAGAAAGCTACTAGAGCAGAAGTAGAACACCTAGAGCGGGCTACAACCCGCTCGTTGGATCGAAGAAGCACCCTTTTTGGACCTTGCTTGGAGCACGTACCGTGGCATCTGGCACTGCACCCATGGCCTACCGTCTTAATCAAGCGCCATCTTGTGTTCCCTCAGTCAGGCGTAGGCATTCCACTTGTCAGGCTACGCGCCCCGGCATTCGTACTTCCGTCGGTTCGTGCGTGGTGTACGGCGTACGTACGCATCCCTCGCCACCCGTACACGACGGGATTTCGTGATTTTGCCCAGGTATACCTTGGACTGTGGAGACCTGGGTACCCCGTCAGTGGGCCGAGATTGGAGTGACAAAATGGAAATACCGCGACTGTGACCAACGGTACCCCATCCGGATGCTCTGGGAGACGTAAAAGTATGAAAGGCAAACATAACGGTGATGCTGCCGCTTCTGCTGCCGCCAACGATCCAACGCAAGAGCAAGAACGACAAGGCGCAGCAGGATGCAGGTCAAAGGCTTGCTGGTGACAGTGACGCTCGACTACCGCTGCTTATTGCCACTATCCCTCATCCACCTGCCGGTCTTCTCCAGAAATGATGTCAGCAGAGGCGCGATACGACATGGTACGACACAGCGACCGAATGGCCGACAGCCCTTTTCAGGCCCATTGTAAACGGACGTGGGCTTGGTAGTCCAGGAATGCTGGCAATCGGTCTGTACTGCATGTCGTGAGACGTTAGCTTAGGGCTGGCCTAGACAGCGACTACAGAGAAGTGCGACCTGAATCTGTGGCCTCCTCCCGGCCACTCCACGTGTGTGGTATGACACTGGGCAACTGACTAAGGTAGCTTATCTCCCCCTTGGACAGGCGGGCATCTTCTTCCAGGATGGTCAATCATGGCCACGCCCACGGGGGTCACACCGCCCCATGAAATTAGCCAGGGGAAGAAGGGAAGAGGAAAACAAGCACAATAGCTGTAGAAAGCTGAGGCGGGGGGCGGGGGCGGGACGGGCAAGCAAAACCAAACGGTTTGCTGACGCCTGTGTTTCTTTGTTCTCTTGGGCTTCTGGCCTTGCTTCCATGCGTGCTTCCATCTTTTCCTTTTTTTTTTTTCTTCCTTTTTTTTCCTTTTTGGCTTTGCACTTGCTTTTTGCTCACACCGCCCCTTCCCCCTTCCGCTCTGGCCGGTAGGGTAGTGGGTGTATCATGTTTCCTCTTAAACTTCAATCGCACAGGTTCGTCTGCTTCTCATCTCGCTCCGTGGTTCGTGTCTTGAGTCTCCTCCTCGTGATCGAATCAATGCGGCGTAGGGGACCATGGAGAGGCCTTCTAGAAGCCCGCACCGGCCCCTCAACAGCACGGCCACTCGGTTTGCCGAAAGGTGTCACGCCGTTGCATGGGCACGACTGATGTTTTTGGGCTGGGAATGGAATTTCCGTGGCAGGAGCGCAGGCCATCGGGGAAGGGGGAGAACGTGCGGCCGTAGAAGGCCAGCTGTTTCGCAACATAGCGATCCCTCCACTCTAGTCCCCTCCTCTCGGTCCTGGGTCGATGCCTGGTCGGTCAAGTTCTCTGGGTTCTCTCGATGCTCTGCCTTCGTCAGCCAGGACGAAAAAGGCATGTGTGTGAGTGGACCACCATCTCACCCCGTGTCTCAAGCTTGCAAGCAGGGACCCCTGGCCCATCGGACCCGAAATGACGAGCACGGTACACTCAATGGCCCCGGAGGAGAGGGAGAAAGTCCACAACGGCTAGATAAGAGGATACATCCGGTCAACCATGACCATGCCAGCCAGAGCTAGGTAGGATACCGGTACTGCAGCTTGGCTGGGTAGGGGCCGTCTCTTGGCAGGGAGCTGGTCGCGTGGAAGCTACGCCTAGAAGCCTGCCGTGGCCGGAGGGGTCCAGCGCAGAACCCTAGGCCAGGTAGGTAGGTTGGTTGGTTGGTGTTTGTGAATCCTGTGTGTCGTGTCGCCGCATTTTGCAAGCTATATTCTAGAGAGCTCTTCTCAACGCTGCTTGCGGAACCAGGGTCTGCCGTGCTTGCGATTGTTCCATTGGCGGAACTCTGCTGGCCAGTCGGAACTTGGTGCAAGTCGTGTGTCAAGGCGGAAAGATCGCCTTGAATACGGATTTGTATCTCAGTACCGATAGTCGAGAAGGGACTCTGTTAATTTGGGAGAAGAGAGAGGCTGTATATTGACCCTGGAAGTGACGACTTGTTGCGGTTTCTTCAACAATAGTACTTTCCCTCGCGTGGTCGTTCCTGCCGGTGAGGAAGCATCAGGTGGGCGCGGTTTCCTCGACCATCAGCCATAAGAGTCCGCCCCTTACCCCACCAAGGGAAGGACCCCGCAGCGTTATGCTTTCCGATAAGCGACTACGCTGGCCGCCTACCTCTACGTCGCTTTCAAGGGTCTCTCCGTCTCCTCGTACTTTCCTTCCTTTCCATGGTCAGCCAATTTGCTCTAGCATCGACGAAAAGTGCACCCGCTACTCTCAATTCCCGTCCATCCTTAGATCTCATCATCATCATCATCATCAGGCACTACGTCTGCAGAGAGTCCTTGTTTATTATACGCTTCTCTCATTCAACTCTCGCCCCAACGGTACCTTACCAGGATGCGACAACCATCCAGCAACTTTGATTTAGTGTCCGGTTAATGCTAACGTTATCAACAGGTGCAATCTTAAATGATGAACATCCTGTAGACCTCCCTGAATAAACCAACATCTGAGCAACCTTGGTCGCATTGTACATCTTCCCGCCTGGTATGACTTGCTGCGCTTCTCTGCCGGCTGCCTGGGATCTGGGGTCTGACAGCTATCTGGTTATTGCAGTTGGGTCGGATCGCCTAACCTTGATCCGACCTTAATACCTTCTGCACTACCTCATCCGACGCCTATTCTCGCGTGCTCACGCGATTCGGTTGTGCTTCCAAGACCACCTGTTGGACAAACGGTGACAGTAATCGGCGCTTGATTCAGTCAGCTTCCATCAACGCTCTGTGGTCTTTTGGTTTATAATATGGGCCAAGCACTAAGAATAGGCTCACCCAGACTCTATGCTATATCCCTTAGCGCACAAGTGGTCATCTTTGGTCTGATCTCTGTTCAGGATCCAGATTTCTATCTCCGGGCTCCGGCTCCGTCTTCTACAAGATTTACGGTGTCGAGATCCCAAATCAAGGGCCTCTGCTCCGAGGAAGGGAGGCCCTTGTGTTGTTCTATTTGTCCACTCCAGCACCCGAGGGACCAGAGCGCAAAGATGTTTGCCAAAGTGGATGCCTAACAGCTTTCGCGATTCATTCGAGGAGCGGTGGCCCATTATTGCAACTGACCCCTGCGTCTTTGACGATTTACGCGCTGACACCAAGAGCGCATGGCCGTCCGTGACATCTATCATTCTCGGTCGCGCAATTCAAACATCCAGGAGAGAATATTGCAGCCTCACTTTCTCTCCTGCCAGTCCCGGTCCGAGGTTCGGACTGCTACATACTCGACAAATCACCTTCCTGAACAATTCAAGCGTTGATCGATGCAGTGAGCCTCAAGCAACCCTTCTTTACTCGTCTGACTTGCAGTTGGAGCTGGAGTTATGCCAATATTAAGGTCACCGGCCAGCCATGACAGTCCTTTCCGCACCTTGCAATCGTCCAAGAGCGGCCAAGATAAAGCTGGACAATGCTGATACGCGATGGAATCCAGGTTGCATCATACAGGATCCTGCCAAGCTTCGGCAAAGGTGGTCCATACTGTTCAATTACGACGACTACAAGATTTAATGGTCTGATGCTTGAATTACGAATTAACGTTGTTTGCTAAAAAGTTTCAATATGTTGGTTCTCTCGCCAATGACTGAATAATCGCCGGGCTGCAACGGCATGTAACACACGCCCCTGATTCGGCATCGACCTGATGCGGGCGCAAGGTCAGAGTCGCGAAAAAGCCTCGCCAATCCGGCTGTTGAATCATCTTCATATTTCATCGTCTTACAAGGTCGAGTTCAAACAGCTGCACTCCATCTCAGAAAGCTTTCCGCTATCGGCCAAGCACCCCTCGTAGTGAGGCTCCGACAAAAAGCTTGTTGGGCGCGGCACACACACGGACACCACAGAGTGTTAACCCCCGTGTTTCGAACCGACGCCGCCGGAAAATGTAACCAACCATTGGTTGTATGTGTGTTGTGCTTTGCCACATGGGCGTGCGATGCGAGTGGTTCGAGTGTCGTTGGCTGGGACCGAGTTTCTCAGCTTGCGAGTGAAGGTGCAATGATTCGTTCCGCAATAAAAACCCCTCCCCTCCGGCACCGGATTAAAAAGCATGCGAGGCTTACTCCTTGGCTGTCGGCGAATGGCCTGCCGGTTCCGGCCGACTGAGCTTCCAAACGGGACTGCTGTAGGGAGGGGGGGGGGTTGGAATCAGCTCGTATCCGGTAATGATGAGGGCATCGGCGTGATTCCCGGCGATATCGGTCTTCCCCCCCTGTGAAGAGCTCCATGTTCCTATCGCCGATGCGAGTCGACTCTAGAGGCCGCACAAGCCATGGGTGCAGTCGAGGCCCGACGATGTGTTGCAGCAGATGGAGCCGCTCGAGCAGAAGCACGTCTGGCCCAGATCCTCTCTCTGCTGCTTCTCATCGCCGCCGGCGATCGCGTTCCATACCGCCGTGATCAGATTCACGGGTGATGTCGGATTCGGCTGCGCTCTGCCCGGGGCTGCCAGCTCTGCGGCGGCAGGGACCTGTGGGTATCCAACAGACACCATGGGGTGTTGTTCCGGATCGACTGGTGCGGCCCAGACGGTTGCAGCCAGAATGGCGCCGGCAAACGATGATATGGTTGCGATTCTCATATTGTATTGAGTTTTGGAATTGTAGATTACAAGAGATCGTTGTGGACTTGTCGGCTGTTTGCGAAGTGCTGGATGCGCCAGATGACGGACGGCAGAGGGGTTGCTTTTGAAGGATTTGAAGACACCGAGAGAGTGCAGAAATGCTTTCTTAAGATCTTGGCTGACCCGTTTCATCATATGACGATAGAAATCGGGCCGAGTCGAATCTTTGCGCCAGACGCTATCTTCTTGCCATACAGGATTGGGCCAAGATGAGGAGAGACTAGGACGCGCGCCGGTGGCTTAGTTGAGTCGCACTATGGAGGCGCGGGGCTGGCTTTCAAAAGCCACAACAAGGAGTAAAACGGGAGGGAGGTCTGAAAAGCCGGAGGACTATCCGTACTGCTCACAACAAAGGACTCGAGAGCGTTGAACGACTAACGCAAGTGATTTTTTATCAATATTTGAGAGAGGGAGAGGGGGGGACGAGAGCGTAGGTTTGGTTATGTACGGATCACAGAAAAGCCGAACCCCTGCCGAACGACCCTTCTCCTCGATTCATCCCCGGGATTACATCGGCCTTGATATCCCGCGGTCCTTGACTTGGGAACTCTTTCCAAGCCTGCAGTGTTTGCGTGGCATAGCCCCCGATATTGCTGCGTCGTACCCGAGCCAGCGGTGCCGATTTGGGCAGTGCAACTGCAGCAACGGCAGTCAGTGGAGGGGCTGGAAACGAGAGGGGAGAGCGAGCGGTGCTGGGCCGCGGTTCGTGTGACGATGGACGGCTCCTCTGCGGGGGGAAGGGAGCGGGAAGAGGCTTGGGAGGCCGGGGTGTGCTCACTCGAGAATCGAGATGCAATGCATTTTCGGCGGCGTCCCGACCACAAAAGTATTGGGAATCATGCATGATTTTGTGCTTAACCGCTCTAGTGTTGGCGCTACGCTAGCCGGACGGTAAGTTGGCTAGGTAGTTGGTTCGCTTGCGATGCCGTTTTCCCCCCTTATCCCGGCACGATATTTGCCAGGGGTTGGGCTTATTTCCCGGGGGTGGATAGATACCGGTACCTCAGTCGGCCGGAACGTGTGACTAACTACTACGTACCTGTATGTGAGTGTTGGCCGAGTCAGTTGGTTGCCCCGTATTATACAATGTATGCATGTCTATAGATGCCTCTTGTCGACTTTGTCCGGGACCATCGGAGCAAGATCGCATCGAAAGACATTGCAAAGACGAAGCCGACTCTGTTAAAAAAGAAAAAAAAAAAAAATCCGCCTTCTTGTGCATCATCAGGCGGACAGGAGTGATGGCACAAAACGAGCTTCAAGCAATGCCCCCCCCACTCCGCGTTCCTAGACCCCGAAGGGTGGATTATCTGTCTCACGAGACCAGCTCAAGACGCGCAACGACTCTGAACGGTCTGAGCTTGGGGCAGGTGATGGATCGACCCGGTCGATGAAGAGTGGAGGAAGAAGGGGCTGCACGTGCGTGGGTTTTGTTCACGTATTGTGGTGCTTTGCCCGAGTGGTGGTGTGTTTCGCAGATGATGGATGTGTTTTTTCTTCTGTCATGATCTTTTTGTTCCCGGATCGACGTGGAAGGGGGGCGGATGTCTGGTTGGCGATCCTCCGCCTGTGCGACCTCAAGAGGGACTGCCTTGCCCGAGTACCTTAGTTGACGATCCACCATCCCCTCTTCCTGGCAACCGTCAACTCGGGTTGAGAGCTTGCAGCGGCAATTGGCCGGGGATTTTCATCCCCCCTCCCCAAGGCTGCCTGCCGAGGCGGGCGCGATGATACACACGTCGTTGCGCTTCCGCGACCTTCATCTCATGTGTAATGACACCCATCGACACAAGTGTCGGTCGGGGCGAAGTGATGGGCCAGGACAAGACGGACGTTCGTTTAACGCAGTTTGACATGAGTGGATAGTCCATCCATCAACGTGCAAGTTCGCGCGGATTCGGATGAAGCCCTCTTCCTTCTCCTCCCCCCTCTTTTCCTTTTCTTTTTCGGCGCGAACTGCACAAGCGGGATTAAGTTTACGTCTTGGGGATGGGCTTTATGGCTTGACGCCAGCGAATTAGACGGAGTGGCTGTTGCGGGAGGGAGGGGGGGAGATTTGCTTGCTCCTTTCGAGACTAGTCAGGAACCCCTTTTGATGGGAGGAGGGCAACGGATGGCGGTAGACTGCAGTTGGCCCCCCCCCCCCCCCCTTTGTGTGGTCTAGGTTGGGGCGACCGTTGAGGGCTGGGTAGATGCGACGACGGCGGTGATGGAGGTACCATCGAAAGATCGGTCAGGCACGGCGCGGGGTAGATGCTAGGCTGGTCCTTGGCCATCTTTGAGTTTCGTGACGGCGGTCAGATTGGAATTAAAAAAAATAGTTTGAGAAGGGGAGGGGGATCGTGAACTTTGACCGACAAGTCTCATTCATTCTCTGTTACTGAACGGAGCAACCTAGTCGACGGGGAAAGCTTCTGTATTTCAGACAAGGCCCGGGGTTGGCTTCTTGTGAAACAGGAAAACACAAAAAACGTCTTTGCAAGCCTCTCACGATGTCGCTGCAAAACAAACCTTTTCTCGGTTTCTATTCATTTCTTGTTTGTCAGCGACAGCGGCATGACTAGTGTGTAGCTTGCCGTCCTATCGGGCTAAAATTTCCGCGGGAGACTTCTACGGCGATGTAGTGGTTTAGTACGGTGTGATGGGTATATCTAACCGGATAGTCAGGTGGTGACCCAGACAGGAACTGAGCCAGATAGCTAGCAAGGGGCTAAAACTGGCTGACATAATTTGAAAGCACTTGACTCACGAAGAACTCAGCAAGCTGACATAAGCTTGGGTTTATAGGTTATGTAGGCAAATCATCATCTAAGAAGTCTGATGAATTTGGGCCTTTTGGTTGGCTGGCTTGGCTGTATGGGTCAGACCCACCGGTACTTGCCTAGGGGGTTATTTTGGCACCGTAGTACGGAGTGTTCTGAGATGCTTTTGGGAAGCGGACGACAAAAAGGCGGGATCTATTGACCAAGGGAGCTACCGTATCCTCTCAGCAGATTCGTACAACGCACTGACCTCTAACTAGGCCTACTTTGAAAGGCGGTCAGCCAGCCCAGCCACCCACCCACCCACCTAACCCTAACCCTTGCTATCAAACTTGCTGCTGACGTTGACTAGCCCCTGCATTTGCCACATCTAGATCCCTGTTTCTGCCAGCCCGCTTACCCCTTTTTAGTAGCCTGTGGTCAGTGCGCTGTACGAATCTGCTGAGAGGATACGGTACCTGTGTTGCGTTGCATCAGAGATATATATATATCCGTATATGAAGTGAGCTGAGAGCCTTATCGCCAACTGTCGATGAACCAGTCCGACAGGTGGTGACACCTGGTCTGCCAAGCTCCCAAAACCCGCCCGGGCCCGGATCGGAGTTAAGCGGAAAACGGCCTGGAAGCTGCGGGAACTTCTACCAGCTTCTCTCTGGCCACTCACATGACCGCAAAAAGCTTTAGCTAAGCTGCTGCTGCTGCGTCAGCCAACGGCAGCAAAGCGGCTGAGGCGAAAATCCGCCGCCCCCTCCCCTTCCGAACTCCCGCGAAAGAGTGAGAAACGTCATTCGTCATCTGCCTCTCCCGTGGCTTGTCTTTTTTCTTCAAGAAAGGTCCCGACTCGAACCACTTCGACGCGCACATACTAAACGCATCTCTCGAGACGAACAACAGCAACACGCTTTCCTTTGTTTCTGCATCGACACAACAGCATCGAAAAACACACACTCACGCACACGATGTCGTTTAGCATCACCCTCCGCCAAGGGCCTGCGCGCCTGGCGCAGCGCCTCCCCCAGCTCTCCCGGCCCTCGACCTCCGTCTTCCGCACGACGGCTACGCGGGCCTTCCACCAGGCCTCGCCCAAGGCCCGGCCCTCCAGCCTCGCCAAGACGACCTCCTTCGCCGCTCGCAATGCCTTCCGCGGATCCTCGCGGGCGTATAACTCGGGCGCCTACGAGGCGGCCCAGCAGCCGAACACGATGCGCAAGCTCTTGGTCAGCGGCGCCATCTTTGGCGGCTCCCTGGTGGCCATCAACCTCGTCTTCAACCGCGAGACGCGCGAGGACGGCGGCATGCCCCCCTTCGAGCGCGAGTATCTCAACGACACCTTCCTCCACACCGGCCTCGGCGTCGGCATCATCGCCCTCAGCGCCCGCCAGATGATCCAGTCCGGTTTCGTCTACCGCCTGATGGTCACGAACCCCTGGGTCGTCGGCCTCGGCGGCCTCGCCCTCAGCTTCGCCACCATGTATGGCACCCGGTCCATCTCTCCTGACAAGTACGTTGGAAACCTCTCCCCTGGCTAATGCCATGACTACGACTACGGAACATGATGCTGACGTGCGAATAGCTACATCCCCAAGTACGCCATGTGGGCCGCCTTCAACGCCACCCAGGCCGCCATGATCGCCCCCCTCCTGACCATGGTGCCCGGCGCCCTCCTCGCCCGCGCCGGCCTCTACACGGTCGCCATGATGGGCAGCTTGTCCATCGTCGGCGCCACCGCCAAGCAGGACAAGTACCTCTACATCGGCGGGCCCCTCCTCGCCGGCCTCGGCGTCGTCATCGCCTCGGGCCTGGCGCCCATGGTCCTGCCCGTCACCGCCGTCCGCACCCTCGCGCTGACGGAGAGCATCTCGCTGTACGGCGGCCTCGCCGTCTTCGGCGGCTTCACCCTCTACGACGTCCAGAAGATCCTGCACCACGCCCGCCTCGCCGAGCGCGGCATCATGCCCAAGGACCCCGTCAACGAGAGCATCGCCCTCGAGCTCGACTTCATCAACATCTTTGTCCGCATGGTCCAGATCCTGATGATGCAGCAGAACCGCAGGAAGTAGAGGGTAGGTTTGCGCTTTGTAGGGATTATGGCAGCGGAGGAATGGAATAATCAAAGTTCGGTCGGTGGGAGGCACGGTATGTTAATACACCCACGGTGGGTGGGACCGAACGCAAGAGGCGAAAAGAAAACACCCCTCTTAGTACTTCAAAAGATGCCTACGGGCTAGAAGTTGTTTTTATTTTGTACAATACCTCAATCAGTTAAATAAAAAAAACATTTCAAACTTTCCTGAACAAAATTGGCCCTGTTGACCGCATTGCTCGGCGAAGGATAGGATCCTCATGTTCTTAGTGTCGTTTGCTTCTTATCAAACCTGCAAATCCATGACACAAAGCCAATCACAACGACAAGAATACACCATTGGCCTAGATTTCTCCACGATACGCCCGCAATTCAGTCGTACACAATGCATCACACGAACTAAATGGGTATGAAGATGTGAAATTCAAAAGCGGTTGAGCGCTATTTATCGCTTCGGGGATGGCACCCCTATAGTCCATAATAGAAGGAACCCCGGCTCCGCCCCATCCCGAAAGCATCCGTACATCATGATTTCCCAGAGTCGAAAAAGAAAAACCCGTTATCGTTACAGTCGACTCCTGCCCCGCGCCGCTCTTGTTCCTCCGCGCGAATCGCCACCGCCGCTCCCGTCCACCACGTCGTCGTCGTCGTCGTCGTCGTCGTCATTGTGGCCACCGCGACCCCCGGGCGGGAGTCAGCCGTCGAGGGGCGGGAAGGTGCGCAGGAAATGGCTCGGGCACTCGTACCCGCTCGGGTTCTTGTTCAGGTACAGCTGGTGGTACTGCTCGGCGTCCCACCACTGGCCGGCGGGGATGATCTCGGTGACGATCTTGCCCTTGTACCACTGCTCGTTGGCGAGGCGGGTGACCTCGTGGGCGACGCGCTCCTGCTCGGGGTCGTGGAAGAAGATGGCGCTGCGGTACTGCGGGCCCGTGTCGGGGCCCTGGCGGTTGGCGGTGGTGGGGTCGTGCATGCGGTAGAAGAACTCGAGGAGCTGGCGGTAACTGACGTCCTTGGGGCGGAAGACGATCTGCAGGGCCTCGGCGTGGCCGGTGTCGCCGCCGCAGACGGCGCGGTAGGTCGGGTTGGCGAGGTCGCCGCCGATGTAGCCGACGCGGGCGTCGACGAGGCCCTTGCCCTGGAAGTGCTTGCGGTAAAGGTGCTCGACGCCCCAGAAGCAGCCGGCGGCGATGGTGGCCTTTTGGGCGTCCTCGGGGATCGTGGGGCCCGCGCCGGCGGCGGAGGAGGAGGGCGCGGCGGACATTGTAGCTGTGGAGGCGAAGGGGCGGGCGAGGCGAGAGATGAAGTTGAAGACCATTGCCTGGTGGTGGTGATGTTGTTGTTGTTGTTGTTGTGGGAAGAGGAGGATGGAGGTTATTAAGAGGGCGAGGGCGAGGCCGAGGAGGGGCAGCTGCTGGCGCCGGCGGTGAGTGCGGGGCGGGCGGCTCGGAGCAATCGTGATTTTTTGGCGGTATGACGCTTGGATGGTAGGGGAAGGTGGTTTTTTTTGGGGCTGCAAATGGGGCGGATTTACGGATACAATTTGATTGTTTGTAAGAGGAGTTGTCAAGAGGAATTGAGTTGGGTTGATACGGGTGATAAATAACTCTGAAGAGCAGTCACCATGTGTTATTATACCATTTCAGTGTACTAACCCAAGGTAGGTAATGCCGATATATAATCAGGACCCTGCCGCCTGCGCCACTTCCCGATTCCAAAGACTCAAAAGATTCCAAAGCACCGGAACCCGCGCCACCACCATCTCTCTCCAGCTTCAGGGGACTTCGGCAGTCGGGCAGCCCACGCACAACGGGAGCCGGGAATAAAACAAAATGGAAGAAAAAAAAGTGTTGAAGTCACCACTTGGACCTTCAGGGGTTCGAGTGGTCGCCCCGCCAGGGCAGAAATGTGAGAAACGTGGAGTGCATGACAAATCGGTGGCGCGCCGGCTCGGAGATCCTTTTCCAAGCACGAGTACGGTATTCCAAACGCTGGAATGCCCCTCGGCGAAGCAATTCCGAGCTCCAAGCTCTCTGCTCCGCTTCTTGATGGGGCAGTGTCGAAATACGTGTCCGATACTAAACCGCACCGTGTCCTCCCACCTCCCATGCACCACCTATGGACGGATAGCTCTGTATGCATGACGATGGTGTGTTTGTGTGTGTCTGTCTGCGGCTTGGAGTTTTTGGCCGGACGTAGGGACTCTTGGGGTTTCCCCGCGTTACCAATGGATCCGCATGATGATCAGTCAGTGCAATGCGGGGTGTAACCCGTGGTCTGTCCGGGGCTTGTTGTTGCTCATAAGGAGACGAGGGACGATGGCCGCAGTTGTACGGTTCTTAATCCCTTCTCGTCTATCCGGCCCAAGGACCACTTGAAGCCCAGAGGCAGAAATGAACGCGGTTACAGGAGCAACCAGAGCTGCGGCGCAAGCTAGGTCTGTCAACTTGCCCGCCTTTGCTGTGACACACAGACACTACTCATCAAGCATGTCATTGAGCTGCTCATCCGTCGTCGTTGGGGAGGTTGCACAAATCCGTCACTGACCTCGTTCCAGCCGCGTCGCCATCGTGACCGGCTCCGCTCGGGGAATCGGCCGCGCCATCGCCCTCCGCATCGCACACGACGGCTACGACGTCTGCATCAACGACGTCGCCGCCAACGAGGCCGCCTCCCACGCCGTCGCCGACGAGATCCGCCGTCTCGGCCGCCGGTCCGTCGTCGCCACCGCCGACGTCAGGAGCCTCGGCGAGGTCCGCGGCATGGTCCGGAAGGCCGTCGACGAGCTTGGCCCCTTGAACACCATGTTGGTCCTCCCCAGCAGAAACGTAGGGCGGGTGATGGGAGAAGCACGAAGCTGAAACCCAGACAGGATCGCCAACGCCGGCATCGCCCAGGTTAAACCCCTCTTGGAAATCACCGAGGACGACTTCGAGAACATATTTCGCGTCAACGTCTTTGGCGTCCAGCACTGCTACCAGACCGCCGCAAAGCAGATGATTGAGCAGGGCAACTGCAGCCCCGACCATCCAGGGAAGATCATCGGCGTAAGCTCTCAATCTTACATGTTTTCATTCACCCGTTCATCACTCCATCTAGTCATCGTTCGAAAATGACCTTTAACGTCTCCAGTGCTCCTCCATCGTCGGCTTCCGGCCCTTCGCCCTGCTCTCGCACTACTCGGCCTCCAAGTGGGCCGTCCGCGGCCTGACCCAGGCCAGCGCCATGGAGTACGCCGATCACAACATCACCGTCAACGCCTACGCCCCCGGCATCGTCGGCACCGCCATGTGGGACCTCATCGACGAGAAGATGGGCGAGCGGACGGGCGCCAAGAAGGGCGAGACCTTTAAGAAGTCGCGCGACCTCATCGCCCAGAAGCGGACGAGCGTGCCCGAGGACGTGGCCAAGCTCGTGAGCTTCCTGGCGGGGCCGGACAGCGACCACGTCACCGGCCAGACGCAGCTTGTGGACGGCGGCATCGTTTTCACGTAGAGAGCGGGGTTTGTTCTGTGGATTTTGCGTACGCGCTGTAACAGCAGATCGTGGTCACCGTTGTTTTCAATGTTTTGCACGTTGACGACCGTCAAAGACGAGATTTTGTATCATCCAATGACATTCCGAGTCCGTCACAGGAGACGATATGGCCGATACTGATTGACCTGTTTAGTTCCGACAATCCATTTGGCATGAGATTCGGGATTAACCTAGGATTGTTCTTGCGTAGACAGTATGAAGACTTCAATGAATTAAATAAAAGAGACCAACAAGACTGTACAAGAAGACATATCTCTCATCAAATAAAGATTTAGGAGATATCAGGTTGCAAGTGGAAGAAAAATAATCGAACGTAACAAAGAAGACAGATCTCAATCCAAATGTACTTGGGAAAATAGAATTTTCGATGGTCAACACTGCACTCTGGGTCAGGAGTGAGCACCGGTCCCAAGCTTCTAGGCTCTAGCTAATACGATCGTGCATTCTCGTGCCGTTTCTAGTAGTATTAGTTTTAGCTACTGGCGATAAGTCGCTTATCACTTGACGGGAGGGCCCTGCGATGGCTTGCTGCGTATCCTAACGAGAAACTGCAGCACTGAGAAGAAATGGTGAATGATGGTGCTGAAACTTCATTACCGAGAACTATGTCATGTGATGTAGGTGGATGCCCTTTCACTCCCAACGGGCTTGTAACCGAGTGCACATAGCTCGGATTCAGAATAGCCTCAGCCCATGTTATGAGTGACTTCCTTCTATAGTCTACTGAGAGCAACTTTTCTTGAGCTTTCACCATCGTCCAGTATTATGCCCTTGAGCGCGCACTACCCAGGACGTCCAGGACGTTCAGGAGGTCCAGGGTCGCCCTTGATAACCAAAGACCACCAGTTTACGGGCTTGCTTTCGTAGCTAAGCAATTCTGACTTGGTCGCAAAACACTTGGCGAAAAAGCCCAACGAGTTTGCATTCGCCATCTTAGTTGGAATGACCATTTGTAACTGAGTCCCATGCGCCTCGATGTAGGAGAAGCGCAGCGTCTTATCAGCATTCAAGTTGGATTTACGAACGTACTTGGCAATCGCCATCTCCCCATGATTCCAGAGTTGTACAGATTTCGAGCTTCTCAGGAAGCTGTTTCTCTTATAGGACTTCGGAATCCACAACTTGGGGGCCGCCATAAAAAGAGCTTCATCTGCTTGGAATACGCAATACCAGTTCCTTTTGATCGGAGATCCGAGCCATCCAGCAGGCGTGGAACCTATATTTTGGTTAGACTGCAGAAGAGAGAATTCATACACAGCTCCTACCTAAGTAGATACCATTCCCAATCTGGCTGCCAGGTTTATTGTCATAGGCTGTGTTTCTGACAGGTGTATTTTTGGCGTTGATTCGCACAGCTTCCTCCTAGAGGCATCCGATGTACTTAGCAACGCTCTGAAGGTGGAATAGTGAAGGAAATGACTTACTCTGGAAGCCGTGCGATAGCCAATGGTGATCCTAGCCTGGGCGTTGGTAGAAAGGTAGGCCAGAGCAAGAAGGAAAAAGACATGGCTGACGTAAGCTAACTGCATTGTTCCGGTTTCTGGAAATGTCAACTTGGTTGACTGATGGTCACCATGAACACCCTCACTGTTCACATCTGTGGCGAATAGTGGACAAACAGTGTGTTATATGTACACAGGCAAGAAATACTACGCGAGAAATTTGTCTTAATCAGGCGATTTTTATTAGTAGTATGCGTAAGTTAATCAAACAGCATGGGCTGTTCAAGCCGTCGCCTGGATAATCGAAAGCCCCCTGTCAAGTGGAGTAATGGGTCTTGCCCTATGAACCTACCGTATCCTCTCAGGGCAAACGCAGGGGTTAGTCAACGTCAGCAGCGAGTTTGGTGGCAAGGGTTAGGGTTAGGTGGGTGGGTGGGTGGCTAGGCTGGCTGACCGCCTTTGAAATAGGCCTAGTGGGTGGTCTGTGCCGTGTACGAATCTACTGAGAGGATACGGTACTAGCGACCTGAACTTATTCCAGACACTCCTATATTGATTCCTTCTAATAAGCATTTCGTAATTAATAAGCTAACTAGCTGTAAGCACACTTTTTGTTTAGAAACAACAATCTCTTAAGCTTCGCATGGAAGAATTTAAAGTGGTCTACAAAACGGCCCAGACTAAACGGTGATAGGTTAGACTTGATTGCATTAATCTCGTCGTAGGGAATTTTTGGCTACTCAAAAGCGCATTACTCATTTGATGGGAGGTGGTACGTTCTCCGACGGCAATCTCCTTGACAATGCTATTTCAACCCCAGCAACCCTCGCTCGGCCCGGCCGGATGAGCGGCTGTGCATAAACTGCTTGTTAATTAAAATGCATCGGTCGTAATTGTTCAACCAAAGTCAATGAGGATAAATAAAACTATTCAGTAGTCCGAATGACCTCGAAACCAAGTCTGTTTCCTGCTCGCCACACAAGATGTATTCTCGGATCTGCATCGAGTTCTAATAACTGTATCATACCACAGCTGAATTTCCGATCGCATCCGGTTGGGTGATTATGTGGCATCTTCAGGCCAATGTCATACGCCAACTCGTTGGAAATAAAAGTCAGCCAAGGGGCAAGAGACCACGTTCCCGTACACTCGCTGTTAAGATCTACGCCCAGCTTGACAAACACGTCGAGACACAACTCAAAATCGTGAGTCTGTGACAAAAGCCTGTCAGGGCCAGAAAGACAGACATCGCCCAAGAGCTCTACTCGAATCCGTGTTTCTTGTGCCCAGGCAAGGTTTCGCAAATCCTAGTCAATGAAAGGGACAAAGTGATAGGCGCAGCTTAGATGGAGAAGTGAAGCCTCCCAGAAAGTTGGACTGTTTTCATTCTCAGTGTCCCCCAGGCCCGTTGAGGCCGCGTATTTTTGACGCTTTGAATGCAATATATTATCCAACTCGCCCAAACGGGCCATATGAACGCTCTCTTTGGTATTGAGGACGGGTGACCATTTCAGCGCAGATATGAGTAATAATTCAATGAGAAGATGCCAACGATGGAAACTTAAAAGTGTCACCGGGCAAGTTCCGCGTACCGAATAAGGCATTTCAAGAATACGTCCTCTTTGTCGATGGTATTTCGAAACTCGTCAAGTACATCTGCCGTTGAGTATAAAAGCCAGTCGTTGATGGACCGATGCACTGGTCTGATTCTAGATTCAAAGGCCAAACACAAGCTATATGATTCCTCCCTTTGGTGGCCTAGAGGCTCTGCTCCAGCATGAAGAGTGACATCCAGCCAGGGTACAGGCCTCGCTGATAGGCTTCATGTGTCACTTAGGGCCGAAGAACGATTGGCAACGATGCGCCGACAGGAAAAAACATCAATGTAGGGAGACTCTGGTAGAGCCTTGGCTTGGGGCTGACAGCTGTTGTGCCTCGTGAGGGAGAAGCTGGCGTAGTTACTGATACCGATGTGAGCGCCCAAGCGAAGATGGACATGCGGGATGCATGGCTGCGCCTTGTTATCAGCCATATGGGCTAGATTCTGATCGCACAACATGGTCATTCATCCTCGACCAATAAGAATCTCCGAGCCTGGTGCAGCAAGACTATGTAAGATGGCCCTCTACATAAGAGAACTCTGTAGTTGAGGGCAGAGAAAGCGTTGATGAATGACCGGACAATCGAGGGATACCGGATGACGATGGTGCTGAGGGATAACGAGAGAAATCGCGTCTTCTGATATCCCTTATGGTAGATGGCGAAGATCGTGACAAGCCCATCCCTCACGAACACGTTGCGAGGCCCGCCGCAAGGTGTATTCTCGACGCGGAGGGAGATGATCTCTAGTCCTCAGGCTGGCTGTCCGCATGTCGCATGTACCGCTGGCAAGAGGGCTTGGAGGAACGCGTTGGTGACCTTTTGGTATTTCGTGATCGCGACACTGTTCGGGACTCCATCGACGCAGAAGCACCCAAATGGGGTCTCCCGGTCGGCCGCCTTCTCTTCGAGGTATGTGCTTGCTGGGCGCGACCACGACGTATCGACCTCGTGGTCCAGAAAAGAGTACCCAATCTTGAGGTCCGTCAGGTTCTCCGCGATGTCCTTGAGGGGCGGGGGGCCAGGGAGGGCAGACGCGGCAGCAGGACGAGATTGATATGAGCCAGCAACCTACTTAATGCCTAAGTGTCATACTCAGTTTCAAGTGAATGCTATGCGAGGAACTGTTGAACACGAAACCGGTATATCATACAGTCAGATACCCCAGACGAGAGCATCTTGTCGCTGTACCCAGTTCTCCAGAGATTAGGCGGACTTGTATACAAGCATATCTTCTCCGTTGCTGAAACTGGTTGCGCATTGAGTGGACAATTTCATTTTTCAGCTGTAACTAGGGGATAGTCGCAGTAAAACAACTTTTGACCAATATGCAGAACCGTCATACTCTCGAGATTTGGTGAACACTTCTTCCAAAGAATTGTAGACCTAATATGATTAACGAGAGACAAAGTGAGGTTCTATTTAAAGCGACGATAATTAACTAGTCTAAATCATATAAATCCCGTGGCGCTAATCTTATATACATCTTACTAGGTCCGCCAAAATTTCTTTCCTCCACCTGAAGAAGATACTCGCATGTGTATCATCCTCGACCCTAAGATGGGCGCTGTTCCCTAGCCGTTTAGTGATCTGTTTTCCATGGTTCAAAGGAACAAATGTGTCGCCTTTGCCATACCACAGCTGCACTGGCAGATCAGAACGAATATCTTCTATGTCGAAACCAAACTCCGTACCGACCAGGTAGCCGTCATAACTCACGCCATCGATCCCCTGAGCGTAGTACTGTCGACTCGTCATGACGATGCGTCCCACGATCTCACTGTCTGTCCAGATCCCGAGCTCTTGCTTCGGGAAAGCTGCCTTGTTCTTCTCCGCTTCCTCCAGTTGCATTGCGAGCCTCTTTTCATCCGACAGATGAAAGCGGCCTTGCCGGTGGAAAAACCACCCGGCAAGGCGAGGAGTGTACCGCCACCCGTATGTGAATCCAAGCCAGTGGAACCAGCCCGCTCCGGCCATGCCGATATCTGGCGGGCCAATGCCACATACAATGGATACACATTTGAGGTTTTTGTCAGGCATCGATGCCGCGCATGCAAGCGCATACGGTCCACCACCTGATACACCCTATTGAGTAGAGGTATGAGCAACGAGCTACCAGTGATGTAAAGAAGACATGTTGCGTACCAACACGCCGTATTCTTGCAACTCAAGGTGAGCGGCAAGGTGTTCCAGATCCTTTGGATGATCGACAAGCTTTCTCTGAGGTTGAAATGTGCTCAAACCCATACCTGGTCGGTCTGTCGCAATGATGCGTGCGCCTACGTCCAAGGCTGCTTCGTGAAGATGCCCAGCCTCAACGCGGGAGCCTGGGAGGCCATGACAGTAGAATATGGGTTTACCTGTTGGTAATCCGAACTGTGCAAAGCCAAGTTTTCGACCATCCGGAAGCGTCAAAGTATCAGAGGTGTCCTTTTCGGGAACTAACCGAGTATCGGAAGAAGCCGATGCTGAAATTTCTGCACCGGTTCCAGGACTATGTCCAAACAGCAAAGACATAAGATAAGATATTGGCATTATAGCGAGAGCAAGCAGCGTGCATGGGGTAGGTGGTCTACCAGCGCGGATCTCTCCACGTTTGTATTTGTAGTGATGTCGCCTAAAACTAGTGCTTATGCATTGGGAGTTGGATACTGAGTAGGTAATATCAAGTAACAGTGCTGATTTGTTCGATTCGGGCTAGGCCTCCGAAAATACCCGGTGGTGTACGAGGGAAGACTCGGCATGTATACGCACGTGAGTTCATAGTGCAAGATCGAAACTGTTCGCAAGAAGAACGTGGATCTGGATCTCGAAGCAGGTGACACAGGTGTTGAGCATTCAGAGGTCAATTGCTCGCACCTTAATTACAACTCCGACAAGTGGCCTTAGTCTCAATCCTGATCTTACGGTAGTCGCCAAAACTTAGGGATATCGTTTATATCAACCTTTAATCCCAAGAGTGGCAAAGATACGTCATTCCTGAAGCCTTGGAACTCAGCGGTGTACCATATACCAAACTAAATTAACTAAAGGATGGTCTACTGGCTCCCTACAGTCCGTTGTGTTAGAACGAATGATGATGCAGCACAATTTAGTACAGCAAGCTTGAGCCGGATCACACGTTTTCCGTCAACGTTCAACGAGCCACATCTTTGGCCGAACCTAGTAATGTACCGGAGTACCGCTCCTTGGCAATTGTCCCATTCAGGCCGAACGAGTTAACATCCGCAATGCCCGAGTTCCTACGTACTTTTCAGTGACGATTCTAGCCCAAGAGTGTGTGCTAATATTCGAGTTACCTCTCAAGTCGGAAGCGCTACAGACCGGATATGCTCTAACAACTTTCAATTGGCCGATTCCACTGTACACGGGTGTTCAAACTGTCTCAACAGCCAAGAGCACCTCCGTGTTACGAATGCCGCCGCTGTGCCGCTGCCGAACATTAACGGCTGCATCACGGGCCACCGAGGCCTTCCTCCCGTCTGGTTGATCAGAACGCTCTGGATACCTGAATGCACACATGGCGGCTAGCAGGCTCTGCTAATTTGCCATTTTTGGCATTCCAACAGGCGCATTCCATTTGGGAAGATATCCCCTGTCGTGCGTTGCATCTTGAGAAGTCGACATGGCTCTTCAGGGGAAAACCAATAGTCTTGGGCTTCTGTCTTGCAGAAGACTTTGCCGCCGGCCGATGTGCCGGACACCTACTACTCCCCAATCGGGCAAGCCTTGTGAGAGACCCGGCGCTTTATAACCGTAAACGGATAGAGAAACAGCAAATCCGCCTTGCCGGGATTAGAAATGAAACATTGAATCCCGATTCGATTGTCCCCGTGGTTCTCAACAGCACAACCAACACCCGGCAGGACTGGCATCAACTATTATTAGACTGCAAGACTTCAAGACTTTGCACTCGCCGTGTTCGCCTGTACTGCTACCCTTCTGAACCGACCCTGGCAGTTTCATCAGGAGTCCTGACGACCGCACCAACAAGCCAATCAAAACATGCCACCATGATACACAAGACGCATCCCGCTTCAGAAGTCGGAAGAGAAGCTAGAACAAGGTGGCTCTTGAGCACAAAGATATAGATATTATTTCCGCTGTGGAACTTGTTTGTTAGGCGATCCCTATCAAAGTCACAAAGGTACATATTGATTTTTACTCTAACACAGTCGGATAAACACAGTATAAGCATCATGCCCGATACTCTACACCACATTGGAAGGTTTCCAGATATTAGAACACAGTCATGGAATCTCGTGAATAGCCCCCCCTCTGTGAATTAATCAGAGCGACTAGGGATTCTCTGAGTGGCCAAGCCTGTCGCGTTCTGTATACATCCCACCCATCAGACTGCCCTTATCACCGCGGCTATTGTGACGGGTGTTGGAACTCCTGCATTTCAGCTGTCTCAGGCTAAGGTGACTTCTCAGGCTGCGCAGCTCGTTCCAACAACCAACAGAACATTCAAATTCGCCAATGAGAAGATGTGTCCTCCGCTGTGAAGTGTAAATTTACAGCTCTGGGCTTTAAAGAGCAACGAACATAAATTCCCGGCCACGCTCATGCATTCTTCATAGATTTTTCATACAATAGCACCACGTTCTTACACTCGAAAATCAGCATGGCGAAAATCACTATTGACTCTGCAGCTCTTGACCAGCTGAATAGTGCTGAGACCAGGACTCTCTTTGACGCCGCCGACAAACTGTCTTCCCTGGGCGTAGGCAGAATCGTGAACCTGCCCCAGATTATCGTCGTTGGAGACCAGTCATCCGGAAAGTCGTCTGTGCTAGAAGCCATCTCCCATGTCCGCTTCCCAGTCCAGGGGGGGCTCTGCACCCGCTTCCTAACCGAGCTAGTCCTCCGCCCGAGCAGCCGTCGTTGTGTGACGGCAACCGTTCATTTCGCGCACAAATCCAAGCCGGACGTTTCGTTGCAGGTTCCGGACTTCAGCCACGACGACATCGGCAAGATCATCAATGAGGCAAGAGAGGCAATGGATATACCCGAGACAGGCCGCGGTTTCTCCAAGAGCGTCTTGCGCTTGGAGATCGAAAGCCCCGACGTGTACCCCCTTACCCTAGTCGACCTCCCGGGAATTTTCCACACCGAAACAGCAAATCAATCCACTGGGGGGATGAAGCTTGTCAGGAATCTTGTAGAAAACTACATGAAGAAACCCAACAGCATCATTCTTACCGTCATCTCCGCCAACAACCAGCTAGCTAACCAAGTTGTAATGCGAGAGGCCGAGAAGCACGGCCCCACCAAGACGCGGACTCTTGGTATCGTAACCAAGCCAGACCTTCTTCCCCCTGGCTCTTCAGATGAGAAAGAGTACCTGCAGGTTGTTCAAGGACGGGACAGCGCCAACAACCTGAGGCTCGGTTGGCATGTACTGCGCAACCGGGCGGACTATGAGAAGAACACGGGCCCTCGCGATACGGTCGAAGAAGAGTTCTTCAAATCGAGCGCCTGGGCCTCGATCCCCGCAGCAAACCGCGGGGTCGCTGCTCTGCGGACGAAGCTGAGTCACATTCTCCACGATCATATCAAGGGAAGCCTACCAGCAGTCCTGGAAGAAATCAAGGCCAATCTGTCCGAGCGGGAGGGGGAGCTGGAGAAGTTGGGGACACCGAGATGTACAACCGAAGACATGAGAGCTTACCTCATCGACATCGCCGGCAACTTCCAGAGATTGGTCCACGACGGCATCCGGGGACATTACAACGACCCTTTCTTTGGCGGCTTCAACGGAACGGAGCGGAAACTTCGTTCCAGGCTCCGAAACTTCAACCGGGCCATCAGACATGTCTTGCTCGACTATGGGGCGGCCCAGAAGGTCGTCGACAGTCATGACGGGTTGGCTAAAAACTACGAGGCACCTGAATATCTCTCAGACCTTCTGGCAAAGTATAACAGGGACATCAAGCACCCTAACGAAATCACCTGGAGAAAGCTGTCCAAGCAGCTAGAGGGCCAGGCGGCCGCGAATCAGGGTACAGAGTTCCCGGGATACGCCAACATGGAAATCGTGGTCCAGCTTTTCCAGAATCAGTCAAAGCCCTGGCAGGGGCTTGCCAGTGTGCATCTTATCAAGGTGACGGACGTTGTCAAGGATTTTGTGGACGAAGCCTTCGAGCACATCATCGGACCGTCCAGATCAACCAGTACCACACGCGCCATCCTGTCCACGTCCGTGGATCAGTTCTTTGACGAGAAGGAACAGGTGCTCTCGGCCAAGCTGGATGAGATTCTGAGGCCGTTCAAAGAGGGTTACGCGTTGCCTCTCGACGCCGACTTCCATGAAGCCATGCAAAAGATTATCGATGAGTGCGACGAGAGTAGTGATAGTGACTCATCCGACGGCAACAAGGAGTTTGGGATTGGGCGCATCGTATACACGATGCAAGCCTTCTACAATGTAAGTCGGGGGTTGATATCCCCCAAGACAAATGAACGAACAGGCTGACCCGGCCCTTCCAGATGGCACTGCGGACGTTTACGGACAACCTCATCAACCTCGTCATAGAGAGCTGTCTGATCCAGGATCTGCCCGCTATCTTCTCACCGAAACTCGTGAATAGAATGGACGACGAAAAGCTGATGGAGCTCGCTGCCGAGTCCGAGGAGGTCCAAAACTACCGGTCCCAGCTCCGAGAGGAAATCAAGCTCCTCAAGCAGGGCCTTCAGCAGTGCCGTCGATACAAGCCGAAGGAGACAGCGGTCGGTGAGTTTGATAACATAATCATCCATATATTGACAACGGTTCGAGCCGTGCTGAGCAGTCATCAGGTTCTCTTTCCGCGCGAGTAACACCGCCGCCGTCTCGGCATCGCACTCCGACATCTGCAGGGTCCAAGACTCCCGGTGAGTCACCAGGATTCCGTGTTTCCTAGCTTGATCCGACTCTAACGCGACTCGCAAGGTTCGTCTGATCTTTCAGACTCGATTGACGGTAGATCCGAAGCCTCCACAAAGAGCTCCACGTCGAAGCCAGCCAGCAAGCGCGCCAACAACACTGCTGTTGCTGAATCCCCCTCTTTACCGTCCAGAGAGCTACAAAAAACGTCAGCCGCGAAGGGATCGAGTCCAGGAGCCCAAACCGCCAAGCCGGCTGCTCCGAAAGCCCCGTCCGGTATCAGACTGTTTGGAAGTACGGCACCGCCGTCAAAAGGCCTATTCGCTACTTCGACACCTAACTTTTCAGACAAAACACTTTTCGGTGAACCTGGCTCGTCGGGCTCGTCAAAACGTTCCACTGGGGGTCTGTTTGGAGGAGCGACATCTGGAAGCACGGCAATGCCGCCAAAAGGCATAAGTGAGTTATTCGCTCCTATGTAATCGAGCGGTGCAAACAAGACAAGTTTCGGTGGAGGTGGTCCGTCAGGCTTGTATGATGGTACCGCCGAGGGGAGGGGGGAGCAATGTTTGGAAGTTTGTCAAAGTCGCCTTTTTCGACCTCTCCACGCGGGATGTTTGGGTCGAAAGAACCGTCTCAAAGTGAGGGGCCATTGTCGTAGTAAAAACAAGTCTTGACGGAAGGGTATCATGGACTAATAATACCTTGTGAAAGATAAGGTTACCTATCCGGCTGTGTTTCCAGCCTCTACATCTATCTGTAGAAATTGGGAAGCTGTTGAGAACAGGTCCAACTCTGATGGTTTTATAGAAGCTCATCATCATATCTGTACCTCGGCAGTTTTCAAGGGGTGTTCCACGGAGGAGATCAGATTATCTGATTGGTATGTTTTGAACTATGTACCAAGACCGGCTTCCCGAGTCTGAGGGAATTTGCATAATTTGAAAAAAAAAGAAAGAAAAAACGAAAAAAAAGAAAAAGAAAAAAAACTAACTGATGAAGACAAAAGCTGTTGTCGACCGGATGATGAATAGTGACCACTCTAGCGAGCAATTCACGCGGAAGGAATACAGGCCAGCTGATGTGAGATCGACGGCCAAGAAGATCGATGAGATATTTGTGTGCTATGAAATGATCATCTTCTCCATTTCTGGCTTTGAAAGAGTAGCACAAAGTTGCAGAGGTCGGGGTCATAAGCAACCCTGCACTACAGGCAGAATAGAGCGAGAGTCACTTTATGCAAAAATATTTTTCAAAACGTTCTTCTCATTAATAACCACGGATTATCGGAAAGGGCATCAAGACAACCAGCTGTCGCAAGGCACATAACACTGTGCCTCCTCCTCGACGTTTTACTCTGGTGTCGAGAAAATCCGATTGGTGCTGGACCCCATTATTCAACCGCAGCAGACGGTGGCCTCCCTGGCGGCAGAAGTGGGCTCATCGAAAAGGGTCTCCCATTGGAAGATGAAGGCACCGATGTAAGAGCCGATGAAGATGCAGATGATCATGTAACCATTGTAGTACATGGCGAGCCTATGGACCGACAGAGTCAGTACTGTCTCATAGGCGGTGGCACGCGAACCAGCAGACGAAGACTTACAGCATGACAAAATAGGCGACGGCGAACTGGCAGACGTGAAGGAGGGCGCGTACGGCCTGCTGGAGGACAGTGGGGCGGAAGCGCGGGACGACGGTGGAGCTGACGGCGGCAGCGGAGGTTGAGGGACCCTTGCCGTGGTCGTCGGCGCTGACAGATCTTGGGGAGGCGGCGCCGGCATCGGCGTAGCGGGCCTTGTGGGTGCGGATGAGGTATCGGTCGTACTCCTTGACGGCGCGGCGGAGGAATTCGAGGAGTATCACGAGGAGGATGACGCCAATGAGGGAGCCGGCGAACATGCCGTTGGAGGTGATCTTCCAGGAGCTGCTGATGAAGCAGCTAAAGGCAAGCTTGTTAGTGCATAGTCCATGCCGAGCGTGTGCCGATGTTGCTTACGATCCGATGGTGTTGTAGTTCCAAAGCATCTAAGGAGAAGGCGTTAGTTAATGATGTTGCGGTTTACATTGAAAGACGCTTAAAGCACCCGTTTCGACTTCGTATTAGGCGTCGAATACTTACAGAGATCTTGCAACCGCCGCCTCCCATTCCTCCCATGGACATGGCAGGCTTGCTGCTGGTGACCGCGGGCATGTTCATGGTGCCGGTGGCAGCCATGGGGGCCGTGGTAGTGGCCATCGTCATGCCGCCGTGATCCATCGTTGGGTAAACAGATTGCCGAACTCGAAAGATAAGAGGGATATGTTTAGATGCCGTGATACCGGGGTATTCGAGACGGGCTTCTTGGAACAGGGATTGGCGATGACGTCCGAGATAGCAGGGAGCGGGCCGTTTGTTGTTGTCGATCAGGGGGCGAAGCTGGAGAAGGAAGAAGGAAACAAAGTTCTTGAGTCGGGAAGAAGAGTTATATAGGTACGTGCCCAAGTAAGTAGGCAGACCCTTTTCGGAAAATTAAGCTAAGCTCCCAGGGTAGCGGGAGAGACGTTCTTTCCTCGTTGCTGCGATGGATAGAAAGCCACGAGGACCCACTTTGCGCTAGATTTCCATGGGAAGGAGTGAGGAGACACGGGGACAGGGACCTTCCCGAAAGGCAAGCAAGGGTCCAAGAAAGTAAGCGATATAAGATTCTGCAGCCCTTCTGTTTTTCTTGGCTCTCTGTTCCTTCTTTCTGTTGTATGTAAGTGGTGGAGATGGCCAGTGCAGGCTTAGATATATGCATAGGCGTGGATGTGTCGATGGCTAATATCAGACTAGGAACTCCGCTCGACGAGATCTCTAACGTAGGTATTATTAGCCAATGCACGCATCCAGGACTAGCGATCCTGGGGGGGGGGGGGGGGGACACGCAATGGAAGGTAAATCCAGGCTACTGCACATTAGAGTGGGTCCGCCATTATCATACTTTGATCTACCATGGGCTTTTGTGTAGCAAATGTTCTCTTATTCTCTCAAACCAGCGGTGGTGTCGTACTGCGTGCCTACCAATGTTTAAGACAGCGCACATACATACGTACAACAGTACGGAGTACTTGGTCGAGGAAGAAGGCATGCAAGCGCATGCGGAAGGCGGGATGTACATTGCCAAGGTACCTAGGCACCTACCTGGGTATCGGTATCTACCTACCTAGGTCGGTAAGAAGGAGAGAGAATAAGACGACACGCGAAAAAAAAAAAAAAAAAAAAAAGAAAAAAAAAAGAGCTTGTTCCTGCCGCCAAGAAAATACTATCGCTTCCTGCCTAGCTCTGCCTCACGCATCCTGCGTGTGTTTGAGCAAGTTTACCAGGCCACCCGTCCAATTGCAGCCCTCAAATGGCAGGATCCCTCATCGGCCCCTCCTTGCTCTCTCCACCCCACGTCTGACTTCTGCACGACAGAACCAGATGCTTCCCACAAGTTCCCAGCTTCAACCTGCAGCAGCGACTTGGTCCGTACCCGCGCCTTGATGAGACATCCAACTTAGAAACCAGAAGCACAAGGTGTGACAATGTTCTCGTCGTCTTCTCGGGAAATGTCGCCACCAAGGATAGCACCGCATGAGTGCTGAAGAACCGACCTTCCCGTCCTAGGCATCTGGCTTTGCTCACCATGTAGCTGATCGTGACGAAGAAGAAACACGATCTGCCTGCCGTATACCGCGAAAATGGCACTCGTGAGTTTTCCTCCGGCCTTTCAACTACCGGTAATCATCAGCATACCTTGTACCCCCCACCTGCCGTCTTGCTTGGCGCTGTACAACAACCAACATGCGGGACGCCATCAGGGATGCTTTGAAAACATTTGCAACATACTCTACTTTGGACCACGCGATGCCTGCCCACCTGCACAGGTGTGAATCGTGTGAACCACGGGAACTGATACTCAACTAGGGGTCCAACATTCCATTCCGTCGTGGTTGCGGCGAGCAAGCGACCAAGAGCCCCAATCGCCTTGGCCGTTCATTGGGGAGGGGGGGGGACGAGACGAGGGTTCCGCCGCCCCGGCACGGTGCGTCTGCATATTACACTACTCGTACTGTCTGCAACCCGTTGGGTGGACGCCTCATCGCTGGGTACCAACGGCCACCATCCCGCCGTTGCACGATGAGTTACCGCCTATCCCGATTGATCCCGTCTTGATTCACCAAATGCCCTACATCGCCGACCGCTGCTTCTATCTGGTATTCTGTACCAAGGAAAGAGAGTGATGGTGGGGAGATCAGAGATCGGCGCTTAGTGCCAAGAGGACAGATACGAGCTCGACAGGGAAACCTGCTACACCCCCAAGCCTAACATTCAGGTCGCAGTCTCGTCGACACACTGGTTCCTGGCTCTCGCCCACACCCACGCCCTCTTGCAAACGGCGACAGAGCTATACTACTATATAAAATCCATCTCGACGACGATCGCTCGGCTTGCGCCGACAAGAGGCCCCGTTGCCGGGTTGGGGCCTCCCTGTCTGTCTCTATCCGGGACAAATCCCAACACGGACCCTGGCGAAAGTTTTGGCGAGGAAGCATCCATCGGATATCACACGATTGAATTGGGTAATCCAACTATTTTGTGCTCATCTCAATATTTCGTACTTCTCTTACAAGTAAGCAGGTGTCGAGCCACCCCCAAACGCTGCACTTTCGTCCCACAGGTGACCAACTACAGCAGTCCGTCTATCTCAAATCCCATTTTACAATTCAGCCTTGGTCTTGTCCTCCGTCCCGGAAGACTGCAGCGCGTACAGCTCCCTCGGTTGCCCGGCCGCGTCGCAGCTAGCAAACTTCCACCACCCCCAATGCCACGCACCCGCGATGTTGATCAGACCCCACTTAATCGGCGCCGGCATCGGCGGCCAGTTAGCCCACAACCCGTCCTCGACCGTCCGGTCCAGGTTCAGCAAGAAGAACGGCACGACGTCCGCCGTGCCCGCTTTGGTGACGGTGCTCTTGCCCCACTTCTTGAACGTCAGGCTCGCATTCGCCGCCTCCGGTGTCCCCTCCTTCGGCGCGTTCGGGTGCGCCGCCAGACCGGCGATGGTGCTGATCTCGCTGTGGAAGTGGCTCTCGAACGGCTCCTGGAACCCCTTCATGATGTCGAGCAGCTTGGCGCCGGAGAAGACGGAGGGCGACGACAGCGATGTCAGGTACTTGTCGAACTCGGCGAGGCCGGCCAGGAAGGATTCTGCAAGTCGCTTGTCAGCGGGGATTGTTTCTCGGGTCGTGTGGAGGACACCAGGTACGTACCGTGTTCTTTGTGCGTCTCTGCAAAGACGTTCTTGTCGTTCAAGAGGTCCTCGACCTTCGTGAAGAGGGACTCCTCCTCGTCATCGTGGTGCGACTTGACGAACTTGTGCCAAGTCTGCGAGTACCCGATGAAGTCGGCTTTGTCGGCCTCTTGGATGTAAGGCGCTTGCTGGTAGATGGAGTTATAACCGCGCAAGATCGAGTTGTGCAGCAAGGCCATGTGAGTAGCGCCCAGCGTAAAGATATCGGTCTGTCCGAATAGCCAGTCAGTCGGAGCATCTACGAGTGAGGGGGAAGAGAGCTTCAATTGGCATGCACATGCACGTGAGTTGGGGGCGGCAAATGACGAACGAACCTTTTTCGTCTCGTACTGAGGCGTCGTAATGAGCTTCATGGGCCCGTCGGCCCACGGCTTCGTCGTCTGCGGCGTGGTAGTCATCATGAAAGGCGCTCTGGAGACCAGCAAGCTCATGAGGATGCTTGGGATCACGAGTAAGAAATATCCGGCCATTTTGAGAGGACGACAGCCGGGGCTAGGCTGGAACGAGAGCGAATGGCAAGACTGATGATTTGACGAGTTTGTCGGGAGAGGGGAGGGGAACAAAAGTCGTACGACTGGCTGGCTGACGTCTTTTGGCTGACGGCCAGAGCCATGATCCCGCGGCGGTATTAGCGGGAGCTCCCAGGTGAAACCGCGCCAGAGCTCCCCCCGCCAGCCATCCCCGACACTGACCAATGACGACGCGCCTTTTAATAAACGGCCAATGTTTCTGCTTCGCCCCCCATGCCGACGGGCACTTCCGACTCGAAGAACTGCGTGAACATTGGACAAAGCTTCCCGCCCTTCCAATCCAAATGTGTGAGTTTGTAGTGCTTTTGTATAGCAGCACATTGGCACACCACCGTCTAAAGACAATCCAATACTGTCTAACTGCTTAACCCCCCATTACTTGATGGAACGTTATGTAATACTCACTTCTTCAAACTGTTCTTGTTGGAAGCTCCATAAGTCTCTGTTTTCGCCATGGTTTGCTGAATAATCAAATGAAGGAGTCTTCTTCATCGTTGATGGAATCAAAGGCTATGATTCGGACTCCCGGCAGATATACCGTGTGTCCAGTATCCAATGATTATGGCATTGGTCGAGAGACCGCAACGGTACCGAGTACACAACGTCGAAATACACCTCAATACAGGCTTTCAGATCGACCACTCTCTCCTTCTATTTTCACCCTCACGTTCTGTTCATTCTCTTTCATTTCCTGACGCCATCTCCTCACCGAAGCCTCGGTTCTATGCTCCAGCACCTCTTCTACATCAATCCCCGAGGCTTTCAGCCACATCAGATCAATCTTTTCAATGGCAAGATATCTGCTTCGATCCTCGTTCTCGACCGTCGCCCTAAGGAGTGTATTTAATATATCCTAGCTATATTATCTTTATATAACTTACACTATAGTTCCTCTGTTCTAGGGAGTTATCTGTAAGACGCCCCTGGTTGTCCTATTGTTACAAAGGCTATACTGCCTACGCTTCTGCCTTAGTGGGGCTGACGTTGCCTATAACTTGTTAGGTCGTAACAAGCGACAAGGTTATTAACGGCGGTATTCAACTGGTACCAAATCAGACATGTGAACATAACGACGTCTTGGTTCTTAGATAAAGTCTTCAATAGTAGACAAAGTTGCTTTTTCCTCTTCTTCTTATTCCTAGCTACCTAAATACCCCAGCCCTAGTCTGCATTAAGCATAGATATGACTTTAATAACAGTCAGGGAACAATTAAGCCAGCCAATTTTATATAGAATCTAACCTAGAAGATTGCCTAATATACTGTATCTCTAATCTCTATCAGTGACAAGTAAAGGATACCTGACAGGGCTTCCAAATGCAACTTTCTTAAACCATTCAGTAACCGTTTCTGACAGACCCTGAGACTCCGCCCTAGCTGACCAAGTATGCACGTCAAGGACCTCGACGGATGATTTGACTTGGTCGCTGACGAAATCCGCTAGGCGATCCATCGAGAGATTGATTCCGCTGATCCGGTGCCGGTAGTTGACCTCCAAGTTCGCGTCAATGAAAATATCGTTGTGAATGCTCTTGGCAACATCCACTACCTCGACTAGGTTTAGATGGCCTTGCATGCTGGAAAATGCAGGAACTGCCTTCATAAGACGAGAGTATCGAAGCAGATTCTGGAAAAGGTCGAACTGAGGGTCCTCGAACCGGTGAATGTTTGAAGGCCGGTGGACCCACACCGGAAGCTCAGTCATCCCATGTACCCTTTCTAAGAACCTCTCGCTAGCCCACTTTGACGCCGTGTAACCGTCTGAGTTGTCAGTGGGTGGCGGGAACGGTGCAGCAGATACCTCGCCAAACGTCTCCAGACCCGAGTAGAGCGAAACACCGGCGGTGGAAACAAAGTGGAATGGAATCGGTCGTCCATGCTCAAGTGACAGCTTCACAAGCTCCTGAGTTGAGCCCACGTTGGCGCTCTTGATAGTCCGATACGACTTCAAGTGGGACACGTCGGCACCGTTGTGGATGATGATGTCTGCAGTAGAGAATATGTATCGTGCCATATTAGTAGAAAGGCCAAGCCGAGGTAACGTGAGGTTCCCGTGATGAACCACGACCTTTCCGGAGTCTTTGAACGGTTCTAGCGGCTCTGCATTTCGCACGGCAATGCAGTGAATGGTGGATATTCTCTTGTCAGTGACTAGTGTCCGAAGAAGCGCCTTTCCTAAGAATCCTGTGGCTCCTGTAAGAACGACACTGCATCCGCGTTCGGGGACAGTATATGCTTCAAAAGGCCGGAGATAATCTGCTGGAATGCAGTTTTCAGGGTCGGTCTCCCTGTCCCAGTCGATTGTCGTGTCCTCGATGGAATTTTGCTCGATCAGCAAAGCCATGTTGGACAAAGTGCTCTGTTCAAAGACAGAGACGAGGGGGAGTTTCACGTTAAAAACCTCTTGAATCTTTCTCTGGAGGGCAACAAGAAGCAGAGAGTTGCCGCCCGCGTGGAAGAAGTCCGAGGATCTTCGAATCTTGGAACTGAGGTTGAATGGCAAAACCTCAGTCCATGCCTGTTGGAGCTGTGACTCGACTCCTGATAACGACTCGTCATTATCAGATGCCTCGAACGTATCCAAATGTATTCTGAGCAACTCAGCAGCAGCCTTACGGTCTGCCTTGCCGTTGGCGCTCTTGGGAAGTGCCGGAGCCGAGCGTATTGTTGTTGGCCTCAAGGCCCGAGGTAGATCAACACGCCTCAAGACATCAGTGAGAAATTGATTTTCTTCTGGACTCTGCGGGTCGAGAGATGCGTCTGTAACAACCAGTGCTGCAAGCAATACGGAGTCCGAACTGGCATCGCCCGAGTCTGCTTTTGTCGGAACACAGACCAGGGCCTCAATCAGATGACCTTGTCCAGCACGAAGGATGGCATCTTCCACATCTGTAAGATCCACCCGGTTACCCCGCAGTTTGATTTGGGAGTCGCCGGCAACCCTGCCTTCAAGGACAAGCTGGCCGTCCGGTCGTAGCCAGCCGACGTCGCCTGTGCGGTGTACTGATGCCCAACCTTCCGCGGCGAACTCGTCTGGGACGTGATCATGGTCCACGAATCGCTCTTGTGTGAGAGCTTCATTCCCGAGGTATCCAATTGCAACCTTTGCGCCGCCGATAAGAACTTCGCCAGGCATGCCGACAGGCAAGGGTCTGAGATCCGAGTCCACAATACAGACGGAGCAGTTCAGGGCCACATGGCCAGCAGTCAGCTGAACCTTGGACGAAGCTTGGGCGAGGTCTCGGTATGGTACCTCAATTCTGGTTACCGAGCACGTTGTCTCCGTTGGCCCGTATGCATTGAAGAGCCTCAGCTGACGGTTGGCGATGGAGGCGAAGGAACGGAGCAGTGCGGGTGGGATTGGCTCGCCGCCACAAACTGCGCGGCGCCAACTAGACCCAGACTGACCAAGGCTCGGAACGCCGTAGGCCAACCAAGAGAGATACTCCGAGGGCGTCGCGCCGGTGAAGGTAATGCCATCGTCAACGATACGCTTGGTAATAGACAGGGCATCGCCGCGCTCAGCCAATGTTACCATGTGTACGCAGCCCCCAAATGCAAGAGCCGTAAAGATCTGAGTCAGAGACATGTCAAATCCCAAGGCGCTTTGGCATAAGACGTTTTCGAATCCAAAGTCATAGTTCTTTGGTGAGAACTCGAGCTCGTGGATTAGGTTTTGGTGGGATAACACAATGCCCTTCGGAACACCGGTCGATCCGCTGGTGTATAAAACAGCCGCTGGGTCTGTGGATTTGGTCTCGGACACCTCCGACACGATTCCAGAGGACTCCTGAGCGTCCATGTATGAGACGTTGAGAAGTGGAGTTCCAAAGGAGGCGGCCGCGTCTGCAAGACGATTGTCAACGAGAATAAGCTGCGGGGAGCAGTGATGAACTTGAGTCTCGAGCCGCGGCATCGGAGTTGCCGGATCCAACGGCATATAGACACATCCAGCGTGCCAGATCGCCAGCAAAGAGCACACGAAATCGGCTGTTGGCTCTTGGAAGACCCCAATCACAGATCCTGGTTGAACCTCGAGTTTTCGAATGCCACTGGCGACAGCGGCTACCCTGTTCGACATGCCTGCGTACGTTAAAATAGTCCCATTTCCATCTTTGATTGCAGTCTTCTCAGGATAAGAGGCCGATATCTCAGCAACCCTGTGAGCTAAAGTTCCTGGCCATGAGGAACGCTCAACTGGTCCTGAAGTTTGGTCCTGTCAGTTACCAAGTCCTTTCTGATCTCAAGGTCAGACGCAACTTACCTTTCGCGAAACTCAGCTTGGTTCCGATCGAATTGTCATTGAATATCGGGACTCTTTCAATCAGGCAATCCTCCTCATTGGCCGAGGTCGCAAATACATCGATCAAATGCATATAGCTATCCATGAGCAGCTCAGCATCCGCTCTCGAATAAAGACTATCTTGCACAGCGAGCCGGATGTAGGTAGGAACTTCTTTGTAGTCGACAATGTCAAGACTGATATCGTAAGCGGTTTTGGTACCATGCCAGTATCTGACGTCGAGCTTGCAATCACCAAAAGGTTGTTGCTCTCGTGCCCCTTGCCGATAGTCGACAAACGTCTGGAATATTGGGCTATGGTCTGCGGATCGTCGCAAACCAAGTTTGCCCATGTTTTCCAGCAGCAAACCAAACGGAAGGGCGGAGTGAGCAATGGCAGATTGAACCTTCTGCTTTGTGTCCTGAGCAATGTCTGAGAACCTCTGATTGCATGTCGATTGGAACCTCAGTGGCAGCAGGTTGAGATACATGCCAACCGCTTCGAGAGTGTCTTCGCTTAACCTGTTGGCATCCGCGATACCAATGCAGATGTCATCTACCTTGGCCAACCGAACGAGTAGGACGCGGAAGATGGCGAGGTAGAATTGGAATTGCGTTACGCGCAACTCACGGCATCTCACACGGACCTTTGCCATCGTAGAAGAGTTGACTCGACGGCTAATCTCCGTGTTTCGATACTCGTTCAACGGTTGGCGCACCCTGGCGGCATCGGGAAGCCGCAAGATGGGAAGCTCCTCAGAGATACCGGAAAGCTCGCTCTGCCAGAACGATAGCAGGTCAGACCAGTTGTTCTCACGCTGACGTTTAGCGAAGTCCGCAAACTGCAAGGGCGACCCAGGCAAATCCTCTCCCTTGTAAAAGGCCTCCAGCTCCGATAGAATGACTTGAAGACTGATTCCATCCATGTTGATGTGGTGTGACCCGATGAAGAGATAATGCTCCGTAGGCGAGCTTGAGACAAGGAGAATGCGCATGATCTGGCCTTGGTCAAGTCGATAACAATGCTTTGCAAAGTTCTGTATGATGTCCGGAATAGCGTCGTGAGAGGCTGACAGTGTCTCCAGATGTACTGTAGCATAATCTAGTATAGCTTGCACGGCCGAGCCGTTCTCCGATTCGAATATTGCTGTCCTTATCGCCTCGTGGCGCTTTCCGACCATTCGGACGGCTTCTGAAAGCCTTGCCACGTCTGGTGAGCCAGTCATACGGTACACAACCAAGCCGTTGAGAGGGTTGGCGTTCGGCATGAGCTTTTCCACAAACCAGAACATCTCCTGACCAATAGATAGAGGATGCGGTCCATAGCGAGGAGAATGCTGTGTGCTGTCTGAGCCAATAGCCGGGAGACCGGGGCTCTTCTGATCAATTGGGGTATGAGATGACACGCTGGAAGATTCCGTGACCGGGGTCCCCACGTCTGATTTCAAGAAAGGGGTCAAAGACCCGTCTGATTTCAAGAAAGGGGTCAAAGACCCGTCTTCTTGCGGGCTCTCGGGCTCCATGAGGCGCGGGACATTCTGATCGAACGAGCCGCGAGATGACGGTCTTGTATCTTCTGTGCTCGGGGACGCCACATCTGCTTCCGAGAGTGGGCTAGAAGCCTCACTGCGTTGCGCCTTACTCTCAGACTCCATGACCAGATGGGGTGTGCTCGGTTTGTCCAACTTGGACAAGGCCAAGTCGATTATGCCTTGAATGTTGGCACTCATCATTTGAAGAGTCGCGATTCTGACATCAAATGTCTTCAGAAACCAACTGCGTACCTCCACGGCGATGAGTGAGTCGAACCCCAGCTGATCCGTACTCGTATCGAGCAGCGTCTTCTCATCCTCCATCTGAGAGGGCGACAGCTTCAAGATGTTCTGCAGTTCGATCAAGAAACATTCTAAACATTGTCAGTATATACATTATTCACGAATGATGGGTGGAAGTATCCCGGTATGGTGAGAAAGATCTGTACCTTTGATTACGATTTCAGCTTCCACGAGCGAGGGAGCTTCCGCCAGTTTCTCACGGGGAGACTTCTGTGCACCAACACCGCCTCGTTTCGATGCCAGGCTCATGTTGGGGTCGGTATTGAACAAATGAGACATTCTTGGTTCTTCCGCCCATGGGGGTGCCGAGGGGCCCCCGGCTGAGAACGTATCGAGACCGATTGTAACCTCATAGTCAAGGTCCGATGAAGGAGGGCTTGCCAGGACTGCTTCGCCAAACGAGTGATGAACGTCCTCCTCAGATATCCATTTGACACCATTTTTACCCAAAGCTTCGAGCTGGCTACGATTCATCCGACTCATTGCATACCCTATGCCAATGATGAGCCCGAGATTGAGAATCGAGGCGGCTCGGCCTCGCTGTCTTCGTTGCAAGGCCAAGGTTTGCATGTATAGATTGGCGGCTGAGTAGTTTGACTGTCCGTAATTACCAACGGTCCCGACGCTCGAAGAGAAAAAGACCAAGAAGTCCAGATCAACACCGTGTTCCTCGAAAAGCCGGTCTAGATTCGTGCTGCCTGCGACCTTGGGAGCCGCAACCTTGGCAAACTTGTCGGCGTCTAGGTCTCCGACAGGCACATCTTCCAAGACCATCCCGCCGTGAGCCACTCCGGCTAGCGGTGGAAAAGAATCCTTGATCTTGTCGTAAGCTGAACTCAGGCTGGCCTTGTTCGCCGCATCACACGGAATGACGGCAATTTTCACCCCAGCTTTGCTTTGCTGTTCCAGCCATTCGGGGCTGATTTTAGGGTTGCGGCTGCTCAGAACCACATATCGAGCGCCTTTTCGCACGAGAAGTTCACTAAGAGATAATCCAGTGTCCCCTGTGAGGCCCACAAGCCAGTACGTGCGATGTGGCAGGAATGCTAGGTGACGACCTGTAGGCAGGACACGTGTGAAGGCGCTTTCAGTGTCACTCCACTGGAGGATATGTTTGTTCCGATTTGGCCGTTGACTGGAAAAGTCACTCAGCGAAACAAGCCCAAGTGAATGCATCGGAAGTCCATGGCTGATATCGTACGCTGCAGAGAGCTGTGCTGAGACCGGAATCGTCTCAGCAGGGTTGAGCGAGCTACCGTAGGTCAACGGTGTGGCTAATCGAGACCCGTCGGTTGCAATAATGGGCTGCGTGTCAATGATAACCATGGACTTGGGGAGAAGCTGCCGAATATAGGCTTCCGTTGGAGATTCTGTGGTCTTGGATAGATCCGCAAAATAATGGTGACTGGGATTGATTATATCCTTCAGCAAGCGTGCCGGCATATGAGGATGTAGGTGGATGAATTTGGTTTGCGGATCGGTCGAAGTCATGGTCACTCGGATATCTCGATCCTTGGCCAAAGACTTGATGGCCGCGGCAAATTGTGCGTCAGGGTTGTGTACGAGTAGGCGCTGACCCTTGGGGACGTGAGAAAGCAGATATACCGCTTGTAGAACTGACGCAACCTGTGTTAAAACAAGTGACGGGTTGCTATCGTCCTGAACCTCACAGACAGAGCAAGATAACGGCTTGACCGTCGATCCGCACTTAGGCACCAAAGCGAGGACTGGACGACGGCTGTTGGCTACTCTTCCGAATACCAGGTATGAATTGCTGGGGCCCGAATCCAGTACAGGCACTGAGAATGAGGTCGAGTACTCGACTTTGAGCTGCAGGCGTTTGCCGTATGTTGAGGTCAATGCCTTGTTCGAACGAACAGATACCTCTTGATCAAGCCAACCATCGTGAGAGAGTCGGATCGGGGTATTTCCGTTCTTGCGAACGATCAGTCTTTGACTGCAATTATATCTGTCGTTTAGCATGGGAGATGGTACCACCCGCGGGATCTCCAGATGACCGTTTTTGTAGACGAGCTCTCTTTCCAGAGGCCAAAGAATGTCAGATCCCCTGGTCTTCAGGTTCCATGAAACACCCATCTCCAACTCTAAAAGAGAAGAGCAGATGACATCGGAGTCAGGTAGGCTCTCGTCCAAAAAGTCGATAGACCTGAAGGTTAGCTCTGGCCTTTCCCACATCATTGTGCGGAAGAAGCCAATAGCCATCATGGATCCAGGGCATTTGTCTCTAGCACCATGCGTAGCCCAAAGAAGCACTGGGCAGTTCGACATGATTTTGTTCAAGGCCCTGAGAGTACCGTCGTTGATGTTCTCGAAGACAGGCCTGTCAAGTTCGGATAGGGACAACACCGTGCATCCATGGTAGGCGTCACTAAAGTCCTCGAGAGTGCGGATGTTAAGAACAACCTCATAGTGTTGCCCTAACAACTCACATACGCTGCTCACAAGCTGTACGCTGTTTGGAGTTGCGCCTCCGACAACGAGTAGGCGAGGGAACGCCGTCTTGTTGGCAAGAGGGTTGCGTAGCAACTGAACTCTGTTGTCCACTGCTTGAGCCGTGATTACCGAGAAAGGAACCTGAAGGCGATGGACATCAGGGACCATTGAATCAATGGAAGAGAATCCAGACTGCTGGAGAACAGCATCCCACTTTGGGGGTTCGATGCAGGGCGAGAGTACGCGGCCTTCAGCTTCGCCGATCCACCATTGCGGCATTGTTCCAAAGACGAAACCATGTCTGATGGGGTCGTTGTTGGTGATCTCAAGCATGACGACATAGCCTCCAGGTTTCAGCAACTTCCGGACGTTGGAAAGAGTGTTCTTCAGGTTGGATGTTGCATGAAGCGCCAGCGAGGCGATGACCAGGTCGTATGACTGGGGGTTGAACCCCTGTTCGACGACGTCCCGCTCCAGATCGAGACTTGAGAAAACTATCTTGTCTTTCTGGGCAGGGAAAAGGTCACGCGCATTCTCAGATTGACTAACAGATACGTCTGTGCATGTGTAGGTGTCAAACGTGCAACCAATCTCCTCAAAGACTGTTTTGGTTACACTTCTGTTACTGGCTCCTATATTATGCTGATTAGAATGCAAAGTCGCTTTCGAATGTGGAAGTTGAATTTGCCTTACCGATTTCGAGGATATTCATCGTAGGGAATCTATCAGCAAGATACCCAACTACGCGCGCTAGGTTGCGTGCGTAGCTTTGGTCGGCCATCCCATGGGCATAGTAGTCATCTAGAAGGCTTCGTAGTGGATGTTCCAGTATCGTGCTTCCGCTATGTACGATCTGCGTGATGTTGTCCCCCACAGCATCGATGACTCTGCGATGCGGATTATCAGGATATCGCGCCGCAATGGCAGTGACCACCTCTGATGTGTCTTGAAGCCAGTCCTTTTTAACGTAAGGATGAACGCCAGAATCCACCAAACTGCGAACATGGGCTACAAAGCCAAAATAGTTCTTCCAGTTGGGGTGCTGACGTTGCGGGTGACCCTGCGGGAAAGCCTTCTCAAGCTGCGTGATGTGGTAGAAAGACAGACGTTCGAGGTTCTCGACCAGTTCGTAATCGTCCTCTGTAGCCTGTCCGTCCCGGCAAAAGTTTTGAGTACCAGGAGATGCGGACACCCACTTTGTGTACCAGAACGCTTTGAGGTCATTCTCTTTTGTTGCTGGAGAAAGCCTGACGTACTGAAGAGACTCTATCTGCACAATGCTCTGCCCCTCTTGAGTGAACAGTTCGACATCTCCACACGCACCGGAAGCTTCACGATCCGGGACGACTGCTGTAAATTCGAATTGCGGATGAGTCAGGCCAACGGTCTTTACCAGTCCGAAGTTGATGCGAACGTTCCTGATGGTTCGTGGAACTTGTGGCGAGACCAGAGTCCCATCCTCTGGGTGACAGTAGGCCAATAGGAGTGACTGAATAGCGGCATCCAATGTGCCAGGATGCAAGGGCATTGAACCCTCGCCGGGTGCATTGGCAATGGAACCACTTGCTGCGCTAAGCTTCCTTGAAGCATTCTGAATAGCTCGGAACGGCCCTGAGTACGTAAAACCCACGTTGTTCCATCCCGAGTATATGACATCGCTGTCAATAGGACGCATCGAGCAGTCCGCAATACCTTGCTGGTGAGTAGATGGCAGTATTTCGCCTTTCGATGGTCCTAATTGCAGCTTCACAACTGCTTTGACCATGAGGGATAAGCTGTCCCCGATAGCAGCGTAAAGAGAGAAGTCGGCTATGATTATAGTCTTGCCACTGCGACGCACATTTGTCATCGTGCACACGACTTCCACCCCAGGGTCATCTGGCGGTATGAGTAGAGCTTGGCTGATGTCTAGATTGGTGACGTCAATGGTCTGAATCTCCTGGTTGTTGAGGTTCAGTTCCTGAGCCGCTTCGATGGCCATGCATATGTAACCGGCTCCAGGGAATACGGTTTGACCCTGGATCTTATGGCCAGAAAGCCATGGCAACTCCGATTCCAGGATAACGTTGCGCCACCTCATGTCCACGTCGGAACTATCGGGAAGCCGTATGCCTATCAACGGGCGAGCTGGCTGTTTGCGCCTCCTCAAGGCTTTGGTAAAATAGGGTTCATGCCAGAACTCCTGATCGTGTTGCCAATGGTATATCGGCAGTCCCCTCAATGGCTGGCTTGAGATACCAGACATGAGCTTTTCAACAGCAGCCAGCTTAGGATTCAAACCAGCCTGCCAAAGCTGTGCGAACCCCTCACGGAATGATTGCACACTGTCTTGTCCTCTACGGAGTAAGAAGGTATAGGCTGGCTGGTTCTGTGGGTCCAGGTTTTGTAAAGTTTGCATAACCGGCGCTCGGAGTGCGGGATGCGGTCCGACCTCAATCACGAGGTCGAAAGATCCGACGTCGTTGCACGCCTTTTCAAGTGCTTGGGAGAACAAGACGGGCTGGGCCATGTTATCATTCCAATAGTCCGCCGTGAGCTGGAACTCGCTGGCCTCCCGAACGTGAACACTCGAGAACCACTTAGTCGATGTGTTAGGATCAGACTTAAAGCCCGGGAGGGCTCTAAGCGATTCCAGGTAAGCGCTGGAGCACGGGTTCATGTGGTGAGAGTGATATGCTTTGTCGACCACCAAACGCTTTGGGTTGGCGTTTTCGGCCTGGAGGAACTCCTCGGCTTCAATAATGGCATCCTCATCTCCTGAGAGCGTTACACTGCTTGGAGAGTTGCTGGCTGCCACGCAAATTCTCTGCTTGAATTCTGGCCGCGCGCAAAATCGGCGTGCCTCTTTGTAGGACATGGAAGCTGCTAACATGGCTCCCTGTTGGTTATCAGGACCGCTAGCCAATCTGGTATGCATGCCTCGATAGTAAGCAGCGCCTAGAGCGTTCTCTGCCGTGAGGTAGCCCGCAGCGTATGCGGCAGATATCTCTCCAGAGGAGTGGCCGACGACGGCACTGAACTTGATACCGGCTGTCTGGAGTACGTCCACCAGGAGAATCTGTACCAGGGTGCACAGGGGCTGGGAAAGGCTCGCTTCCATCACAGACGAGCCGTCTGGGGAGCGACCTAGAAGAAGCTGGTCAACCAACGAATGAGGTGGCCTGTCTTCGAGTGGGATCATATCTAGAAGCATCTCTTCCAGTTGGCGTGCGCGATTCTGTGCCCAAGGAGAGGCGCGCAGAACCTCAGCCATCATACCAAAAGACTGAGCCCCTTGACCCGTGAAAATGCCAATTGTCCTCGGGGTACTGCGTGCTGGTGTCACAATTCGTCGCTCACGAATTGCCTCTGATAGTTTCGATGATAGGTCAGAGCTACTGGCGGACGGGATAGCGGCCCTGTAAGCAAAAGGCGACCTTCTGGAAGCCGTGATTGCCACATCCCGTATGTTGGCTTCCGGGTGCAGGTTCAACCACTGGACATAGTCCGCAAGTCCGCCGTATAGCGAGCCTGCGCTCTTGGCCGAAAAGACGACTGGCACAAATAGTGGAACAGCATCCTCTGAAACTCGGTTTGGTGAAATACCGTTATCATAACTTTCCAGGATAGCATGCGCGTTTGTACCCCCAAACCCAAAACTATTCACACTAGCCCTGAGAGGCTGGCCGTTTGGTGGTTTGGGCCACGGAACTTCAACCGTCGGGACCTGTAGGTTCCCGTAGAAAGGCGTGATGCGAGGGTTCAGCTTGTTGAAGTGTTTATTCGGGAAAATTGTTTTGCGTTGCAGGGAAGTCGTTGCCTTGATAAGGCCCGCCAAACCTGCTGTGCCCTCAGTGTGACCGATCACTGTCTTGACTGATCCGACATAAATCGGAGCGGTGCGGACGTTATTTCCTGAGGAATCCGTGAAGACAGAATGGATTGCTTCAGCCTCCACGGGATCGCCAGCCGGTGTACCGGTGCCGTGCGCTTCAAAATACTGACAGCCGTCCTTGATCACGTCAAGACCGGCTTTGGCGTAGACGCGTCTGATGAGGGATGCTTGGGACTCTGCACCCGGAGTTGTGATGCCATTGGTGTGTCCATCTTGGCCGACACCAGTCTCCCTCACGATACACTCAATGAAGTCGCCGTCGGCAACAGCATCGCTTAGACGCTTCAACACTATAGCAGCCACACCCTCGCCTCGAGCATAGCCATCCGCTTCCGCATCCCACATGCGACTCTTCCCAGTCGGTGAGAGCATGTTAAGACTGCTTTCCGTTACGTAGCATTCAGGTCCAAGCAGCAAGTTGGACCCTGCAACAAGCGCTAAGTTGGTTTCTCCTAGCCGTAAGGCCTGCACGCCTTGGTGGAGGGCAACTAGACTGGAAGAACAAGCCGTGTCGATTGTCATAGATGGGCCACGAAGATCCCATATATATGAAATTCGATTGGCAATGATACTGCGAGCAACGCCAGTAGCCTGAGCGTTGGCATTAGCAACGGATAATCATGGTTACAAAGAGACTGAGGTTTTCATTTGGCTCTTACCATGTATCTGGGAACAGTCTCAAGGTCATTGTACAAGAGACTCTCATAGTCTCCACACATCAAGCCAACATAGACAGCCGTATCTGAGCCTCTAAGTTGTGGCATAGATACATTGGCGTTCTCAAAGGCCTCGTGTACTGTTTCCAGCAGGATCCGCTGCTGGGGGTCTATAGAAGACGCCTCTACGGCAGTGACGTTGAAGAAGTTGTTATCAAACTTGCGGATGCTATCCTGCAGAAAGTATGACTTTCGAACATTGGTGCTGCCATGATGACTTCCGTCATCGTGATGATAACCATCGATGCTGAATCGATCTGAAGGGATGGTCTGCGACAGGTCGGCGGGATCACTTAAAACATCTACTAATTCCGTAGTAGATGAAGCTCCCGGGAAACGACAGCCAATGCCAATCACAGCAATGGGTTCAGATATGTTGCATGAGGAAGACATTTCGCGCAAGATAGAAGAAGCGAGGCGTTGTTGTTGAGGCAATGAAGATGTTCCGTGGTCTTTCTACACATTTATATTCTACGAAGTGAGAGCTTCCATACCGGGTAGCTGATCTGTACTTCCTCGAGGTCTTGGCGTTACGGAGCATATCGTCGACGATTCAGCGGTCCGCAGCGTTCCAATCCTCATCGGCGATTTGGTGGTCCAGAGCAGCAATCTACAGACCAAGATACGGCATGAAAGTTCACATTCTGCGTCGTTCGCGTGTTGATTGTAGCTGCAACCTCAAATCTATTTCATCCATAGTTTCATCATATCTTAGACTTTGTCGATTACTTGCTTTTTCAGGTCGCCCACTTCAGACCTGCTGAGGGCTCCATGGTGACTGGGGTACTTTTTGACTCCAATCGAAAAAACGAGAAATGTTAATCATTCCTCAAATTCAGTTCACGAGATGCTTTCTGTGTTGAAGGGTTCATAATAGCCGGGATTGGGGTTGAAGAGAAGCACGCCCTCGGCGTGAAGCCGGCTTTTGTCTATGTCCTTCTGTATCTTGCATGCTTTATGTAGACTCTGGAGCAAAAGAGTTTAATCCTACTGACTCAAAGCGCAAGTTCTCCATACTATGGTATCAGGCCGAAGTCTTTTACTCCTGTTAGGTAACTAATGTTCACCCCCCTCTACAAGACTTTACTTTCGGTGAATATTCCTCCTCTATTGTGATATCAACTGGGGTGGGTAACATCGTAGGGGTAATTAACTTTGCCCTGTCACCCTGTATAACTTCAATGACTAGTCATGGCATATTCCAGAAACAATCACATGAATCATTCAGCATGAGTTTTGGCTCAAAAAGATGTTAACAAAAACCTTGCAGATATGTAAAATTCTAGTTAGGATCCCTCCTTGACACTCTGCATCGTCTGAAACGACCAAAACTCTCCCGATTTACGTAATTTCCAAGCCTAGTAGAGAAACCTATTGCTATTGAAAATGTGTAGAGAAATGGGGACCACAGTGGTGATTTGATCAGCTCAGAAATTACACCACCCACTAAGCTAGTATGAGATGCGTCCTCAGATCGGTTCAAAACGTCAGAACCAAAGCTATAGCTTAAATTATAGAATCAAGGCTCTATGTTTAGCTATGATACAGGATGGCTATGCAGAAAGTGTGTATAAAGTGTGTTGTTATCATACACTTTGGGTCAGGTATTAATCCAAATGATACCAATACACTGGAATACACCTTTGCCTCTTTTTTAACACCACACCTTACGGAAATGACAGCCGAATTTCGAGACTTTCTTGCTATTGTATGGCTCGAGGGCAAAAGTAAGTTGCATAGAGGCTTTTACCACCCACTGTACGATAAGCATGACTAAACGCAAAATAACCGGTAAATACAAACATTGTTGATCACAACTTCACCTCCACAACACGATTGTGTCTGCACCTCCTAAAGGGCCATTGCCGCCAGGAATCTTTTTGGCTACAATTGCGAGCGCCTATGAAACCTGACCTGTACTCTTGGTCTGTCATAGATAAAAAACAGTTTGATATCCCTATCCCAATCAGTTTCGGGATTGAGCAGCTCCATGTCATACGTCCAAACCAGTTTCGCCAAAGTGACGCGGGCTTGCATCATACCGATTTCTCGGCCGGGACAAGCTCTGGGTCCTTGCGAGAATGGTTTGAAGACTTTGGAGTTGTCGTGAAGGCTGAATCTCTTGTCATACCACTCATGGCCTTCGGGCAGGAAACGCTCCGGCCAGAACTCTCTAGGATTGAGGAAATACTTGGGGCTGTGCGTAGCCGCAAATTGGGCGTTTTGCACGATAACCTACAGAGACATTAGCGTGACTTGTTCATGTGTGCGGATGCCTAGATAGCTTAAGCTTACGCCCTTTGGAATGTATTCGCCGTCCACAAGCGCTCCAGGGCTGTGTCTTGGAAGGCCAAATGCGGCAGGTGTGTGGATTCGCATAGCTTCGTCGATGACACCCTGGAGATATCTTTTGGTTTGTAGCTTCTCGGCCTTGATGTCGGAATAGCTGCTAAACTCCCCTCTGATCTCCTGAGAGAGTCGGTCAAGTGCACGAGGTGTCTTGCATAGATAGAAGAGCGCCGATGTAAGAACGTTGGTTAGGGGGTCGAAGCCCGCTCCGACTAAGACGTTGGACTGCGCGACCAACCACTCTGTTGACTGTAACTTCTCGTCATTGCGAAGAAGCCACGAGAAGTAATCGTTCCCTTGAAGCTCCTGACGCTTTAGAAGACGCTGCGAAACGATATCTGCGTTCAATCTGACCCAGGTTGGAATGGTTTTGGACACAGACTTAGGCACGAAGAAAGGCGACAGGGGGTAGAGAAGCGGGAACTTCTTCAGCACTTGCCGAACCGTACCAAAGAGACCAACTTTGATCGACTCTCGGAAGTAAAAGCAGGGTGTGGCTGTCTATATCAGCAGCTGTTCGTTCTCGGGCTATTACCTATGCGAAAGCAGCAATGCTCACCGTATTTTAAATTTTCAAACTCGTGACTCCAAGCCATGTAACCGGCAATATCACATACGAGCCAGTCAAACCACTTTGTAATTTTGTTAGAAATCAGATGTTGATGTTCCAAAACCTAAAAATGGCGGGATGATTTGCATACCTCGGTCATGTTGACGCCGTCGGCGCTGGTGCCCCCATGCTTGGCCAACTGCTCGACAAGAAGGTCTACATATCGATGGACATGGGTCTCTTGGGCGTACATTGCCCGAGGGGAGAAGGCGGGGGTGAGCTGCTTGGCAAGCACGCGGTGCTTTTCCGGGTCTCGCTCGGCAGTGATGCCAGGCTCACCGCCTCCCAGATCTTGAATATCCGTCTTTAAGAATGTCTCGCGGTTACGAACTGTTGCCATGTATATGTCGTGCTGGGCTTCTGGTGATCTGAATGCAAGCTCATTTGGCCCAACGCGAACAATCTCGGCTATTGTTATTAGAGCGTCATCAGTAAGGTAGTTACTCAACTATTGGACAGAAAAGAGCACAACAATAACACCTACACTCGTACTTGTTGAAAAGCTCTTCTACAGCCCAAGGGTATCTCCCCTTGAGCCACTTACTGGCATACCATAGATAGGAGACGCCAGCAAGTGCAGGGCCTGGGTATTTAGCTAGTGGATGGATGTACAAAAGATAGATGCATCTTAATAGTAAACCCAGAGCTGCGAAACCAGCTCCAAGGAGAAGCAAGGCCGAAAAAGATGTCATGTTAAGCGGAATCAATATTGATGGGTCCATTTCTTTCTAATTCCAAAAAGGGATGTTTAGAGGATCGTGTGACAAGCTTGTGGAAACAGTGATATACTGGTCTACTTATTGACTTTGACTCTTTTTGACATGACCACCGGTAGATGAAAAAAAGATGACTTAAAAATATATATAAATTATTGAAATAATGGAAAAGTGTGCACCGGAAGTTACGCGGAGCCAAGACGGCGGAAACGCCTACGTACTATGTATCATGACTTGCGAGCTGAGATCCTATTTTATGTTTCGTTTGAATGAAATTAATTTTTATACGTAACTCAATTCTTCGTAGACCACACTGCCTCAATGAATCGTGCCATGCATAAATATAAATGTATACTGATAGCACATATAGAAGTGTCAATCGCTAATACCCGGGGGTCCTAGCTCTGGAGAGCTAAAGACCCCCTCCTCACGGGATGTAATTAAAGTAATTTTTCGAATTACGACTCCTTTTGTTCAAAAGTAAAGACTTCTCTTAAGCTATAGACTATAAATAAGCTCTGCATTTTACTTTCACGTGTCAATAGGGCGGGTGGCTTAGGAAACTTGAGGGTTGGTTACCTAGTATCCATTCCCTGGGTAGCAATGATGCTCGTTCTCGGCTGATTTTTAACTTCAGCCTCCAAGTCAGTCTCTTGGTGGTTCCATTTAGGTTTCAGAAGGCAGATTGTGAACTCTGGAAACCTATCAGGTTTACTATCTACACGGTCGTAGGCCGAAAGAAAATTAGCCTGGACACCCTGACCCTTAGCCAACAACTAGTGTAAAACTTGTTTTGACTGATCATTGCGGTCCATCTACAATGATGGTAATGCTATTGTTTAACGCAGTGCATCTACGAGCCCATTAGGTGTGTAGCAAATATTTCGCATATCTATCATCGGTACCATTTGTTTGGAAAAGGTTATTAATGTTGCTGCTATTACGGAATATATATCTTAAGATATCGTATCCAGCTGTTATGATATTAGCTAGATGAGTTTGTAACTGCTCTCATGGAGGATCATATTTTGTAGGTGCCTCACCATCAGATGATTGGTGATAAAGTGTACAATAACGGTGGATGGCTGGTCGATGGTAGCGCGTAGAAGAAGTTTATCGTTATCTTAGTAATAGAGTTTGCAGATATATAGCAATAATCGGATTTTATATAGTTCTTCTTCCCTTTACCTATAGAGTCATTACAAGCTCTCGGGGTGCATAAAACCATAATAATCTGCGCCAGGTAGGTTGTACACAAGTTTCGAAAACCTTCTGCCTCTGATGAGATGAAAAATACCTATGCAGTACAGTACTTGTCAAATCTTGAACTTATTCGAACAGGAGCCATTCTCTAGGACTCCGAAACACGACCGTGGATCACTGGAAATGAACCTTGATGGCAAGTGATCGTCAATTCTGATCGTAGACTCTGTGATGGTTGACTATAATATAAGTTCGGTCAACCTCCAGACACCGCAAAAGGAGTGACCACCTCCATGGTACCGAACAAACGAGTCATTTTTTGGGAGAACATTTAGTACTAATGAGACCTCTGTTCATTCCAGAGCTATTTACAGTCTCACATGTTCACCAAGATTCTTGACAGTCTACAACTGGCCACAATGATGAGCACCCAACAAGAAGCCGTTCCCCCACAACCAGCTGTTGAAGACATGGAAAAAGTCCCAGGTAATAGCAGCGACAGCATTCATACCCAGATGTGCGACGTCACACAAAGTGGAGAGTCGTCGATGCAGCCTCCCGTAGCCGAAGAGCCCGCTCAAGGTGACAACGTTTTCAAGATGGACTTGTCATTTTGGGCCGTCATAGCGACTCTTTGCTTCACAAGTCTGCTGGGTTCGTTTGAGAATGCTGTCATCTCAACTTCAATGCCGTACATGACCAGAGAGCTGGGTATCGGGTCAAATTACGTATGGATTACCAACGGATTCTTCGTTGCAAGGCAAGACAACCCGTGGCTATCTAAAGCTTAAAACTAGATGTTCTAATTGCTCGATACAGCGCCGCCGTTCAGCCTCTTTTCGGTCAGATAGCAGATGTGTTTGGACGACGAAGACTGACGCTGTTCATTGTTGCCACGCACACCCTTGGCAGCGGCATTTGTGGTGGAGCGAAGAACGGCGCCACACTTTTCGCGGGCCGGGCTATTCAAGGTATCGGTAGCGGCGGCATCAACATGATTGTCGAAGTCATCATATCAGACCTCGTACCTCTCCGGCAACGAGGCTACTTTATGTCTCTTGTGCTTCTCGTTTATGCCCTTGGATTTGGCACAGGTCCCCTCATCGGCGGTGGCCTTTCCCAACATGCGGGTTGGCGCTGGGTCTTTTGGATGAATCTTCCGATCGGAGGCACTTCACTCTGCCTTCTCTACCTGCTTCTCCGTGTCAAGGACGATAAGACACTCCCGCTGGGCGACAAGATAAAGAACATCGACTACATCGGCAACATACTGATCATCGGGTCCACGGTCTCTGTGTTATATGCACTCACACAGGTAGGGTCTTCGGATCCCTGGGGTTCCTGGCAGGTCCTCGTACCCTTGTTGATAGGTTTCGGAGGCTTCGCTGCATTCATCTGTTTTGAGGCATCCCGCTTCTGCCCCCATCCTGTGGTTCCCCTGAGATTCTTCAAGGATCGTACCAGAATGGCCATATATACGAACACTCTGACCACATCCATTATCGGCTACTGGATGATCTTCTTCCGCCCTCTTTATTTCCAGGCTGTACTGTTATCCACCCCAACAGTGGCCGGGGCTCAGATGATGCCTAGCGCTCTTGGGTCACTTTTGGTGGCGTCAGGAGCATCTGCTGCAGTCTCGTGGATCGGCCGGTACAAGATTTTCCACAACGTTGGCTTTGGTGTACTCACCTTGGGACTCGGTCTACATGTACTTCTGGACAGTCACTCTAGCCCCGTCCGCTGGGTCTTGTTCCAGATTCTTACCGGCAGCAGCATCGGCTTGTGTCTAAACACGTTGTTGCCAGCGCTTCAGGCAACTCTTCCGGAAAGCGACGTTGCAGCCGCTACTGGCACATGGGCATTCTTGCGGAGTTTTGGAAACGTTTGGGGCATAGCGATACCCGTGACGGTCTTCAATGATCGTTTCCTGCGACTGGCCGGAGACATCACAGACGATAAGATTCGCAGTGAGTTCTCGGGTGGGCATGCGTACGAGCTAGGAACTCGCGAAGTCCTGTCTCGTCTTGACCCTGTTACCCAAAGTCAGGTGATTAGTGTGTATGTACGTTCACTTCAAGTAGTGTGGATTGTTGCGGCCGCCTTCGCAGGTATCGGGTTTTTGTCGTCTCTTTTTGAGAAAGAAATCCAACTGCGCACGAAACTCGATACCAAGTACGGTATGCAGGACAAGGAAAAGAAGGTTCCAAATGCGGAAGAGGGAATCAAAGAACAAGAAGCGTAGGGTAAATCACAGCATCAATCTACGTCGCGTTCATTATCCTGGTGCTAACAGATAAGAATATTTCTCATAATATGTAAGATATATGTCGATGTCATAGAACATTGCCTCACTTCGAAGAGTGTAAAATATTTGATTACTCATGGGTTCTGCAAGGAGTTGAGAGAGGAAATCTTTATGTGATTGTGATCCATCTCTATAGAGCAGAAGCTTTACACCAGCGATAAAAAGAAGCCGTTCCGGCTTCAAGACAAATAAAGATGATTATTCCGTACCGACTAGCTATTGTATCAAGGCCAGAATACAGGCATTCCGACACTAGTATGTACTGTTCTGCTGACTGCAGATGCGCAATATAAACTGTCTAGCCGGCTTGACGGACTTAAGTACGCGCCGCGCGCGCCAGCGTTGTGTGACCTTAACACGCAGGCACAAACCGACTGAGAGACCTGGGTAGGTGTTGCGTTCTCCGCCACAGGGAAACTTACATTTCATGTGTACGTTTCATGTTCTGGAAGCTTATGACGATCGATCGGCATAAAGCTGACTTGCGCGTAGCTTTGTATTGTGCCCGCACAAGCCCGCTAGAAAGCTTCAGCACACCCTCAATGACTCGAGAGATTCGGCATCATGAAGGTCTATTGAAGCCTCTGGTCTTGGCAACTTTGTCAAAAGTTAGTTTCAGCAATTCCCGTACGCTATGCCAATGTGTTCCGGGCTTGTTGCCCACTACCCAGCTAATAGAAAGGCCCTTGGCCATTCCGCGCGTCCCTGTTTATGATACGACATTTTTCAGGAAACATTGCTGCTCTCTTAGCAAGACTACATTGAATACGTTACCCATCGCAATAAATAGCATAGGCCCATCGTCATGGCTTCACTCCATGCGCAAACAGTCATTGTCTATCTCATCACCCTGATTTCAATCCACACAGTTATCTCCAAGCTACGTGCTTATTACCGCGGACGACGGTTTAGTCGGCAACATGGCTGCCTCCCTCCGATAAAGGCGCCGATCCGAGACCCTATCATGGGTATCGACAACACGCTCAGCAACATGCGAGCAATTCGCGAGCACCGCAGCCTGAAGCATTTTGAAGACCGATTCTACTCCATAGGCGAAACCTATAGCACTAAGCTCCTCTTTGGCGTTCCTATCGTTATCACCATGGACCCGGAAAACATCAAGGCTATTCTTAACACCAACTTCAACGACTTCGCCCTTGCGCCTTTCCGGGAGCCAGCGCTGGGGCACCTCCTTGGCGATGGCATCTTTGTGACAGATAGCGAGAAGTGGCGGTCTTCGAGGGCGCTGCTAAGGCCCAACTTTGCGCGTGAACAGGTCGCTGACCTGGATATGCTGGAGGCTCACGTCCAAACGTTGTTTAAACTGCTCCCGCAGGATGGAGTCACGCCCATCGACCTGCAAGAGAACTTCTTCCGCTTCACGCTCGACACGGCCACCGAGTTCCTCTTCGGTCAATGCGTCCACAGCCAAAGCCGGCATCTTAACAAAAGTCAGGGCACGGATAGTCTGGAAGCCCAGTTCGAGAACTCGATGTTCATTGTGCAAAAAGAAGCCGCAAATATCATCGGGCTCGGTCCCCTTGCAAGGATTGCGCGCATCAAGTCGCAAAAGCACGTGGATATTGTGTTCCGTTACGTTGACCGGTTAGTCGAGAGGGCTCTCGCGTTCCGCAAAAGCTACGATGAAGCTGGGCAAGAGAACAATGTCACGGGAGAGAAGACAAAGTATTTCTTCCTGCAGGAACTGGCAAAGCAGACAACTGATAAAATACGGATGCGTCATGAGGTGTTAAATATGCTCTTGGCTGGGCGAGACACTACGGCCAGTGTTCTCGGGAATCTCTTCTTCATGTTAGGAAAGAATCCTGATGTGTTGTCCAAGCTGAGTCGCGAGGTCGATGGTTTGAACGGTGAATTGCCGTCGTATTCATCTTTGAGGGATATGCCATATCTCAGGGCGTGCCTGCGCGAATGTAAGCCTTTCCAGGTTCATATCTATTTACAGCCACGTCATAAGGACATTAACTAACACCCTGGTTAAATTAGCGCTACGACTTCATCCTCCAGTTCCGGCCAGCACACGCATCGCTACTACTGATACATTCCTCCCGAGGGGCGGTGGTCCCGACGGGAAAAGTCCTGTATACGTGGCCAAAGGTAGCTGCGCAGGGTGGTCTATCTGGGCTCTGCACCGGAGAAAGGATATTTATGGGCCAGATGCAGATCAATTTCGCCCAGAGCGTTGGGAGAACCTTCGAGTCACTTGGGAGTATCTCCCGTTCAACGGCGGTCCACGCATATGCCTTGGCCAGCAGTATGCTTTGACCGAGATCTCCTACCTCACAGTCAGACTTTTGCAAAAGTTTTCAAAGTTAGAAGGCTTAGACCCGGGGGAGTGGCAGGAACAACTTGGCCTGACTGCTTGTAACAGACTGGGGTGTCGAATGATACTTACACCTAGGACTTCCTAGGTGATGCCCGCGTGTAATAAAACTACGAAAGTAATAGATTCGTTTTATACAACTAGAATATGAGTCTAAAACTCCTCTATCTATTCAATCGGGCATTCAGCATTTGCTATTCTCATAACAGCACATCCGAGAAAACATCGGACCGGCTGTCTCGATTTGAGCTGGAAATCGCCTTTAAGTGACGTTGAAGAAAATCGTTACGCCGGACGGTCTCTCACCAAGGAGACCATAGTTCTATAGACGCCATAGTGGAAACACTAGGCTGTTACTGACGTGATAAGCAACGATAAAGCCAGTATTGAGGGCAGCCTGTGGGCAACCTTTGACGCGATTGTCCGCCAATTGCGCATCAACCCAGAGCTTCAAGACCGTTGTCTTCGCGGCCGCGTAGGTCTATAAGTCCCTGAGATAGCCCAGTGGGTCTCCGTTCCGTTTCTTCGCTGAGCGGTTGGCGATATCTCAAGTTCTTGACACTAACGACCTTAGATTTACTTAATCTTTAGTATTGACTTGCCAAAGTTCTTGCCGTTAAACATGCCAATAAATCCATCTGGAGCGTTATCAATATCCTCGGTAACCGCTAGCTTAGCTTTCACACTGCCGTCGGAAAGCCATTTCTGCATGTTTTCCTGGTGCTCGTCAAAATGCGCCGGGCCGAACTTAGGAGTAAAGACAATAAAGCCCTCCATGGTGATATTCTTCGCAATTATTAGTCCCAAGCCTCTAACTCCCTGCTGCTTCGCGGGCGGGACGTTATAGTCCGCAATCTGTAATATATTAGCTCCTACTTCCCATATTCAAAGTAGACACTTACCATGCCGCAGGAGACAACACGCCCCTCGAAGTTCATACAGGTAAGAGCCGCCTCTAGATGATCTCCGCCAACATTATCAAAGTAGATGTCGATGCCGTTGGGTGCTAACTCGGGGAGAGCATCCCTAGGTTCATCCTTCTTGTAGTTGAAGCCGGTATCAAAGCCGAGTTCCTTGATGAACTTGAGCTTCTCATCCGAACCCACAGACCCGATGACAGTAAGGCCCTTCCGCTTAGCAATCTGCCCAACTACCTGTCCTACAGCGCCAGCAGCAGAGCTGATAAAGATAGTCTCACCCTTCTTAGGCTGTCCAATCTTATGCAGGCCAGACCAGGCAGTTAATCCTGACATTCCAAGAGGGCCAAGGAAGAGTGCCAGGTCTAAGTTGTACGGGTTCTGGACCTTGCGCACCTCCTCTAGGCGTGTCAAGCAGGCGTACTCGGCGATAGGTGTGTTGGCAAGGACTAGATCGCCTTCACAAAAGCTAGGGGCTTTACTCTTCAAGACCTTGCTGATAGTGTGGTTGAAAATCGGGCCGTTAAGCTCAAACGCAGGCTGATATGACTTGATCCTGGCGTTCCTCATGCGGCCGCGTTGGTATGGATCAAAGGACGCATAAATCACCTCAACGACTATGCCGCCCTCAGGAACGTTGTCGAGGTCAATTGGGCGGTCCTCGACGGTTATGTGCTCCCCTGCGACAGGCAGGGCAGCAGGAATCTTCTTGAAAACGAACGTCTTGTTTGGCGTCATTGTGAACTGTTCGAACCCTTTTTCGTAAATTTCGAGGGAATAGATTGTGAACGTCGTAAGCAGTGTGATGTTTGACAGGTCGTGAAATTACAGGACCACGAAGATGATATATAATATTAAGCATCCTTCTGAAACCACATTGACGTCGTTGTACGAAAAGCCAATCGCGCCAAGGTTGGAATCATCAGGAACTTACTCTCGAAACAAATACAGTCACAATAAGGCCCTACTTGATCTTACTGTTCCAAATTCTCGGTAATTGCTGCCTAACCGCGACCGGGACATCGAAATCCGATTACACGTCCATGCTCTCGTATTCGGAACTTTGGTAAAGTTTGTTCTCAAAGTAAGAAAGTTGTTGGTAACACCAAGGGATAGGTTAATACAGTTAACTATATATATCAGTGGTAATTAATAAATAATAGGGGTAACTATAGTTCTCTATTATATATAAAGAAAAGAAGAATAATTATTATAAGTTAGTTAGTTAAATAACTAACTTATTGCTTATAAATCCTTAGAGAATCTATGGCTAAATATCTAAGGATTTACTAGTAATAAGTTATTAAGGTTAACCTAATAACTCTAATATTTATCTACAATAGTTAATATTATAACACTAGTAACTTTCTATAGTGCTAGAAATCCCCTATTATTTATATCTAAAAGAATAGCTAAAAAACGTAATAAAAACAGGAAGCTAAAAAGTATTTAATACTTTTTGCTTATATAGTCTATTATATATAAGAAACCTATCTATTTATCTATATCTCTAACTACCTATTACTAACTAGCTTCTTTAATATATTATTTAGTAATAACTTTATAAATCTATCTACTAGGTTATTACTACTATAAATCTACTATATCTTAAAAATCTTATAGTGTTTATATAACTAGTAAAAGGCTATAATATCTATTATAAGTTACTGTTAGTTTTCACTAGCTAATTAATAGGATCCTGTATCTTATAAGATTATAAAGGTTAAGAAAAGGTAGTTAAATTTATAGTTATTAATAGTTTACTAGTTAACTAGGTAAAGTAGAAGCATAAGTGTAGTAGTACCCTTGCGTATAGGCAAAGGTAGAGGATTCTACTAGTAGGTAGTGTATTATATAACCTACTGCCTCTAGCTGTATTACCTATATACTAACACTAGTAACTTTCTTGTGTAGTAAAAGTCACTAGTGCTCCTATTTCTTCTAAAAAGCCTAAAAACGTAATAAAAATAAGAAGAGCAAAAGTATTACACTTTTTATAGTTATATACTACTATAAATTTATTTATCTATTTACCTAGCAAAGGTAGGCTTACACTATCTTATTTAGGTATATTTCTCTTTAGCTATAGCTATTAGAGGTATATACTTACGTTAAATAGATTTAACTACTATTAATCTATATAGTTTATATAACCTATTTCCTCCTCTAAGTGTCTATTATCCTATATCCTATTATTCCTATTGTTTCCTATTATATTTATATAACTTATCCCTTTATCTATATCTTTACCTTATTATAAGAGATAAGACTCTTAAGTGCTTAGTTTAGTAAGGACTTTATAAACCTATTAGTAGAGTTATTATTACTATAGATCTATTATACCTTAAAGAGCTTATGTTACTTATATAATTATTATAGTACTATAATATTAATTATTAAGTGCTTTTTATAAGTAGTACCTAACTTCACTAGGCACTTATATAGTAAGTATAAGTTAGTGTAGGCAATAGTAAGGATTAATAGGTTACTAAGCTTGTTTACTACTATTACAATAATTATAGAGAGAGTATACACTATATTAACGCCTACGACTATACTATAGACTTCTAACATAAGAATACTTTATATTACTTATTTAGATTTAGTTAATAAAAAATAGAGGATATTACTATAGAAAGTAAACTTACCTTATTAGTTATTAACCTCTTTATTAGTAAAAAGGATAATAAATCTTAACTATAAAGTTAAGTTATAATTATTAGTAAAAGATCTATTAATAAACATAAAAAGCTTTACGTTAAGTAGATTAAAGGGAACAAAGGTAAGGCTATAGTTAAGCGTATTTATCTACTACTAGATTCTTTAGTTAAGTTATTAAATAGCTTTACTATTTAGCTTCTTGTACTAAGCTATAGTAGACAGGTTAAAGTATACTTTAGGCTAGTAAATAAAAGTAATATATATGCCTTAAGCGTACTACTAGACGTAGTCTTACTAGGCTATAGGTAATTTCTTATTAATAAGTCTTAGCTTTATACCCTAGCCCTTCTAGTAAAGTGTAATAAAGGTGTCTTTAGCTAAAGTTAACAAGATAATTCCTCTGTTAAATACTAAAGGTTTATTCTCTATAAGTAAAATTTTCTCTTTTATAAAGAGCTTTACTTTAGTAAGCTTATTATCTTTATAGTTAAAGAAATTAACACTAATTAGGCTAATTATATTATCTATTTATATCCTAATTATTATAAAGTTAGGGTTTTTTATAGATAAAAGGAGTAGGCATAGGTTATATAAAGTAGTAACTATATTAAGCTTTTTATAATAGTAGTAGTTATAGGTTGCCTACTAATAAGTACTTACTTTAGTAAGGCTATATAATAGCTTTATTACCTTTATAATAGTGCCTTAAGGGTAATAATTATAGATTTAAAGGGGAAGTTATATATAGATAGCGTAGTTAAGTTATAAAGTTAACTATATATAGGCCTATATTATATCTTATAGCTATATTACCTTGCTGTTAGCTATAAGGGAAAAGGTAAGCGCAAGAATTATACGCTAGCTAGCTCTCTAAATTATAGGTAACTAAACTAGTAAGGTTTCTTTACTATTATTACTATAACCTTATACTATAAGTTATAATTTCTTGTATAGCTTATTATTCTTGCCTTTAACTTTATTAATAAGGTAAAATTTAAAGACATAGCCCTAGTAAATAGAAGGATTATATATAATAATCTTAAATATACTATAGTTAATAAGGCCTTAGATCTTGCTTTTGCCTAACTGTTTAAAGGGCTTACTAGGTATAGTAATAACGCCTTAGTTATATAGTTATTGTATAAGTACTAGGTCTACTTCCTCTTTAGCCAAGAGGAAGGCACTAAAGGGTTTATCTATTTTCTATAGTAGTATATTAACTAGGGTCTTGTGTAGTTACCTATAAGTACACTATAGAGGAGAAGAGGTTACTGTTTAGATAGGTTTTCCTGTTCTTATAGTAATAATAATAGTATCCTCTATACGTTTACTAGTATAGTTAGTATCTATAGGTTAGTTAGGTTAAGGATTTATATTAGTAGGCTTATCTATTTCCTTCTTAGTGTAGTAAGGTTTAACTAAGGTAGAATAAAAGTTATATAGGCTATTAATATTAATAGTGTAATCCTTACTATTAATAAATAGTAGGTAGTATAGGCTAGACTATCTACTTTTCTTATACTATACTTATACCTTACTATCTAACAGTAGGTCCTTAATAGCAGAGGTATCTAGGCTATTATATACCTTAAGTGCCTTATAAACTTAGTATATTATATAGCTCTTATAGAGGTTATTAGTAGCCTTCTAGATAACAGCTGCCTATTAGATAATATTAGGTAAAAGGGCAAAGTTAGTAGTTATATAAGGGTAAGCACTAAATACTAAGAGGGTTAATATAAGGCTATTAGGGCCTATAGTGTTATTAACTACCTTAACTATACTCTAAAGGATAAATTTATAGTTAGTAGTTAAGTACTCTTTATGTATAATTTTATAGGCCTATTAAAGCACTATATAGTATTATTTAACCTTTTTAACGCTATAGTGCGCCTTAATAGGGATAATCTTGACTTTAACGCCTATTACATAGGCTTTACATAAAAATTTAGTTATAGTAAAATTCTTGCCTATGTTAGTAATAATCTAGTCTAGAGGTCCTTAGTAGACGTTAATTTAGTAGTAACAAAGTGCCTTCTATATAGTCTTTATAGAAATATTATAAAGAAAGTATACTATGTTAAAGGCAGTTATAGTATTAATAATATAAAGAACTAGTTAGTTACCTTTAAGGTATATAATATTAATAATAACCTTATAGTTAAAAGAGTAGTTATTACACAAGGTAAATTTAAATTATAAAGGTGCCTTCCTATAGAGCTAGTAGTAATAGTAGTATTTAGTTAAGTGCTTAATAGCCTTAACCTTAACCTTATAACTAGCCTTATAAAGAACCTTATAAAGACAGTAGACTAATAAGTGCCTAAATTATTAGTAAAGTTATTATAACTCTATGTTAGTTAAGTAGTAACTAGTAAGGCTGTATTTAGGTAGGCTAAGAAGTATCTATAGATACCCCTATTTTTATATAACTAGTACTATAATGTTGCCTTATTAAAGGGTATTTATAAGGTTATTAAAGTAAATAAGTAGTTAATCTATATCTACTAGGTAAAGTAAGAAAGGTGTATTTATAGGTATTATATAAAAGGTAATAGGCCTAAATAGTGTACTAACTATAATAGTGCCCTTTAAGTAAATAGTGTTACTACTACTAAACTAGATCTTTACTTAGCTAGCGGTAGCTATATTAATAGTTACTAACAGTTAGATCTACTACAACGTAGTTACTTATAAGTAACTAGCAGTAGAGAAGGTTACTGCGCCTATATTAGGCAAAATACCTTAAAAAGTGCCTAATAAGTAATAATTTAATATAAAAGAGGTAGCTAGATCTAATAATACTATACTAAGGTTATTCTTTATTAACTAGTAATAGATAGCTTAGTTAGCTAGGCTAAAGGCAAGCTTATTACTACTAAAGGTAGTACTACTAAAGAATATAGTAGAGGTATAAAAGGTATTACCTTCTAGTTTATCTTTACTGCTTTTAAGAGTGTAGTTGCCTTAAAGGTAGTAACTAAGGTCTTTATTATTATCTTTATTATCTTCTTCTTCCTATAGGTAACTACCTTTATAGTTAGCAAGAAAGGTTTAATATATAGTTAGTAAAGAGTCCTTTACTTAGTAGTTATTTTTAAATTATTAATATACCTTATGTTACTTATTAGTAGTGTATTTTATTAACTAATAACTAGGCTTATAGTAGACATAGTACTTCTTAGTATTATAGTTACTATTGTTATTACTATAATAGTTACTATTACTATAGTTATTACTAAACTACTAATTATACCCTTAGCTATAGTAGGTGTAGTTAACCTAGTATTAATTATTAGGGTCTACTTAGTACTAGTTAACCTTGTTGTTATATTTTATTATAGTACTTACTAATAACTACAGTTAGTTATAGACTTCTTCTAATATAGGCACTAGATTAAATAGGTATAATTTATACTTATAAACTCTAGAGTAAGTATTTAATAGCTAGGATTAAAGGACTTTATTATTATAGTAGCTATTAAGTAACACTTACTAGATAAGGTTAAGTTTATTAATAAGTTTCTTAAGTACCTTAAGCTTGCTCTTCTTAGGGTTATTATATATAACGTAGTGAAAGGTAGTATCTTACTACTTAGTAAGGTATATCTAAATAGCTTAGGGCTCTTAAAGTAAGCTCTTATTTAGGTAACTATAGTAGTAAGGTCTTAGATATTCTTACTGCTAATTTAGGTAAAATAAAAGGTAAAAGCCTTGCCCTTAAGTATTAACAAGAAGGCTAATACTATTTAGTGTTTCTTAATACTAATTTTACTATAGTTATTATAGAATAAGTTTAACTTAATATTAAATATATTATATATCTTGCTAGTATACTTAGATTTATTAGTAATAATCTTAGTTAAGGTACCTAATTACTAAGGAGAAGGATAGTTACTAATAGCGTTGTTCTTAATTAGTAGTAGCTATCCTATGCCTTAGGGTTCTATAAGATTAGTGTATAAGCAAGTAAAAAGTTCCTACTGTAATTATTAATAGGCAGAGAAAAATAATAGACTATTACCTTGTTAAAATAGTCCCTATGTTATATTATATAAGGGAAGCAGTAAATCTTATATAGATTAAGTCTACTGTAGTAATACTAGGGTTTACTGCTTTTACTAATATAACTTTTATACTTATTTATTAAGTTAGGCCTATATTATTACTAGTTATTACTTAAGGTTTATAAATATTACTAGGCTCTATTTAGTTATATAGGCAACAGGTTACTATTACTATTTTTACTTATACTACTCTAGGCTAATATAATTACGTTAGATATTATTTAGGAAGCTATTATATATTTTAATAAGCCTATTAAATATTACTAACTTATACTATACCTTTTTAACTTCTTTATCTATCTAAACGTAAAACTTGTTATTATTAATAATAGTAACAAGGTATAGGGTAATTTGTTAATAGTCTTTAGGTATAAAGACGCCTTAGTTAAGAAGGAAGTTATAAAAAATCAATAGTAGTGTTTTACTAGTGGCGCTAAAGAGGGCTTTGTCCTATCTATTAAAGTGACATTAAAAGTCCCTCTAGAGCTTATAACCTATAAGGGCGTATTTAGCCTATTTAGCTATATAGTAGGTAAAGTAGAAGTAAATAGTAGGAGGGTCTTGTTTATTAAGAAGGATTTCTTAGCTATACTTCTTATAGTTAATGTATCTTGTTATAAAGGTAGGCACCTTAGGATACAAAGTACTACTAGATTAACTTATTATAAGGTTAGTTATTAAGGTTAATTAGTAGTAATTACTATATAACTTTTGTAGCAGTAATTAAGTAGTAAGTTTCTTCTTAATGTAACTTATACTTATAAGTCTAGACAGTGCTAGGTTAGTTTTATATATATAAGGTAGATAAGGATAGTTTTCTAAAAGGGTAAATATAAAGATAAAGAGGAAAGTTAAATAAGGTAGTAATTACTACTACTTAAGTGTCTCTTCTTAATAGCGCTATAGTTAGCGTAGAAGAGATTCTTGCTTATTAAAGAGGTTCTAATAGCGTAATAGACGCTATAGTGTTTCTTATAGAGGTAAAGTAGCCTTAATAATACTTAACTTAGTTAGTAGTCTACTAGGTTATAGTAGGCTAAGTAAACTTCTGTAATAGTAAGCCTTGTTAATTACTAGTTATTAGTAATAATTAACTATTAATTAATATTAGTTTTTACTAGCTAATTAATAGGATCCTATATCTTATAAGATTACAAAGGTTAAGAAAAGGTAGTTAAATTTATAGTTATTAATAGTTTACTAGTTAACTAGGTAAAGTAGGAGCATAAGTGTAGTAGCACCCTTGTGTATAGGCAAAGGTAGGGGATTCTACTAGTAGGCAGTGTATTATATGACCTACTGCCTCTGGCTATATCACCTATATGCTAACAGTTACTTCTCTTTTATAGTACTAAGCTTTATAAAGCACTTATAAAGCAAGTATAAGTTAGTGTAGAGTATTATAGGTATTTATAGTAGCTTAAGGTAGTTAGTAATTATTATAAGAGTAGTACTAATTATATAGGTAACATTAGTACTAGTAATTATCCTATAGACCTTAGAGGTAAGCATACTATATATAACTCTTTTATACTTTATTAAACTAAAGTAGATAATATTACTAGTTAATTTAAAGCTTTTACTGTTAGTAATAGGTTACTTAATAATTTATTTATTAGTAAAGACTATAATAAAGCTAAGTTAGAAGGTAAGGTTATAGTTATTTATAAATAAGCTATTAATAAATATAAAGAGCTTAGTAATTATAAGGTTAATTAGTAAGAATTATAGGCTATAGTTAAGGTTATTAATTTACTATTTAATTTAGTAGTTTAGTGCTTTAATCTCCTCTACTATAGGTAATTAGTGTTAGGTAGTAACTAAATAGTTAAAGTAAGCTTTAGGTTAATAAATAAAAGTAATATATATACTATAGGTATATTACTAGACATAATCTTACTAAGTAGTAGGTAATTTCTTATTAATAAGTTAAAGCTTTTTACCTTAGCTTTTCTAGTAAAAGGTAAGCTTACTATTAGTAGTAATAGATAATATACTACTATTAAAAATAATAAAGTTATTAGCTATAAGTAACTGCTTAGGTTTTACTATAAAAGTAGCCTTCTTAAGCTTTTTCTCTTTATAGGTAGAGAATTTACTGTCTATAAGGCTAATTATATTATCTATTTATATACTAATTAATCTAAAGTTATTATTATTAGGTAATAATATTAATAGGCAAAGGTTAAAGGTTAATAAATCTATCTAGAGATTCTCTCTATAATAGTAGTTATATATTACCTACTAGTAGGTTCCTACTCT